>NW_027225575.1:606470-909705 GCF_038994185.2 Dermacentor albipictus | reverse complement strand
TGGTTGCATAAACACAACTACCATGGAGGGCATATTCTCCAACGCCCAGCACAGGCAGGCACCACTCTGCACCCATTGTTATAGGGCCCCGCACCAAATACTCAAACAGTGCCAGTTCTGATATAAAAAAAGAAGAAAAAAAAAGGACAATGGGAAAAGTGACAACCTCAAGGCACAAAATGACCGCTGAAGGGTGACGAGAAACAGAAACAAAAACAAATCAAGAAACCAAAGGGCACCTGCATTACACCATGCCATTCCCATGGAGAAAAAAACAGTGAGAGGGACAGCGGGAGTGCAGTGCCTCCCCTCACTCCCTTTTCCTTCTCTCCATGACACCCCTGCAGACCAGAGCAAAAGGAGAGGAGCTGACCAATCAATATGCACAGAGAGGGAGAGAAGGCACAGACCATTAACCCAATTGAACACAATTTCCACACACAAGCACGCACACACACACGCACAGCCTTGCACATCATTTATCGTACCCCTTCATTCTTTTTTCTTTCCTACTGCCCCAGTAATGTCTTCTTTTTATTCGCCGTCCAACGCCACCGAGGCACTTAATCAGTCTCCCATGCACGCATATGCCACACCCCCTTAGAAACAGCCTTCCTCTTTTATACCAGTCTCGCCTGTTACTGGGAGGAAACGCACACACACCAATCAATACGGCTCCCTCCCCCATATCTCCTCATCAATCTTTAATTTGTAGCCCGTTAAACAAATGGATTCGATGTCAAAGCATTGTCTGTGCTTTTTCGCTTTGCTGCTCTACACTTCACTAAACACAAAAATGTGTATACATTCAGAGAGTGATTACCCAAATCATAAAGGAATTGTTTTTTCAAGCACCTTGGAAGAAGAATGCATGGAAGTGTAAGCTCTTTAGAGCAGGAATAAAGAAAAAGCAGAAGGCTTTAACCAAGCCTTATGCAGCTTGCACTAAAGCATTAACTTCGCCAACTGACAAACATCATTGGCCTCAGAAAAAAAAATAAAGGAGGGGGGCGAGAAAAGAAATAATTGTAAGCAAAATACATGAAATGATTGCCAAATGCCCATAGCGCGTAGTACAAAAACTGCCCGCATGACCAATGCAGGAACATTTATGTTTAGTATCCCTGATGTAGCCATAGTACAAGCTTGTGTGAAGACACAAACCAATTTCGACACGTACTATAACAAGATAATGTTACTGAGAAACTAGGTTATTGCAAACAGCTAATCATGATACTCCAATTACATGATTATTTTTTTTCATACTATACAGAATTTTTCAAAAATCACTTGCGGCAGAATGCATAATTCTAGTCGCTGAGCTGGATGACTCAGAGGCGGACATTACTTGTATGAGATATCGAGCTGAACAATAGGCTGATTAGCAATAATTCACTAATCCCAAGTTTATAATTAATTACTTTACAGCACAAATATTTCTCAAAAACTATTTCAGGATCAAAGTAGTGATGCCATACATAGTGTGTACACTGGCGAACAGTAAAAACTGCTCAACCTCTATATTTATTAAATATTTAAATAATGAAGAATGCTTGTGCACTCCTACAACCCATTTCACACTTGACTAAGCTGTCCAGTCCTAACTTTTTGACAGTGGCAATGAAAACATGTAGGACAATTTAGCAGAAAAAAATAGTAAAATAACTCAAATTATAGGCAGCACTCACATATGTATATTCAAAACAAAAAACAAAAGGCAGCAAAGATACGAAGTCAGCTCACTCTGGAACGACAACGCTGCATATTTCCTGGTTTTAGAACTAAAATATACAGCAGACTACTTTTAGGAAAAACAAAAAGGGACCTTGGGAATCAGCTTGTACTATCAGAAGTTAAGTTTAACAAGAGTGCAATGAATTACAGGACACCAAAGAGGCCATAAACTGAACTGTCTAGCTTAGTGGTGAACTTGGCAACAAACCCCATATTGAAGGGCATTTGGCATGTCATCAATCTCAGCAACAATAATGATAATACAGCCCAACTTCATTTGTCAAACTAGAGTGATGACTGCACAGTCTCTCTTACTCTCCCGCTATGCACTTAGGCACACCTGCATGTTACACCTTAAGATTCTAATACATTGAAGAAATGCTTCTTTAATTCAACCAACAAGAATGACAGTACAGCATAGCTTCAGTTGTAGAGTGCCAGAGAGAAACCTCTGCAATCAAGATTGCTCACTGTAGCACTCTTTCGCAATAGGTGGACCTTGCACCAATAAAACCCACCAATCAATCAGCTAATTTATCAATCAATCATGATTGCTCTACTTGAAGAATAAGTAAAATTTTTCTTTAAATAAGAACAATAGAATACCGTAAAGGGAACAAATCTTAGGCAACCTTCATAATACAAGAGATTGCTGCCACAATATGGTAGTCACCTTATTGACTGGGCCAGCAAGGTTTAAGACATATAGCAGATGGTAGCAGCAAGTCAAAATAAGTCAACAACCTATAGCATTGGAACCGATAAAAAATGTATTTGTCTAATGAACACCGAAACGGGAGTACTTGGCCGAAGAATGCCAAAGGTTACAGGTTTATTTCTTCCAAAACTGTAGAGTGTAGAAGCACTGCACACAGTATCACCCTTTGTTTAAAACTCCAGCTTGTGAGTGCCTTTCACAAGACCGCAGAGTGAGAGCCCTGTTATCTGTTGTCTTTATAAACCACACAACTTTCTATAAAAACAATCTTCCATCAATCACAATCTATAATAATAAATGATTACAAAAAGATGAAGTGAGTTAACAAAGGTTCTACTAGCAGAACATAGATAAAGTTTGCGTCTTTTTTATTTTCCCATTGATTCGGGAAAATTCATTTGTAACACAAATTTAATTTATTTTACCAGACCAATGAGTGGCAGGCAATTTATACTTACACTTGCCAGCATTTATCTCTCTCATATGGTGTATTAAAGGGGCACTGAGCCACCTTTCTTTGATACCTCAAAAACACCTTGGGATGAGTATTGTGGCTCACAGGAAAATGTTACTGATGTAATTTTTCAAAAAGACGTAGTAAAGCATAGACACTATGAATGCAAAATTTCTCTACCATTTCTCCTTTAACGTCCTCTGTTCCGAAAAAGTGGGGCATTGTTGATTACTGTGCTCTGCCTATGGTGTTGTCACCTAGCTTCAATGTTGTTTCTTCTTTCAGCCGAAAACGGCAGACACTGCTGGCAACACATACTTCCAGTCACTGTTACTACAGCAGCTTTTAATGAATGAATGTGTTGTTTTTATTGGCGCAAGGGCCAGGTATGGCCAAAGAGCGCCATACAAGTGTTAATGATTTCGCAGTGGAGTGATGGGTTCTATGGAGTTGATGTGACATGGCTGTAGAGGGGCCTAAAATATAGTCGCTGTAAAGTGCATAAAATGTACGTGTAATAAAATTATGGCGATGACAAATGACGCGTACTATGAGCATTGAGGTGCATTTCAATATAATGATACGATATTGAAAATTGCATGAGCTTCTAAAATTAACTAGAGCACCATGGCCTCGTTAGAGCCCTTGCGACACAAGGGCCTGGAGGCATGTGCTATATATTACAACTATCACAGCGGCATCCTCTGGAAAGGGGATGCGCTACGAGTTTAATGGTCTTATTACATGTAGCAAAACATCATTTAAAAAGTTGAGGACTGCCTTGGTGTCAAAAAGCGGTTCCTTACCGAGAAACATAGCCGGGTGTAGAGGGATGTTATAATGGTAAGCAAGCGGAAAATGTTTTTCTCTCCGTTTCGGCTTCCCGACACTCCAGAAGCATGTGGAGGACGGTAAGCCTCTCACCGCATCTACTACAGGTTGGAGGTTCACTTTCAGTAAGCAGATAACTATGGGTGCCAAATGTGTGTCCTATTCTGAGGCGACAGAATAGGACATCTGTTCGCCGAGATTTTGCTGGGGAGGGCCAAAAACCTAACTGGGGCTTTATAACGTGCAGTTTGTTATTTGTTTGCGCGTCCCACGTGCACTGCCAGTGATGTCACAGTTTATTTCGTAAGAAAGGCCTCAGATCTGTGACAGGCACATCAGCGGTAGGGTGAACAGCTTGCGATGTGATTGACGTGGCCATCTCGTCCGCAAGAACGTTACCTTCGATTCCCCTATGGTCAGGGACCCAGCATATTATGATGTTCTGGTTAGATGAGTACGCTTTACATAATACCGAATACAGTTCATTGAATATGGGATTTTTATGTTTGTAGAGTGACATTAGGGATTTCACTACGCTTAGAGAGTCTGTATAGATCGCGGCTTTTGGAAGTTTTCATCTTCTTATATGCTTCACAGCAGAGAGTAATGCGTAGGCCTCGGCCGTAAAGATGCTTGTTTCCAGATGCAGTGCATCGGATTCCGAGAAGGATGGGCCGACGGCTGCATAGGATACCCCGGCATTTGACTTCGAAGCGTCTGTGTAGAACTCTGCGCAGGAGTGTTTGTACTGCAGTTCTAGGAAATGCATTCTGATTTCGGCCTCAGGAGCGTGCTTTGTAACTTTTATAAAGGATATGTCACATTGTATCACCTGCCACTCCCAAGGAGGTAAGAGCTTGGTTAGGTGCATTAAGCGATGCTCGAGGAGTGGGACATGCATTTCATCACTAAGCTCCTTCACACGCAGCGAGAAAGGCTGTCTTATGGAGGGGCGATTGCTGAAAAGTGTAGCGCACGTCATATCGGTAACGGTATGAAAACATGGATGTTCAGGATCGGAGCGTACTTTAAGGATATATGTAAAGCTGATGTCTGATCTCTGTAGGTGGAGAGACCATTCATTCGATTCGGCATATAAGCTTTTAATCGGGCTTGTTCTGAAAGCGCCCGTGGCTAAGCGGATACCTAGACGGTGAACAGGGTCTAGCATCTTTAGCGCGCTCGGGGCAGCAGAGTTATATATCACGGCACCATAATCAAATCGTGACCGGATGAGGCTCTTACAGAGATTCATTAGGCACTTCCTGTCACTACCCCACGTAGTCTGGGATAGAAGTTTCATTATGTTCATTGTTTTTAGACATTTTTCTTTAAGATGCTTAATGTAGGGGACGAAAGTGAGTCTGTAGTCAAGTATGACACCTAAAAATTTGTGTTCTTTGTTTACAGCTATCTGTTGTCCACGCAGTTCTATGCAAGGATCTGGGATAAGTCCTCTCTTTCTTGTAAAAAGAACACAAGAGCTTTTGTTAGGACTGATCTTAAATCCATTCCTGTCTGCCCACATTGACACTTTGTTCAGGCCATGCTGTACCTGTCTCTCGCAGACTGCGAGGTTACAAGATTTGAAAGCTATTTGAATGTCGTCCACGTAGACAGAGTAAAAGATGGCCGGTGGTAATGAAGCACGAAGCATATTCATCTTGACGATAAAGAGCGTGCAGCTGAGCACGCCTCCTTGGGGGTACACCCGTTTCTTGCGTAAAAGGACGTGAGAGTGCATTGCCGACTTTTACCCGGAAGGTACGATTGAACAGATAGCTTTCTATTATGTTAAGCATATTACCGTGGATGCCCATTTCTGACAGGTCTCTTAAGATTCCGTAACGCCACATTGTGTCATACGCCTTTTCCATATCAAGAAATATAGATAGGAAGAACTGTTTATGTATAAATGCGTCCAGAATATTCCCTTCAACACGAACGAGATGATCGATTGTGGAGCGCCCTTCTCGGAAGCCGCACTGATAAGGATCAAGCATTTTGCTCTGTTCAAGGAAATGAATGAGTCGCCGATTTATCATTTTTTCAAACACCTTGCAAATGCAACTTGTGAGGGCTATCGGGCGGTAACTTGCCACTGAGGAAGGGTCTTTCCCTTGCTTCAAAACAGGGACCACAATGGCTTCCTTCCATGCGGTTGGAAGGTACCCTGCATCCCAGATGGTGTTGAAAAGTGTGAGTAGTGTAACCTGGGTGTCATTGAGTAAGTTTTTGAGCATTTCATACATGATTCTATCAGATCCTGGTGCAGAGCTCTTGCATGCGCTCAAGGCAGCTCTCAATTCGGCAATACTAAATGAACGGTTGTAAGGCTCATTCTCTCGACATTTTCTTGTTAATGGCTTACGTTCTTCTATTTGTTTATATTTCAAGAAGGATTGCGAATAATTATTTGAACTTGATACACTCTCAAAGTGCTCCCCAGGTGAGTCTGCCTGATCTTGCAGTGTATCGATCTGTGTATTTACTAGAGGGAGTGAATATGTTTGTCGCCCTCTAATTCTATTTACCCTGTTCCAGACTTTGGCCTCATCAGTAAATGAGTTAATACTGGATAAATACTTCTGCCAGCTTTCTCTTCTGGCCTGTCGGCAGGTTCTCCTACCTTGGGACTTTACTTTTTTAAAGTTGACAAGATTTTCTGCTGTGGGCGAAGCGCGTAGCAACCCCCACGCTTTGTTCTGATTCCTACTTTCGGGGTCGATGGTCCCTTCTCCTCGGCTGACGGAGCAGCGCTAGCTGCAACCGCCGGGGGGGGGGGCAGATAGCGTGACTGCCGACTCGGTGTTTGTGGGTCGGATAGCCGCCAGAGGCCGTTGTGGCGCTGCCCTCTGATGCGCCACTTTGGCAAAGCTTTTCTTTGGCAGGTATGCTACCCGCCTTCGTGCCTCTTTGAACGATATATTCTCTTTTACTTTTATGGTTACAATTTCTTTTTCCTTCTTCCAGGAGGGGCACAACCGCGAGTATGCGGCGGGATCCCCGTCACAGTTTACACAGTGGAGAGAGTTATTACAAGCTTCAGTGGCGTGTTCAAGGGCACTGCATTTTGCACATGTTTGGCGGCCCCGGCAGCTCTGCGAACTGTGGCCGAAACGCTGGCATTTGAAGCATCTTAGGGGATTTGGCACATATGGTCTGACAGGGAGCTTGATGTATCCCGCCTCTACAGACTCAGGCAGAATACTTGAACCAAATGTGAGTATTAGGTGCTTCGTTTGAATTTCTTTTCCATCCCTTCTCATCTTAATCCTTCTCACATTGACAACATTCTGATCACTGAAGCAGCCTCTGTCAGCTGGAGCAAATCGTCATCCGAGACAACGCCGCGGGAGGTGTTGAGAGTGCGGTGTGGAGTTACTGTCAATGGAACGTCTGCAAATTATACTAGACTGGCCAACTTTTCGTACTGTTTCTGATCATGGAGCTCTAACAGTATATCAACACTTGCCAGCCTTGATACCTTGTAGCCTGGGCCAAGGACATCAGTTAAGGACTTGGAAACTAGAAAAGGGGAAATGTTTCGTACTTGTTTATCGGATTTTTCTGAGTGGATCACATGGTAACGTGGGAAGTTTGGTCTTTGACGTCCAAGGAACTGGAAAACTTCATCGGTGCACCCTCTTTTGTGAGGGCGATCAGGAAGCGGAGGGAAGGAGCTAGCCATACAGGAATTGAATTTTTGGCAATAACGCCAGCCACCTACCATGGAGCCCTACAAGGGGACGCTACAGGGACTGTATGTACAGGTCCTGTAAACGCCAGCTGTATGTCATCACTATAACCAAATATGACATAACCTAGGTTGGCTATTCACACAAGGTTAACCCTTGCTGCCTGGAAAATTGGAAGTAAAAAGAAGCCAGGAGAAGACAGGAAAGATGGAAAGTGAGAGAAAGACGAAGGCTGGAGGGAGAGAGAGACAGGAAAAGGCAACTACTGATTTCCCCCGGGTGGGTCAGTCCGGGGGTGCCGTCTACGTGAAGCAGAGGCCAAAGAGGTGTGTTGCCTCCGCCGGGGGGCCTTAAAGGTCCAAACACCCGGCATCGGCTCAACCCCCAGGATCCTCCTTTCCCCGGACACGGCTAAGCCGCGCACGGCTACACGCGGGAGGGTGCAACCCTCGTGTGCTCGGGTACGTGGTGTCGCAACACACCAAACGCCTGCTGACGCAGACGCCCCTGCGGGGTAGAGCAACTTTGGTCATCCCTTTGTTATGCTGTAGTGTACTGATAGCTGCACGCAGCTGTTCTTTCTTGTATCTAGTGGCATGAGTAGCATATTTCCTCTTGCACTTATCCCTATGGCAACCACACAATTTCCGAGACTTGAACAAAAGATCATCTTCACTCGTGCGAGCATGTCGGAAGCACGCACATCGGCTCAGCGATGGATGCCGCACTCCGAACTCTCATTGAAGGGATTCCTAACTTATCAAGCTTTGACAATGAGGTGACGCACCTTGAGCACCTCAAAGGTGTGCAACTTGGAAAGCAGATGACTTGTCCCAAGGCTGGTCTGGAGTATGCAGTGCACTGACGCACATGTACTCCACACCGGTTGTGCCTGCCCTAGTACAATGCGTGCGCTTGCGCCAGCTCGCATCGTCACGCCCCTGAGCCATGTGATAGACAGAGACCAATCAATGCATGCAGTTCTCAACATATCTTGACAGTGAGAAAGCTTGTGGCAGAACCCCGTGGCGGTCATGGTATTTACGTCAGGCAGCATGCACAGCTACGCACAACTGTAGTAGCCACCCTAACTGAAGTGCCCTTGCTATGTGCAAAACAGCGCTAGAGCGCATGCTTGCGCTCATGTGCTTCAGTGTGGCAGTGCTATGTGGTGAAAACTGGCTTCGTCCTGCAGGGATAGTAGACCAATCTAAATTACGCATTTTGAAGCCTTATTCATAGTGCAATATAATGTCTGACAAGGTGTCTAGTCAGGAGCGACCAAGAGCAAAGTTGGCCAGGAGCATGGTGGCTGGGAGTGAGCTTACACTGGCTTGCCTTCCTCTTTCAAGCCGTGGCAGGTATATCATATGTATGGTCTGGGCTTAAATTTCACGTTGTTCGAGGTAAGTTCAGAGTTGAAAAGTAATCACAATTAGCAACACCCGAGGTCTACGACCCTGATAAGCAATGTGGCCAAAGTTTCATTCCTACATGGGTCAGCACGGCCGAGCGTGAGAAGGTGACAGTCAGCTTCTTCCGAAAGTGTACAATTCTTATTGATATTTGCTGCAGTGGCATAGTGGCTTTGGTGTTGCGCTGCTAAGCTGGAGAGCACAGGATCAAATCCCAGCCATGGAAGTCACATTTCGATAGGGGCGAAATTCAATAACACCCACATACCGAGCATTGGATACCTGTTAAGAAACCTCAGGTGGTCAAAATTAATCTGGAGTCCCCTACTACGATGTGCTTCATAATCATATTGTGGTTTTGGCACGCAAAACCCCAGAATAAATATGTTTTATTTCTTAGCAAAATCCAAAATGCATATTTTCACTTGCTCAGCCTGTTTAGTTAAATAATTCAATTAATATAAACAGTAACAGCAGGAAGAAGCACACTGATCTGAACAACCTTCTTAATTGATGTCAGCTACCAGCCAATAGCAGCAGTCTATGGGAATCTGCTAAATGACGAACTATAGCAGCTGCTGGCAGCTCCAAAACAGGTTAGGACAAAGCCTCTATTTGAAAAGAGCATGTTTGTGAAAAAGGGAACTTAGCGGCCTGCTTGTTAACTCCATGCTCGGCGCACGACTGCAAAATTTGGCTGAGATGTTCACAGCAGTGAATGCTCCTCGTTGAAATTTTTTTTTTCTCACACAGCCTAGGGGTTGCTTCAGGGCCTCCTTTAAGAAAGGGTCAGTTAATTTCCACTCTAGCTAGAACGTGTCCTTGCCTTATTTTTCCTCCTTCATGGCTTATTTCTGCTTCACTGTGAGTTTAATGCCAAGGGCGGTGGTACCGGACAAAAACGTACACTCAACCATTGTACAATTGATATAAAAATGTAGCAAGACTGCATTTATTAACATGAAAGAAGCCATCACACTTCAGATGTTTCACATTGTGGAGTACTTTATGGGTCCCATTGAAAACCACAGATCCACTGTAGCAGTGTGATCAGCTGCAGCTACTCAGACTTGTATTATAGTACATGGATTTAGAGGCCCTGCTGGCAGTGGGAATGATTTTCCATATTATGATCATAACTCGAAAGTCAAGTAAAATTATTCACCCGGTTAGAGTTTCATTTAAATTAAAGATGAATATCTGCACACCCTGGACACACATTTATCCACACACCTTCACTCCCATATTACATTACTTGACCCACTGCGCCGGCCATAAATGCCATTTAAATGTCTCAACAAAAGGCAATGTTTTCACACGCAGCTTACAGGTAACCCAACTAGGCCGCGGAACTGTAAATATGTAACAGTAGAGATATTTTATAACATTAGTCATCAGTCACAAACGGAAAAAGAAAAACATTTCCGACACACCAAAGTCAAAATCCTTTTCTCAACATCACTACTTCAATGTTGGAGGCATGGATAAAAGTAATACAACTGGTACTTGGCTTAACCATTTAAGGGGAGATGCTACTCGAAAAAAACTATTATTTGTACTAGAGATTTAAAAATACTGCCATTCATAGGGTTTATGTAGATTTCAATTATGGCATTAGTTTTTGTGTAGCTGCTATATTGATACAAGGCAGAAACATTTAAACAACGCGCGCATGTTCGTGCGCCCCCTCAAGACGACAACGGCGTATTGAAGGAAAAGACGACGAAATAATGGCACGTGTTTTCGCCGCACGCACTCGCATCGCAGGTGGCCATTGTCGGCGTCTACAAGAAGAAGACGAGGTGAAGCGACGCTCGAGAGAGAAGAAGAAGGCCTTCCTGATCTCCCGTTTGGAACGCGGCAGTGCTTTTTATTTACCCCAGGGCACAAGTTCGCCCACAATAAATAGTTGTATCTGTATTCCCTTAACTGTCCGTTACAATTCTGGTGGAGGTGCGGGGTAATGATTTCCAGCCCAATTCAAGTTGGAGAAAGCAGCCCGGAACCACGCCAGCTCAGACCCAACGAGCTTACGCCCGTCCACCAGCGCACGAGCCGTCGCCTACGTGGTGAGCCACCCGAGTTTCCTCTTTTGCCGGAGCAGACTATAACAGCAGCAGCAGACAATACAGAAATGACATCCCAGACAGCCTCAACCCGCATCGTGGTTGATCAGCCGCGAACGCCCGAGCCTTTTCACGGCGACACCTTCGAAGACGCCGAAGACTGGTTGGAAGGCTTCGAGCGCGTCGCGGACTACAACGGATGGGATGAAAACCGGAAGCTCCGCAATGTTTACTTCGCGTTGCAAGACTGTGCGCGAACATGGTTTGAAAACCACGAAGCTGTTCTCCGGTCGTGGGATGACTTCCGACGGGAGCTGTTGGCCACGTATCCGAGCACAGACCGCCGGGAAAGAGCTGAAGCCGCACTGCAAGCGAGAAGCCAGCGAAACAACGAAAGCGTGGCAATGTATCTCGAAGATATGTCCCGCTTATTCCACCGGGCCGACCCGAGCATGAGCGAGGACAAGAAGCTTCGGCACCTGATGCGCCGTGTGAAGCAGGAGCTTTTTGCTGGTTTGGTTCGCAGCCCTCCACGCACCGTCGCCGAATTCCGCTCCGAGGCGACAACTATGGAAAGGACACTTCAACAGCGTGCGAGACTCTACAACCGCGATATGAACGTCGCCTCTATGGATGCGATGTCGGCAATGTTCGGGAACAGCGCCGAGGTCTTACGAGAACTCATAAGATCTGTGGTTCGAGAAGAGCTCCAGAGGCAACAGCTGAACAACGGCCCCACAGCAGTCTCTTCGTTAGCAGAAGTGGTTCGCGAAGAAGTGAGACGAGCAGTCCGCGAACAGCACCCGCCAGCACAGCCGCAAGCGTTGTCACCGGTACGGCCGACGGTATCGTACGCCGAGGTACTCAGAGGATCTCCAGGACGTACTTTCGTCGCGGCAACTGCGCATGTACCCGAACCTCGGTTCTTGCCGTCTCCGCCGGAGACGAGATTCCGGAAAGCTGACATATGGCGCACTCCTGATAGAATCCCGCTGTGCTACCACTGCGGCGAAGCTGGTCATCTCTACAGGATGTGCGAATACCGCAGAGCAGGACTTCGGGGGTTTTCCATAAACGCTCCTTGCCCAAGAAACGGTGAACACACTTTCGAGATCCAGGAGTATTTGTCAACGCGCCAAAGCCCGCAGACTTCACAGCAACACCAACCTCGGTCAACAGTGCCGCTGAGGTATCGGTCACCGAGCCCGCGTCCATCCTCAAGCTCCCCAAGGCGACGCCCCCAAAGCCCACGTCGAGAAAACTAATACCGGCGACCTGTGGAGGTGAGGCCGCTGTCGACGCAAGAACGGAACCTCCAGCGCCGATTCTGAAATATAACGACGGACGCGAGAGCAGCTGCGAAAAGAGTGACGTAGCTTCCGATTTATGTGTGTTTATAGACGGCTGCGAAATTACTGCTTTAGTAGACACAGGCGCAGACCATTCCGTTATGAGCAAAGTACTTGCCAGAAGACTAAAAAAAGTGCTGACTCCTTGGAGAGGACCGCAAATTCGAACCGCCGGTGGACACCTTATCAACCCGGTGGGCAGGTGCACTTCTAGAATCGGAATACGCGGCTTTACATATGTCGCCAGTTTCATTCTCCTATCAGAATGCTCAAGGGATTTAATTATTGGAATGGACTTTTTGCAGGCGAACGGTGCAGTTATCAACTTGCAGGAATCCTGTGTGTCGTTCTCAACGAAGCACGCCATCGCGACATTCAAGTGTGAAGAACAATTCCATCCGCTTCAGATTATAGACGACGACGTCACGATACCCCCAAGATCCAGCATAGTTGTCACCGTAAGAAGCACCGTATTCAGCGACTATGAAGGAATAGCAGACAGTAACACTGGGCTCTTACTCGAAAAAGGGATCTGTATGGCATGGGGTCTTGTTCGTCTGCGTGACGGGTGTTCAAATGTCTTCCTGACTAATTTTGGGAATGAAGTGCAGCATGTTGCGAAGGGAACCGTCTTTGCCTGCCTTAACGATTATGAACAGATTACGGATTTGAGCTCTTCCGATGCTGCACTAGTGGAGTCTGACAACGTAGACTCCATACCCGCATCCGTCAACATCGAAGCAGCACTATCACCGAGCCAGAAGCAGCAAATAGAGAACCTTGTACGAGAATTCGCCTCGTGTTTCTGAACGGCATCGAAAGTCCAGAGAACATCCATCGCCAAACACCGTATCATTGTCGACGAAGCTGTGCGGCCTATTTGCCAGCATCCCTACCGAATACCACCTAAGGAGAGAGAGATCATCAGCAAACAAGTCGAAGAAATGCTTAGAGACGACGTAATTCAGCCATCGACCAGCCCGTGGGCTTCGCCTGTGGTGCTAGTAAAGAAAAAGGATCAGACCTTGCGCTTCTGCGTTGATTATCGGAAGCTAAACGTCGTCACAAAGCGGGATGTCTATCCACTTCCGAGGATCGATGACACTCTCGATAGACTACGGGATGCGAAATTCTTTTCCTCTCTCGACCTCAAAAGCGGATACTGGCAAATAGAAGTGGACGAACGTGATCGTGAGAAGACAGCATTCGTGACACCAGACGGACTATACGAATTCAAGGTACTTCCATTCGGCCTCTGTTCCGCACCTGCCACCTTTCAGCGGATGATGGACACTGTGCTCTCCGGGTTAAAGTGGCAGTCCTGTCTGGTTTATCTTGACGATGTCGTTATTTTTTCTACCACCTTTGCTCAGCATGTGGAATGACTAAGGACTGTGCTTGAAGCTATTAGTTCAGCAGGGCTGACGATAAAGCCACAAAAATGTCACTTCGGCTTCCATGAGCTCCTTTTCCTCGGCCATGTGATTAGCTCCGAAGGCATCCATCCGTCCTGACCCTGAGAAGACCGCAGCAGTAGAAAAGTTTCCTAGACCAACCAACAAAAAGGCCATTAGGCAATTCCTAGGACTTTGTGCCTATTACAGGCGTTTCGTCAAAAACTTTTCGAAGATTGCCGAGCCGTTAACGCAATTAACGAAAGAAGATATGCCTTTCGTATGGCACAGTGAACAAGACGATGCATTCAATGAGCTGCGACGGTGACTCCAAAACCACCCGGTCCTTGAGCACTTTGATGAGGAAGCGGAAACAGACATCCATACAGACGCCAGCAATTTAGGACTTGGTGCCGTCCTCGTTCAATGGCAAAACGGAGACGAAAGAGTGATTGCATACGCTAGCCGCACTCTTTCGAGGGCTGAAACCAACTATTCAGCCACCGAAAAAGAATGCCTCGCAGTAATATGGGCCATAGGAAAATTCCGCCCATACTTATACGGTAGACCGTTCCGAGCAATCAGTGACCATCACTCATTGTGCAGGCTTGCAAACCTGAAAGATCCTTCTGGACGACTTGCTAGATGGAGTCTGAGGCTGCAGGAATACGACATAACGGTTGTGTACAAGTCAGGTCGCAAGCACAGTGATGCTGATTGTTTATCACGTGCTCCGGTCGAATCTGCTCCTGTGAACGATGGAGATGAATTCCCGTTTCTGGGAGCCGTGACCACATCTGAGATGGCCAAACACCAGCAGTCTGATGCCGAGTTGCTTCTACTCATCAGGCACCTTGAGGGACACAAATAGTTGTATCTGTATTCCCTTAACTGTCCGTTACAATATTTCTTTAGTTACATCCTCCACAACTACGAAATGTAGTAATCTTTGGAGGCACTTCCTTGTGTATTAAATTTTCACAAAAATCATCGCGCTGTAACTTTGGCGTTTTGTAGTTTACAAAGAGCTGAAATCTATCCAAACTGCATGTATAAATTAGTGGAACTATGCAAGAAAAGGCGAGTAAACTTTAACTAACTTTTCTTTTGGTTTGGATCAGAGAGCAAACGGGTATAGAGGATATTCTAATTGACATTAAGAGGAAAAAATGGCACTGGGCCAGGTCATGTAATGTACATATTAAATGATCATTGGACCATTAGGGTGACAGAATGGGTCCCAAGAGAAGGGAAACACAGTAGAGGACGGCAGAAGACTAGGTGGTGTGACGAAATTAGGAAATTTACGGGTGCTAGTTGGAATCGGCTGGCGTACGACAGGGGTAATTGGAGACCGCAAGAAGAGGCCTTCGTCCTGGCAGTGGACATAAAATTAGGCTGATGACGATGACGAACTTTTCTTTTGCAATCCTGTGAGAACAACCTTGTGCACTTATAATTGTTCTATACTAACGAATTTGGCATACATACTCTTCAAGATATGCAGAATGCCCGATATCTACTTGGAATTACAATATCTTCCTACGGTAGCTGCGAAAGTACAAGGTTATATTTAATGGGATTGTGAAAAAAAAGAAATAGTTAGAAGTGTCCTTTTTTGGGGGGGGGATAGTTCCAGTATCGTACATGGTGTTTGAATAGATATCTGCACTTTGCGGCCTATGAGCTAAATAAGCTATAGCACGATGCTTATCAAGAAAAATTTATACACAAGGAAGTGCTTCCAAAGATTACTTTATTTTGCAGTTGTGTAGGCCATAACTGAAGAAGTATAGAAGTTACACAAAACCTGACGAGATACTTGAAATCTACATAAAAAAAACTATGAATGGCAGTATTTTCAAATCTGCAGTACAAATAATCTTTTCTTTTTTCAAGTAGCATCTCCCCTTGATGACAAAACAAATAAATACCTGAAGAAATGCTTATTTTCTACCTAAATGTGTGAAACACATTGAGAATAAGCATAATCAATGAAAAGAAATATATTGCGCAGAAGTTTTTCAGCAATAAGGGGGAAACTTCAGGCAAAAAACTGGAAGTGGACTTTCACCTCAAACCACCTAAAGCTTCATTTAGAATTTGTACAGACAGCTCACGTGTATGTAAACCATAGATGGACATTTTATTTGCTCTATACCACGTGTATGCGATACCATGGCAGCCAGACATCTTCCATTAGTCTGTCTCCTCTGACCGCGCTTTTCAAAGAACGCTAGTCGCATGCCAAAATTCTCCTGCCTCGTCCTATACTCCTGCTCTAAACCAAAATGACACTTGCTGCCTGTCATTTCTGTGTTGGCCAAAGACACCATATAACCAGAAACTTCATACTCAATACCAAAACTAGGCAAGAAAAAAAAAAATGTTTTCTGGTATGTTGCCTGTAGGCAACACTCAATAAAAGTTTACCACACTCAAGTTCACCTTATCCATACTGAGAGCTAAAAAAGAAGGAAAACTTGAAAAATTAGTTGGAATTTGTTCTCTATTGGCACACTTTTCTTATAGCATTTGCGAAACTTTTCTTGATAAACCACTTTAGACTCTAGCATTCTAAATTACATTTAAAAAAAACTGGTGGAGAGTTCATCCCATACCACCTGCCTGCATATTTCTGACCAGCTTCTCAACCCTACAGAGGTCTGTGCTGCTTCAAAGACATAAGTAAAAAGGTTGTATTCAAGCTACTTGTGTGTCCGGAGATGCACAGGTGGGTATTCTGTTAAAGGGAAGAGGCAGGCAGTTGGCTCACACTTTGCGGGTTCTGCAGTTGCTGGTGCTAGCAGAATTGCTGTCAATGCACTATGTGAGTACATAGAGAAGAGCCAGCATCATCTTCTGCATGGATCTTCCACAAAGGTGATCATTTCCAGACTTCTCACAGATGGAAATTCGTTCATGCTGTGCTAATGTGTGTTCCCTTTAACAATGGAGCTACCAGTACAATAAACCTATGAATAGTAAGCCACTGCATTTGGGAATTGAGCATGCAACATTGTGGCCAGCAGCAGAATGTCATAGCCACTGAAGCACCATGGCAAGGTGCACAGGAAAAAGCCTATCGAAGTTTACCAGGTTTAGCTTCTGATCCACAAAGTAACTAATTTTTATTTAAAGGGGCACTGAAACACTTTTTGAACATAGTAAGAAAAAAGTGCCAATCTGTCATAGAGGTTGCTGCAAACACATGAGCCAAACATTACTGCACTGCATGCAGGGAATTTACAATCTAGTGTCAAAAACAGCAAAAGGTCACTTGCTCTTGCTTCCGCAATGACGTCCTGCAGCGTCATCGAAAGCAGCTCGACCCACCAATGTTTATATATATATATATATATATATATATATATATATATATATATATATATATATATATATATATATATATATATGCGCATACACACACACACACACACACGGTATATGTGTATGATCTCAAAAGGGCAGAAAAATAATTATTTCATCTTTGCACTTTAAACATGACAACTATGTGTAGCTGTCTCTGCTGTGTGTGGCCTCCACGATGTCAGCAGCGTGCTGCATAGCGTAGTCTGCTGCAGCTGCTATGGGGTGCCACAACAAACCCTTTTGGCGTAAAGCCTTCAAACATCAAAGCTCTTCCAAATCCCCCGTTCCATGCATGGAGCAGGGGAGGAGAGAACTGTCTTGGCTTCTTCCCTGTGTAGCTTCCAGAGTGATAGCAGAGACTAAAGAAGAGGAAGCTGCATATCGATGTGGTACCTCTACTAATACTTGAAGGATTTGAAGAATGTTTGCAGCGCGAGATTCATAAGACAACATCCTTCAATAGTGAGGCCATCCTACGATTAGAAAAGTGTTTCGGGACCCATTTAAGAACACCTAACCAGCCTCAACACCAATCAACTGGGTGAAAAACAGCTGCCGAAGAAGAGGCAAGAGCTTGCCTGTCCTTTAAGCGAGTGTTCCTAGTGCCATTTGGCACTTGGAAGAAGTGCATTCCAAGCTGCACAGCTTACAACCAAGTAGTGCCCATCACAGTACGAGGCTTAACACTCACCGAGTAGGTGCTGGCCTTGTAGTAGTCGAATGAAGCAGGCTGGCTGCTGACAGGCGGTGATGAAGGGCCCGACCCATCTGCCTGGGGTGACATGCCATTCGTCACGGCAGCTGATTCAGAAGGCAGGGGCGGACTGGTGCTTACAAAGTTGTACTCGGCCGAAGGCTGTGCAGCCGTTGACAGCTGGGACACCGAGTTCCAGCCACTGTCAACAGACATTGGCGCTGCCACAAAGGATGACATACTCGTTGGAGGAAGGTGTTGAGAGAAGTCAGAAGTGGCCTGTGGCAGTGGTGTCCCTTAAAAAAAATAAAGATATTTGTTCCGTGGGCTTCAGTTAAAAAGTTTGTTCACAAGTGTTACCTTCCTAGAACAGTAACACTCCATGCACAGTTAGGAGGGTTAAAAGTTAAAATGTCATCGATTATTACAGATGCCCCCTTTCCCATTTATTCTTTACACTTATGTGTCTGTGTACTTGCTTGTTTACAAGCAGAGGTATGGTTGATGTCCATGCTGTCCGTGTAGTGACAAACTTCACTTGAGCACAACAAAAATTATGATTTAGAAAAAAAAATACAGAAAGCTTTTTTTTTCTTTTTTCTACAGGTGGTCTTTGTACAGATAACTGGGGGCAAATCTGTAATACTCCTTCCTGCACCAGTTTTGTCAGATGCAATAAGCACCATAATAAACTGAAGTGCAAGCCCCAATCAAACATTTACCAAAGGTCAGTTATTTTGTAATCACAGGTAAAGTGCACTAACTTGACAGAAAAAATTAAATGGCTGGAATACATTATGGCTGTAGATTTCTCAGGCGACAATTTCTCTGCCCTGCTATCATCAATTATCTAAAGCATTGTAAATAATTGCTGGCACAAGGCACACCTGAAGTGAATCACAACACTATTAAAGGGACACTAAAGAGAAACACAACATAAGTTCGAAGCACTCTTTCCAAACTCTACTTCCATTAATTTTTTGGTAAAGCGGGACCCACATGAAGTGCCGCAGCATAGGAATCAGTCTAGGTGCCACCTTGTGTCTGGTTGTGGAAAAAAGCGACATTTATAGTAGCAGTTGGAAGAAAGGAAATGGGAATTCTGCAGGCCAACCCACAACCGCTGATATCTGAACAATGGTCAGAAGGCGTTTTTAAAGTGGGAACACAATTTGCCTTCACCTCCACCCCCCCCCCTTCCCAGATAAGTAGGTAGAGACCCAGATGCAATGCGCACTTCTCCCCTTGTGAAGCCATAAACAGAAGAGAGAGGGAAAAATATCAGTGTAGGAAGTGGCTCAGTTGCAGAAGCTTTCTGTTCAAAAATAACAGTTACTTTTTCCACAATCAGATGCAACTTGTCACTGCCGTTAGAAGAAAAAATAAAAACAAAATGTCCCCCCCCCCTTCCCCCCAGAACTCCAGTGCTGGTTTGTAAATGTGGTGTCATGGATAGCTAAGTCTTTGGCTTCTTTAAAATAAAATGTAGCACATCTTTGCTGATAAAAAATTACCTTGGCCTGAGCAGACATTCTCAAAATTCAAGATGTTATGAAGACCTGCTGCGGCAACTGTAAGGTGGCACTGCCACCTGTTTTTCATTTTTTCTGGCTTACAAGCCTCTGTTTAGGTAACAGCAGCTTGCTTGGTATTGCAGAAGCATAATTTATTAGTACAGGTCAAAGTGGCATCTTAAAGGGATGCAAGAGCTATTTCTTATTAGTCACAACCATATGAAGAAGCAGGCAGTGATGCCAGAGAAGCCATGGGTGAAATTCATTATGCTTAACTGAAACATCTAAGATAAAGAGGAATAAAAGTGGACAAAAAGATAGCTCCCATGTGTAGCAAGTTATCTTTTCATCCACTTTCTTTTTCCTATTTCTGTATTTCGATGAAACGTAATTCCCCCAATGCCTTCTCTGGCATCACTGTCTGCTCTTTAATATGGTTGTCACTTTTTCTTTAGTGTCCCTTTAAATAAGTATCTGCGAATTGTGGGTATTGTTTTTTTTTTATTGCAATAGCAATTATATGGACACTCCAGGCACATTTCTGCCATCGGCGTCGCTGTGAGGTTCTGCATAAAGTGCAAGGGCAATAAAAACGTCGCTGAGCGCCGAATGCTGTATGTGCAAGTGAAAACATGCGAAGGTGAGCTGGCAAATGTGGCTCATTCTTGCGTGTGTGAGCAAAGAGGAGGGTCGGAAGCGTGCCCTCTCCTGTTACGTGCGAGGCACAAGGGTGAGGGTGGGGAAGGGGGGCGGGGCTGCTGCTTACGGGGACGGCAGTGCAGGCGCCGTATCTTGAAAGTAATCTGCGAAGTAGCCAAAGTGCGCGCAAGCATGGGCCTCATCTTCAAAGCACTCTACAATGTTTGCAGAGTTTGTGCAGTGCCAGTGGTTTCGGATGTGCTGTGCTTTCGACGTTTCCTTCGTGTTGAAGCAAGAAATGTCCCAAGGTCAATTTGATTGCGGCTGCTGCCGCGATTCCTCAGTCCAGCATTTTGAAAGCGAGTTTCCATGCTCATCGAGCGAGATGTGTTCATGTTTACCTGTGCGCACGTGACACCATGCTTGTTAATTCAGCTAAAACATGTTGGTGGGCTAGGTGGTTTGAATCCATGGTAGAAAGTGTAAGCATGACTGAATGAAGACTTGGAAAAAAACATACACAGAGACAGCACTGTCTCTGTATGTCTCTTCTTTCTACGTCCTCGTTCAGCTGCGCTTACACATTATATCATTGTTAATGTAGTTATAAGCGAATCTTTACCAGTTTATACAGCCAATAAAATTACTGTCCTTACTTCGTATGCCTATCTACTAATTTGCTATCGCAATCGGTGCTTCAACTTTCAGGCAAAACCACGACTTTCTTTTTCTTAAAGCAAATATTGAATACACCAATACTGAATGGAGGAATCAAGAAACATGACACTCTTGATTATTTCAAGATTAAAAAATATTCTCCGAGTAGTCTTGATGCTTTACAATTTCTTGAAAGGAAAAGACAACAAATTGGGTTTTCATTCAAACTCACTAATTAGCATATTTATTCAGATAATGACCTCACTGTCTTTTCACAAAAATTGATGTCAATTTGAAGGTAGGGTTCATTGTGCGAGGAAAAAAAGGTTTTGGAAGTTTTGTTTTTGCAAGAATAAGAATTTATTTATTTATTTAAATAACAAGTAAACTGCCATCAACACTGTTCCGTTTTATGTAGATGCAATGCAAAATATACAAATAAAATAGTGAACAGTTGTATAACTTCACTTGGAAATGAAGTTCTACTATGCATTTAGTATTTTTAACATATATAGGTGCACTGGAGTGCAGATGGCATGCAACCCGGTTACCCGTGAGGCTGTGCCGTCAAGTAACATGATGCACAGTCCGCACTCTCACCTGGAAAAAATATTTGGCAGACTCAACTGTAGTTGACATTTACGTAATGTGAAGCATCACAAGCGCCTCGGTGCAGTGGCTTTCACAGGGTAAATTCAGATGGGTGTTCTATTTCACCCGTTGAGGTATGCATCCACGGCCAAATCGAAATGTGCCAAATGTCTCAACGCATTAGCTTGCATGCGGGAAATTCTTAAGGGTGTTTATTCTGTCTTTTGACGCATGCATCCATGGCATAATGATTACAGTATCGGGCTTCTGTGCTAGAGGTCCTCTGTTTCAATCCGGCTGTCAGAAAACTTTATTTTGTGTATTTAAATATATATATACATATATAGCAAATCAATTACGCAGAAGCCCCCGCAGGGTGGAGTAAAGTTCATACAAGGGAAAAATTGTCATCCACCCAAATAGCGCACAACACCCATATGGGTTTAGTTTGTAGCTTCCTGCTACATTCAGAGGGATGACAATTTTTTCATTTTATATACGCATACATACATCCGGAACATACATCACGGCAACCAGTGGCCCACAGGGCACATACTCATGGGCCAATACCAGGCACATCTCCAAGATCAGCCTACGAAAATGCCGACATGCATCGAGAGATACACTACAAAAACTGCCTTCACTCGAAGAAGAATGCTTTGCATTAAAAAAGTAATTTGTAAAGGACAAAAGTGAGGTGGGTTCGTTACACCAGTAAATAGAGTATGTGTACTGTGTGAAGCATAACCTGGCCTTAGGGGAGACATTCCTCAAAAAAACATTTTTTTAATATTTGTACTAGAGATTTGAAAATCCACCCATTTAAAGAACATCTCAAGCAGATTTCAAATATGTTATTAGTTTCTGTGTAGCTGCTATAGTTCTTGAGTTAAGTCCTACACAAAGGAAAAATAGAGTCATTTTGTGGGCACTTTATTATGTAATAAATTTTTGCAGAGCTTTGTGCTGTAGCTTATTTAGCTCTTTGTAGACTACAAAGTGCCGATATTTATTCAAACAGCATGTACAATTGCTGGAACTATGAAAAAAAAAATAGGACATTTCAACTAATTTTTTTTTTTCACAATCACATGAAAATAACCTTTTGCACTTACTAATGTCTTATACTAATGAAATTTGGCATACATACTCTTGAATATAGGTACAATGTTAATATCTACTTGAAATTGCAATATCTCCAAACAGTAAGCTGCAAATCTAGATGGTTATATTTTTCAGAGAATTGAGAAACAAATTTGTTGAACTGTTCAAATTTTTTTAATAGTTCCAGTAATTGTACATGCTGTTTGGCTAGGTATTGTTAGATACGGGACCGTTTCCTGAGCCTACTTCGAGTTCCCCAGACCTCATCGAATCGCACCACAGCTAATTGAGGAGCGAAGAAGCACGGATGCCACATTCCCTAGGCGCGGCACGAGCAAACAAGTTGGCGGACCCCACTTCGTGTGCAGCTAGTGGAACTATTCACTGCTTGGCTCTTCCCGAAAGCGAAGAGAGAGCCTGGCACTGTTTCAGGTAACGTGGGTCCAGAAGCAAGACGGCTGTAATGCGCCGTGACAACCTGACGGCTGTAATGCGCCGTGACAACCTGGCGGCGTCGCCCCCTTCCCTCTATGGTGACGGCGCATTGCAAGTCAGCAAGGCAAGACCGCAGGGGGACCAAGGAGCGACTCTCTTCGCCGGGTATGACTCCATCGCATGGGCGCCTACCATAGGCCGAAAATGGCGTCACCTGAGCAGGCTCTCCCATTGGCCGAACGTGACGTGTCTTATCGACACCGAAGGGCTTAAAAGACGCAGACCAGGAGTAGCAGGAGAGATTCCTAGAGCAATCCCTTGATTCATCTCTCTCGAACTTCTGGCGATGGGCCGCAGCGTCAGAGTTGCTGCCGGCCCGTAATTACTTTTATGACTGTTAATATACGCTCACTGTAAATAATGTAAATAAACCTCCCAAGTTTTTCATCCCGAAGTCCTCCTCAACTCCTACAGTATCGGCATTTTGCGATCTACAAAGAGCTAAACAAGCTACAGCACGATGCTTTTTGTGAAAATTTATTCCATAAAATAGTGCCCACGAAGATTACTATATTTTTCCATTGTGCATCATCATAACTCTAAAACTATAACAGCTACACAAAAAGCAGTGCCATATTTGAAATCTGGATAGAAAACTATAAATGGCTGTATCTTGAAATTTCTAATAAAGGTAATAAAAAAAAAAACAGTTGTTTCGAGAAGCATCTCCTCTTAACTGGAGCTCTATTGCACTAGCAAACTGCTGCCATAAGCGACAACTTCTCAAAGTGTGCTAAGGAGTGCCCCGATTGATTGATGGGTTTTAATGGCGCAAGGGCATCTTTGGCCAAAAAGCGTCGAAGGAGTGCCCTCCAGCTAATCACATTCCTTGTCACTGAATGCAGCTTCTTGCTCGAGATCCATGTGGCTGGCAAAAAGCAACTCCCAGCAATGTTTGATACTTGATCTTGCCCAAAAACTTTCTCCAGCTGAAACATGGGTTGTCAGGGCAAAGCAACAGGTGTAGAGATATTCCCCAACCTCTGCTAATGGTTGTTATAAGGACTTGGTACTCGAGCTCCTGATGTTTTTGCAGAGAACAGTGCTAAAAATATTTGGCACACTTCAATGGCCACAGGTGGTAAAGTGTAGTTAACGTGGGTAGTCAGTTGCATTAGTATGTACATGCTGAGCAGGCAAGAGACAATGCAAGATGACAGGAGAAGCCATGCAGTCTTTCCTCACATGTCATGCAGTGAATCTTCGTGGCACATTCCAAAAAGCAAAATAAAAAGTTGTGAATATATGAGAAGAGAAAGTTTATGCAAGGATATACTGGCAAGCTTAAATAGATGCAAAAACGCAGAGAACACAGTTGTCAAGTGATTTTTCATATGCATGACTTTTAGACCTTTTTTCTTCATTTTCCTGCCACACCCCTGCCTACTCCATGAAACCAATGTAATACTGGCAATTGAAGTTCGTATGATATCTCACTCAATTTTTCAGACATGATCCATATGCACCACGTTGGAAACATTGTGGCTATTAACGAAATTGCCACTAGTCATGTCACTTGTACCACAACAGATTTCTATCAACTTGCCAACAAACACGACAAAGCAGCAGTGGTTACGCCAAATGACATAGTCGATATAGCCGTGACAAAGATTTGCCACTGGCCATTACGGTGGGGGGTTGCACATTAGCTTGCCACAAAATGCTTGTGCATATCAGTATTCACAGTCAGTGATTGGTCCTGATATCATGTGCATGGACTAGACTGACTTGGCATTTGGGATCAGGAGCAACCCGTCGGCAACTACTGTGAGAGCCTACAAGTTAGTCTATGTGCATACTGGACAGGTGGGAAAAGCTTGTGTATATGCAGAAAGCTCCAACTGAATTCTTGGAATGCAGTCTCAACTGCCAGCATGAAATCAAGATCACATGCAACATCTCCATTTCACAGCATTACAATTACATGTAATGTACAGTGAACTGCACAAAGAGCAAATGTGAAACATTCGTTTAACCTAGACTTTTGCAAGCTTTAAGTAGATCATATATCACTAAAGCAACAATACAATATAAAGATTTGTAAACAATGTTTCTGAAATGCCAATTCTAAAAAAAAAAAATGAATTCTTTCCTGGAAACTTGTTTCATCCTGCCCAATTACTCTGACATTTTCAGTCTCTATCGTGTCTGAAAAATGGGTTTTCCAGTGCAACAACTGTTATGCCTACCATGCCATTTCCCAGTGTGTCTGTCACAGTCTGCATGCAGCTTTAGTTAATTTCTCAATGCATGACAGTTCATCTTCTAGGCATTTCAAAACTGCAAAATACTTTAAAAACACTTCAAACTTATAAATAGCCTAATTCAGTAACAAAATAATATATAAACTTAGATGTTTAGAGATTCACACAACCCTGGCATTATATATGCAACTGTGACTGCATTCTCGCAATTATTTAAGCAGAGGCTAGACCAGATGAATGATGCAGATGCATCAACATTTAGTAACCACAAGCATTTCTGTCGATGAAAGGCATGCATTCAGCGCAAGCATCTTCAGAAGCAGCTGCTTTTAAACTACGAAACAAGCAAGGGTGCTACTCTGCTCACATTGCTCGGCCAAAGGAGAGACCCCCTGCGCAATGTCACCACATGCAGAGGTGTCCAGGTACGAGTTGTTAAATTTCCCTGACTGCTGAAGAATGGGCATGCTGCTATCATACACTGCGAATCCAGTACTGCCTGCAACAGACAAAGGGGAAGAAAATGTAAATAAAGCAAGCACACTGAGCATTCTACAATCAGGTAAGACGGGTCGGTCTACATTAAAGGAGGACACTGCTTTCAACATTGGTGACTAATCATTACCACTGGCTGTAAATTTGTCTTGGTACCTGACCAAGAGCAACAACACTGCACACTAGAGGCGATGACTCGGTGTTTGTTGATAATGCACAACTACAGTCGAGCTTCAAAATGGTGAAGTCATATTTGAAATAAAAATCCCTTCATTACACCCAATATATGTTCTAAGCGTACATGTCAGCAAACCGAAGTTGCTATTAGGTCTTGAAAAAGAAATGCAGGCATATCTGATGCCTTTGACCGACCAGAAAAATTCCAGCACCTACCAGAACTACCAGCAAGTGTCTCTTATCAATTCTGATGGCCTGTCAGTGGCTTGTCATGCCGATACATGGCACATGAACAATACTAAATTAAATATATGCTTTGCACTTTCATTAATATGCAACTACGCAATCAGAGTGATCCCATGGAATCTCCATGTTAGCTTGCCAGATGCGGGCCATCCAAACCAGGCTGTTGGTTAAAGTGAGCACATGTCTAGAATGTGTAATTTCAATTTCTTCTTGTTAATTTGACATTTTACCTACCTCAGCTTTTTAATGATAGAGTAAAACCTTGTTAATTTGGCCCTCGTTATTTCAGAAAATCAGATAATTCAGACTTGTCCTTCGCTCCTGGCAGGCGTATGCATTATTTAATACAATCAAACTCTCATTAATTTTTACTATTTGGCCGCAAGCCAGCCAGTTAATTTGAATAATTCTTGGATCTCAGTGAGTGCCACAAAAGAGCAAAAATGGCGCTAGCATCCGACCGAAACGAAGCAGCAGAGTCCATATAGCCCACCACCATCAGTGGAAATTGTACGAGAACGTGGGACACGTCGTGCCTTTATAATCAACTGCATTTGCTGCCGCACATAATACCACATTGGTTGCATGCCTTCGTGTCTGCGTAGCTGCCATCCATGGGCCCGTCGATAGCAACCGCAGTTTTGTCTGCAGCAGTTGCGGCAAACAGTAGTAGCGTTTTTGACTCAGCGCAGTGTCACAAACATGGCGGAAACTGTCGCAAGTGAACAGCATCGGCTACATCCCGATGGATAGACGATGTGTTAGCGACCACCTCACTGGCACAAAAATAATTTGGATGTGTACGCAGTAGTGAAAAGCATCTTCCGAATGAAGTCACAATGCCTTCACTGATGCAAGCACTAATCTGTGACGATACGACCAGAATTGCAGCTTCTGCACTGGTTTTGTGCAAAATAGAAACAGGATTTGCAGATTCATTCAGAAAATAAAAGCGTGTTGATGAAGTAACATTTGTTTATGGTTTTCTTGATACTTTGGTAATTTGACATTTGGTTATACAGACATTTTTTTTTTTCCGGTCACATGAAATTTGAATTACCAAGGTTTTACTGCACGGACGTTTTTAATACAGCAGAACTTCGTTGGTACGTTCCTGTTTGTTGCCTTTTCCTGCTTCTCAATAGTAGTGACCACTTGGGACACTGATGCCAGAAAATCCCTATAGCCAATTTTTTCAGCTTTCCATTGGCCCTATGGGAAGCACCTATAATAATGGAGCACATACTTCATAGAAGACAGACATGAGTACAGAGGCACTGAGTAACCATGATCTCTGCGTTTCAAGGTGTTCATACGCTCCAACCCCATCCTTCCTCTAATGCACACATCAAGCGAGTTTGCAGTGTCACTGTTGATATCTTCACAAATAAGCGAAGATGACCAATGAAAATTTTGAAAATCATTTGTTAGTGAAGGTAAAGTGTGGAGGGCTGCAGGAGACGCACTGAAAGAGCTAGGCCAGCTCATTCTATTTACTGCATTTGCGCGATGTTAACAAGATTGGGAGATAAGCAACATAAAAGTAATAGATTACTTTTCAGTAGGGGCATGCGAATACTCGATTATTACCGAATCACCAGCCGTGGTTGCTCAGTTGTTGGGCTGCTGAGCACGAGGTGGCGGGATCGAATCCCGGCCACGGCGGCTGCATTTCGATGGGGGCGAAATGCGATAACACCCGTGTACTTAGATTTAGGTGCATGTTAAAGAACCCCAGGTGGTCGAAATTTCCGGAGTCCTCCACTACGGTGTGCCTCATAATCAGAAAGTGGTTTTGGCACGTAAAACCCCACAATTTAATTTTTTAATTATTATCGAATCGAATAGGGAACGTTCAAAAGTTTGATTCACGAATCAAATATCTCTTATTTTCGATAAATTCAATGTGGAAACCTGTGCAGTGCGACAGGCGGCGTGCACTGCGCAGTCCCTCGAGCTCGATTCAGGTGCCGCCCAAGCGAGCATTTCACTTCGTTTTCTACGCAAGAGGAGCGCCGAGTGCACTGCGGATGGGCCACCCCGGCTGATGTGGTAGAGAACTTTGTCACTGTGAGTGCACCCAGATGTCAGCCCAATGTGGGATCACACACACAGCGCACGAATGCCACAGAATGGTGCCGGGTCGGCCGTGGCCACCACTGTCGGTGGCAGTCCATGGTAATGGGAATAGTAGACAGCTGAACCGTTCTCTTTCGCGTGTTGCTGGTTCGCGAAAGTTCTCCTGCAGAGCTTGACAGTTCGAGGAAACGGTCCTTCTAAAGTTGCACACACAAAAAAGGGGGACTGTAAACACTGCGGGGCTTCCGCCAGACCGGCATACACTCGAGACAACCATGCCGAATTAGGAAGTCACACTTCGTTTCGATGAGACATGGTGGGCGAGAGTACTTTTTGCACGGGGTGCTAGACGCCAACAATGCCCCTGTAACAGCTGTCAATCCAGTCCGCACGGTTGATCTTGGGACCTATCACTGATGAGCCACCCGCATCAACATATTAGCCGCAAGCATTCTGCGATGGCTTGCGACTAATTGCCACAATGGCCACACTGCCTAGGCCATTAGGCGTAATCAGTACTGCTTCATGCAGCATTGGTGCCAAATCAACACAGATCTATTCGCAGCAGCTGTGTGACAGTCGGATAGCCGATAAACTGTCTCATAAACGAAAGCAAATGCACGGGATAGCAACAAAGCTGTTCATGGCTGCCATCTTTGATGTTGAATTCCAATGGCGGAGTCGGAGCAAGTTTTTCTGCTCGTTTCGGAGCAAGTTTGTTCCAATGGCAGAGCGAGGGCGGGAATAAGGTGTTCCAATGAGAGAGTCGGAGAGGATTCACAGCGGGAGTCACTCCGTGGAGCAGAAAAAGATGCTCCGCCAAAATCGGTGGAGTGGACCGGAACTCTGTGTGACGTATTTCCTTTACCACGTTTGTCTGCTGGGAGGCGCCACCGGTCACGACTCGCGAGGAAGCAAAAGCTGCTGCACGCTTGACGAGATATCCATTCCGCACTTTTAAAAAAACAACAGGTGAACGGCGCTGAAGAGACAAGTGACCGGTGCGGCGGTGCTGGGAGCAAACAGCGGAAGGAAATGACAACACGCAAGGTATCCTGGGTAACTCGGCGATACAAGTTCCGCTTCCGCCTTGCTCCGGCGGCGCAAGTTGTGTTCCACTCGCGGATCTGGAGGCGTTGCACTGCGCCAGAGTCGAGTGCTCGCTCGCGGAGTCCGTCGGCTGCTCCGACTCCGCCATTGGAATTCAACATGAGACACACTGTACGCTGGACTCTCGTTCTTGATGTCCTTCATTGACGCATATCAATCTCTTTTTGTAGCTTTGAGCAACCCGTCATAAGACTAGCTTTGGAGTTACACGTAGGGTGAGACAGTGTCATGGCCAGTTGCATACATGTGCATGGACAGCAGATGAACTAGGAGGAGGAGGAGGGAGAGTGTCGCACGAACTTGCTGAGACGCTCCAGATTTCATAACCTTTGACAGGTGGCAAATCACACCGAATCTGACCATGGAGCGGTACGGACAGCGCCTGCTTTTTACTGTCAGCACCGGCTATGTGCAGAGGTGATCAAGTCGCGTAATGCACAGTCCTTTCGTCTGTCACACATATTGGCTTTGCGATAACCTACTTGCCTTAAAATTTGGATACCCCTTATGGGGGACATGGCTTTGAAAGTGAACTTCATTATTTCTTCGTGAATTTTGATCAAAATTGGCACTAATGCTCAGAATGTCTCTGATGCTACCATAAAAGTTTCAGAGTGATACCGTGAGAACATTTTATTTAATTTTATTGAGCACAATTTTTCTCCCTCAATCTTTCTGGGGGGCCTAGGAGCCTAAAAAACACGATGTAAGGGTCGTTGAGTACTGATTAGATAGCTAAATGGGTGCTGATGGTCGTGACAGACGTGCTTTTTGTTTGTTTTTTTCACAACAGAAATTTTTTGGAGTGTTACATTCGCATCAAGCAGACTTTCAGGGTGGACGAATAGACACGTCATAAACTTATAAAAAAGTCAAGATAAAAAAGCGAGACTGTCACGACCTGCACTGTAGCCCAAGGTACATGAAAAAAAAAAACAAGTCAATATGGGCTAAACTGTAACAAAAACATCAGCTCCAGAAATTGAGTAGAAAATTAAAAAAAAAAAAAACTCCTCAAGCCTGTGCCTAGGCATTTCGCACATCGGCACCATAGACATCGGCGCCTCGGGTTTCTTGGACATGTGGCCCCTGGTCTGGTGTGCCTTTATTCCACGCTGCCCTCCCCCTTTTTTTATATATAGATATAGAACAGATATAGTAATACTATATCTGTTCTTGAGTGAAGTTATACTAACCTTTGTATTGTATTTCACATCGTCACTGGAAAGTTTTTGCAATACTTAAAGTAGTTTTTCTTCCTTTTCTGTTTTTGCTGTACCATCCAGCACGAGTTCTTTGTTTTCTTTGTAAAACTGTCTAATACGATGCTCATCTGCTTTGGTCTCACTTAGACTGGCAGTATCGCAAACAATATAAAATAAATAAATTACCATGCCCATAGAAATCAATATTTGAAGAGTTTTCCTGCATATTGTTAAACATCTCAGTTGGAATTATGCCAACAATGCCATGCACTGTCTGAAATGACAACCAAACATTAACTATTTGTCACATTTGACAATTTTTGGCAGAGTGGGGCATCTGGAAATATGAAACTTCTACTGGAGGTATTGTTGAAACTAGCCTCCAGGGCTAATGCGCCACAAAATTTGCATTTTGATCAACTCGGCAACGTAATTATCAAATGGCTGCGCCAGTGAAGACACACAAGCTTCTCTTGGTTTGTCAGTTTTCCGATCCGACGTGTAGGCTGTTAACGACGTCTCAAACAATGGTAAAAGCTCGTGAGTGCGTGTTATCTTGATAGGTGTGTTCAACTAATATTAGGCGGAACTTTATTTTTTCCACAGTGGGTTTCTTTTATCCATCAGCGCTTCGACAGCACAGGTACAAATTATTACGGGCAATCATTCCCGCAGTGTTGGGTTCTCACTCACACAAGTGCACGCAGTCGACTTCAGGCTGACGTTCGACGGCAGCTTGACTAGCAGTCTAATCTCTCACATTCTGAACATCGTCCGTGCAAGTTCCCTTATTCATTACTGTACCATATTGTACATCGCTACACATTACTGTACAGCATTATACGTGACTGGAACAAAGCACTCGGATGTTCCAGCGTCAGTTGAACACACACTGAACCACCTTGCTCAGAAAAACTGACCGAACGCCATAATCAAGTATGAGGAGGCTTCTGCATGCTCCCTGACCTGACAAACATTGCTTTGCGAGCCTTAAGAATGCTGCAAAGAACAAACTAGGTGCCTACTGCAATGAGTAAAAAAATTTTCCCAGTACAAAAGGAACTTACCTGTGTTCACATTTATAATGGTACTGCCTTCTTGCACAGCATGAGCATCACTATGGCTAGTACTGATGGCAACAAATCTTAATAATAATTGTTTGCCTGATCAGACTTATGAAAGTTGGGAACTAAGAGCCAGGTGCATATGTTGTATATTTCAGATTTGCTTTTACTCTCAGTAGTTATACTAAAATAGCAAATTACCACTTTCATTCATAGGGGAAATTACTCATACTTATTAATTGAATTGAAGAAACGATAAATTATTGGCGATGAAAGTGGATGAAGAAGCAACTTCCCGCAGGTAGGGAACAATCCCACGTCTTCACATTATGCGTGCGATGCTCTAACCAAGTTGTTTTTTCATCCAATTTCATTGCCATTTATTTATAATTTCTTTAATTCAATTAATAAGTACAAGTAATTTCCCCTATGTTTTCCTTGGTGTTTTTGTTGGCTTCTCATGATATGATTAATAAAGATTGGGTCCCTCGATTAACCCCCTTTCTTCTCGTAGTTTCATTCATGTTCCTTGACGTGCTTCTTTTGAGTTTCGCATAAGAATTCTAAAAGGCTGTCTGAACAATTATTACTGCTTTGCATACATTCAAAATACCAGTGATAAGGCTATAATTTTATATATCGTGGTACATGCTGAGACTACAATGTCCTGAAATAAAACATAAAAAATAAAAGCACCGAAAATGAGCCCATTTCTAGCAGTAATGAAAGGGTTAACGCAAGGACCAGCTTAAGCTCACTTGTGGGCAAAAAGCCACAAACTGAATTTGCAAAACGCCGCCTAGACAGAGTCACTGTGTCAAGGTAGCCTGCGCAATATCTGCACTTCGCAACAACACATATTGGGCTATGTGATTGCCTGTACATTGGTTGGTAATAACTATCTTGAGTTGTCCGGCAGGTTTTTGGTGACCCGGGCTCAAGTCTACCACGACAGGACGTCAACATCTTGTCTCAGCACCACCTTGCGGGCCCTGCTGGATGGCCCACAGTTAGTCGCCGAGGTTGGAGCTGCGCAGAGTGGCGGCCTACCTCAGCGATAGGGTCTCGGAGTTTAACTCGTTTGTGCGTTTGGCGTTACATTCCCATAGCATGTGTCTGAGTGTAGCTGAGTTCTGTTTGCCTATCTTACATGTGTCTTCTTTGTGTACTTCAGGGAATATCCGTTTGAGGTGAAACGGGTTCGGGAAGGTGTGTATTTGTAGTTGGCGTAGGGCCACTGCTTGTGCCCTGTTTAGGTCTTTGTGTGGTGGTTAGAATGCTCTTCTGGCTAGCTGTTACATCTTTGTGGTGTCGTTATATCTGGTCAGTCTGTCTCGTTCAGTTCGGGGGTCTTCCTGAGAGGCCGGCCGGGTGCAGTCTGTCAGCTCTCCCGCTCTGCGGTGGGCTGCCTCGTACATCATCATCATTATCAGCCTAGTTACGCCCACTGCGGGGCAAAGGCCTCTCCCATACTTCTCCAACTACCCCGGTCATGTACTAATTGTGGCCATGTTGTCCCTGCAAACGTTTTAATGTCATCCGCCCACCTAACTTTCTGCCGGCCCCTGCTACGCTTCCCTTCCCTTGGAATCCAGTCCGTAACCCCTAGTGACCATCGGTTATCTTCCCTCCTCATTACATGTCCGGCCCATGCCCATTTCTTTTTCTTGATTTCAACTAAGATGTCGTTTACCCGCGTTTGTTGCCTCACCCAATCTGCTCTTTTCTTATCCCTTAACGTTACACCCATCATTCTTCTTTCCATAGCTCGTTGCGTCGTCCTCAATTTCAGCAGAACCCTTTTCGGAAGCCTACAGGTTTCTGCCGCATATGTGAGTACTGGTAACACACAGCTGTTATACACTTTCCTTTTGAGGGATAGTGGCAACCTGCTGTTCATGATTTGAGAATGCCTGCCAAACGCGCCCCAGCCCATTCTTATTCTTCTGGTTATTTCAGTCTCATGATCCGGATCCGTGGTCACTACCTGCCCTAAGTAGATGTATTCTCTTACCACTTCCAGTGCTTCGCTACCTATCGTAAACTGCTGTTCTCTTCCGAGACTGTTAAACAATACTTTAGTTTTCTGCAGATTAATTTTCAGACCCACCCTTCTGCTTTGCCTCTCCAGGTCAGTGAGCATGCATTGCAATTGGTCTCCTGAGTTACTAAGCAAGGCAATATCATCAGCAAATCGCAAGTTGCTTAGGTATTCTCCATCAACTTTTATCCCCAATTCTTCCCACTCCAGGCCTCTGAATACCTCCTGTAAACATGCTGTGAATAGCATTGGAGATATCGTATCTCCCTGTCTGACGCCTTTCTTTATAGGGATTTTGTTGCTTTCTTTGTGGAGGACTACGGTGGCTGTGGAGCCGCTATAGATATCTTCCAGTATTTCTACATATGGCTCATCTACACTCTGATTCCGTAATGCCTCCATGACTGCTGAGGTTTCGACTGAATCAAACGCTTTCTCGTAATCAATGAAAGCTATATATAAGGGTTGGTTATATTCTGCACATTTTTCTATCACTTGATTGATAGTGTGAATACGGTCTATTGTTGAGTAGCCTTTACGGAATCCTGCCTGGTCCTTTGGTTGACAGAAGTCTAAGGTGTTCCTGATTCTATTTGCGATTACCTTAGTAAATACTTGGTAGGCAACGGACAGTAAGCTGATCGGTCTATAATTTTTCAAGTCTTTGGCATCCCCTTTCTTATGGATTAGGATTATGTTAGCGTTCTTACAAGATTCCGGTACGCTCGAGGTTATGAGGCATTGCGTATACAGGGTGGCCAGTTTCTCTAGAACAATCTGGCCACCATCCTTCAACAAATCTGCTGTTACCTGATCCTCCCCAGCTGCCTTCCCCCTTTGCATAGCTCCTAAGGCTTTCTTTACTTCTTCTGGCGTTACCTGTGGGATTTCGAATTCCTCTAGGCTATTCTCTCTTCCACTATCGTCGTGGGTGCCACTGGTACTGTATAAATCTCTATAGAACTCCTCAGCCACTTGAACTATCTCATCCATATTAGTAACGATATTGCCGGCTTTGTCTCGTAACGCACACATCTGATGCTTGCCTATTCCTAGTTTCTTCTTCACTGTTTTTAGGCTTCCTCCGTTCCTGAGAGCCTGTTCAATTCTATCCATATTATAGTTCCTGATGTCCGTTGTCTTACGCTTGTTGTACAATTGCATACAAAACCAAAGCCATATTCGTGGCATCGGCACAAGCCTACCACCCGAGCTGTCAGATGCAGCAACATCGCCGCCACAAGATGGCGACAGCACATTTTCATGGTGGTTGCTGTGGGTCCATTTTTGCTCGAGTACAATCTGGAGCAGCATTCTCGGTCAATCACTTTCGGCGACACTATCAGTTTCGCAAGATTTCGTGCGACTTGGCACCGATTACGTTGGCATATATGGATACCAGCATTTCTGGCGCTGTGCCAAGCACGCTATCTGCACACAGTATAGGAACGATGCTGCCATGCCTGTATTTCTTTTCTTGAGACTCTAGTTGGTGATGGGACGAAGGATTACAGCAGAGTCCCTGACTAGTTTGGCATTTGCCACAGGTGCACAACCATGGAGTTTTCTTGTGTGTGCTCACACACACAATTTGATTACTCTATTGACGTGCGCGCAGGTTGCTCTTCTGCAAGTGAGTTGAGCAGTGATTCCTTTGATGCAGACCACGGCCCAAGTGCCAAGTTGATATACAGTATATTTATTCCAATGTATCTACTTTTTTATTCTCATTATAAGTATTTATGCAGCCCCATCTGTATTCCCAAATAAACCATGCAAGTTTACCAATGGAAAATACTTCTTTGTCACTTTATGGTCATTCTCAAAAAATTGCAGCAAATTTTTTTCAACATAAGTCACTCAAGATTTTCTGAAAGAAAAAAAAAAGAAAGAAAGAAGAAAAAGACCCTGGGCATTCAAATTTGGCAAGAACAATTGACCCTCAAAAGCTTAAATCCGCAAATATTATGTGCACATTAGATTTCGGGGTGTGCTAGAATCGGGTAAATACAGTACATATTATTTCAACAAAGCACAACCAGGTTCGGTAAACGAATTTCCCACTGTACTGGCATTGTAAAAAAACACAATATTGATGAGTGTGTCGCATGTCTGAATCACATCTGGGTCATCACTTGCCTGGGGACACAAGGGGAGATGCATTTAGCACTACACTACGGCCTTGACCTCAGCGAACAGCTAGTCGGAGCCTTTCGGTGCCAGATATCACTTGCTCATGAGCTCTTTTGCCACATTGAACGCGAGCGCCATGATGAGGTGCAACCACATTGCTTTCGACAGTTGTGTTGTGGCTCGCCACAGTTTTATGGTGCTCATGGCAGTGTCATGGAAAGTCAAAATAACTGAGCAGATAAAAAAAAAATTTGTCAGAAAATTCTGTAGGTGACTGTAATTGGTAATAGATTTCTGTATTCATGGTTTAGTGCTCACAAGCTCATATGATAAAAGTAATGAACAATCATGTCATAAAGTCGCATGCACAGTGATCATGCATATTCAGGTAGAAATTAAATGTAAATGCAACAATTATGCTGCATGCAATGCATCTTCTTGACGCAAAGTTATGTCATGAAAGTTTTTATCAGCAAGCACAATGACAAGCTTGCCTGAAATTCATGCATTTGTTTTTCTTTCGTTTTTACAAAGAGGGATGCTTTTTTTTTTCCCCGTGTCCTGGGAATTTCCGTGCACAAAGCTTCAAAGCTATGCCAACCATGAATGTCTCACCATTGAAACAGATGATTATATAAATGTTAATACTGAAAAAAAAGTCTTCCTCTTTTTTTCCCCTTCATGATATTGCTGTCAAAAATGCTGCAGCTGTTAGTACTCACTGTTGAAGCCTTGTTGACCATGCAAGCTCTCCGTGCTAGGGACCAGGGACACAGGCTGTGCTTCGTGACCTTCATAGCCACTCTCCTGGCCATAATGGATTCCAACCTGAAAGATATCCCACATTCATGTTATTATATTGAAACCAAATTCTGTTTTCAGCAACTAAAAGCCCACAACTTTTGAAGATGAATTCGTACGTGATCCGGTGCACATCTGGCCATATACAGTCAAACCTCATTATAATGATGTTGCGTCTGACACAAATACCTTAATTATCCAGAGCTCGGAAAAAGTATGTACTAAACAGTAGTACTGCTTAACCGAAATAGCATGGGATCCCCAACTTGCCCATCAAAAATGGAACTCAGGGAGAGTGCAATGAAAGGGCAAAAACATGCAGTATTTATTCACTTTGAGCAACAAAAGTTTGTTATTTTCGTTTGGTGCTGCAGCGGCCCAGCAGCGACGACAGCGGCCTCAAACTTGCTGAAGCTACGAGCCAGCTTTTCAGCCTGCCCCCTCTTCTCGGCAGACACTCGCATGGCAGATTCCTCGTTGGCGTTGCATATTCTCCGTGCACGGGCGCGGTAGCACTGCAGAAGTCGTGGGGCGCCTTTTTCATTGCGGGGTGCTGTTCTCATCATGACGTTTGCTGATGATGTATGGATTTTATTGGTGTAAGGGCCAGATATGGCCAAAGAGCGCCAAGCCAGAGATAATGAATGAAGGGCCGATGGTACAACATGACAAACGTCAGGGTTGTGGATCAAGATGTGAATGGTACATGTAACTTGGCTCTAGAGAGGCCTAAAATTATTCGCTGTAAAGTGCGTAAGATGTACAAGCATTAAAACAATGACAATGATTAGTGGTGTATGCTATGAAGATAAAAGTTCTATTACCAAAGGGTTATGTACTGAACGAGTGAGTAACAGTAGCACCAGTACCTCACCGTGAGCCCTTGAACACAAGGGCTGGGAGGCATGTGTTTTCCGAAAATGTCATCGTAGCAGCATCCTCTAGTGAGAGGATGTGCTACGTACTATACCTTGGTCTGATAACATGCAATATGCCAATATCTCATACAAATGTTAAAACTGAATTATTGTCAAATAGCGGTTCAATGCCTAAAAGCATTGCGAAGTGGCGGAGAATCTGTTGTCTGTATGCCGAGGAAAAGTAATTTTCTCGTTGAGCTTCTATTCCTCGACACTCAAACAAGACATGAAGGATCGGCGTAAGGAAGTGGTGTAAGCATCTCGCCACATTTATCACAGACAGGAGGATCATTACTGGTTAATAGGTAAGAGTGAATGCCATAAGTATGACCTATCCTAAGGCAGCAGAAAGTGACCTCTGTCTGTCATACTTTTGTTAATGGTGGCCAGTTCCCTATGTTTGCCTTAATAACATGAAGCAAGAATTCCAGTTTCCAATGTATGTTACCAATGGCCCCTCAGTTTCTTGTGTATGAAGGGCATTAAATCTACAACAGGTACAGCTATGGAAAAATTACTTGGTTTTGTAGTTAATGTTATGGCTACGCGGTCGGCAAGCATATTACCCTCGATGCCTTTGCAGCCAGATATCCAGCATAATATGACGTACTGATGAGATGCGTACAGAGTACAGAGGTATGCATAAAGTTCAGTACAGACAGGATTTTTATTCTTTTGTAGAGAGGTTAAGGCTTTGACAACACTCAGCGAATCTGTAAATATTATTCCTTTCTTTAGTTTTGTGCATAGGCCTCTGCCGTAAAGATGCTCGTTTCTGGGTGCAAACAGCCAGATTCTGAGAAGGATGGGACGACTGGGGCACAGGAGACGCCGGCATGCAACTTTGAAGCATCTGTGTAGAATTCTGGGCACAAGTACTTTGACTGAAGTTCTAGGAAGTGAGTTTTTGTGTGCATTTCTGGGGCATTCTTCGTAACTTCTACAAAAGATGCATCGCAATCTATCAGCTGCCACAGCCATGGTGGTAATGGTTTGACTGGAGCTATTACAGTCGAACCCGAATATATCGAACCCGTTTACATCGAATTATTTGTTATATTGAACAATTTATGCACATGGTATAGGTACAATGAGCATATATAGCAAATATTACGCTTACATCGAACAAAAATAGCTGCAACTCCCGATATATCGAACGTAAAGCGGCGCAAAAGTGCTCCCAGAAGTTGGCGTTCTCTTGCGACGGCAGGGAAACACAGCAGGCTCCATCTCCATTCAACCGCCGCTCTCCCTGCTGTGACTGCGTTGCGTCGGGTGAGTCGTCGACACCCCCTGCAAAAAATGATCCTGGCACGCCCGCAGCGCTTGCTCAGACAGCCGATTAGAGGCTCCTGTGCCCTCGTACAAGCTGGCAGGAATGCGAGTTGTCTCGCTGCTTTTGTGGTTCATTGTGCTTGCGCCTTGTGGGTCTTCTCCCGCAGTGTTGCGGTGATGAAGCGGCAGAATTTGCCTTTCACCATGAAGCTCGAAATCATAAATCGAGTCGAACGTGGTGAGAAGTCAGATGTCGCCGCAGCATGCAAGATTTTTAGGAGCACTCTCAACATGATCTTTCAGAATATGGGGGAGATTAGGACTAAAGCGGACAAACTCGTGACCCGGTGCCCGTGATGCCCGACGTGTCCACACGGCCGTGTCAAAATGGTTCATCCGAAACTGCTTCAGATGTGCTCTTTTGCTGGGTGGGTGGAGAGTTTTACCTACTGCTACCGTGGGTGCTGGCGCCACACCCAAAGGTTCGCTGCGCACGAGCCAGGGGGGTGGCTGCTATTGGGGGGTGGCAGAGGCCGATGCAGCACTGCCCCCTGACGCACTACATCCATGTAAGCTGTACTGTGAAAAAATGAACGCCTTTTTCTAGTTAGGAAAGGTTTTTCTAGTTGGGCTAGTTGGTTGAAATGCATACTAAAAAAGTTTGCGCGGAGACACGAGGACAATGCTGAGAACAGACGGGCAAGCAGTCGTCCCTGCCTGTTCTCGGCATTGTCCTCGTGTCTCCGCGCAAACTTTTTCAGTAGTATACCTAATTCTAGCTTCTTTGAATGAAATATTTTCTTCGATTTTCACATATTTCTTCGGTAATTATTTATTTTTATTTTTTTTCACGTTTCACAGGATTGGGAATATGCCGGGTGGTCGCTTTCGCAGTTCACACAGTGGGGTGTGCAGAGAATAGTTATCAGAGGGGTGACCTTTATCACCATATTTTGCGCAGGCGAGTTGACCTCGCCAGCTTCGCGAACCATGGCCGTACTTCCGGCACTTCAAAACACCGTCGAGGGTTAGGAATGTAAGGCCTGACATGGGTTTTAGTACAGCCTGTCTCGATCTCTGGTAAAACACTCGAGGAAAATGCAATTATCAGCTGCTTTGTTGGGATTTCTTTGTTGTCTCGCCTGATTTTTATTCTTTTTACCTCAAGGACATTTTGCCCTTGCCAGCCTTCCAATAGCTCTGCTTCAGTTAGTTCTAACAAGTCCACATTGGAGATCACGCCTCGAAGTGTGTTCAGGGAGCGATATGGGGTCACTGTTATTGGGATGTCAGCAAAGGTTGTGAGTTTTGCAAGTTTGTCGTGTTGCAGCTTGTCCTGAACCTCAACTCAAGCACGAGGCTGCCGCTTGCCCTCTTGCTAGCTTTATAGCCTGGTCCAATGGTGTCTGTTAAGGAGTGCGACACAATGGGAAATAACTCTCACTGGTTTTTCAGGTTTATCACTGTGGATAACGTGGTGGCATGGAAAAGATTATTTGTGTTGAATGAAGAAGTTCAGGGAGACTTCGGTGCACACGCGCTTTGCAATGGTACGATCAGGCAGCAAAGGGAAAGATGCTCTACGCATGTGAGATGCTGTTACTTCAGCAGCAATGGCAGCCATCTGCCACGAAGCAGTCCAACAAGAGGACGCTACAAGTTTGACAGCAATAACTTGCACACGCCAGCCTGGCATTGCTGCTATAACCCAATGTGCCATACTCAAGGTTGGATATACCACACCAGGTTAACCCAAGCCGCCTGGGAGAAACAGAAAAATTGGGAAGAAAGGAGATGACAGGACAGAAAATGTAAGTTGACTGGAAAGCAATAAATTGTGGAGAGGGACCGGGAGAGGCAACTAGCAATTTTCCCAGGGTGGGCCAGTCTGAGGGTGCCGTCCACGTGAAGTGGAGGCAAAAGGGGTGTGCTGCCTCCGCCGAGGGGCCTTAAAGTCCAAAAACACCAATCACTGGCTCGTCCCCAAGATCATCTCTTCCCCAGACATGGCCAAGCCGCGGGCGGTTAGGCGCGGGAGGGCCCAACCCCCATGAGCTCCGGTCCGTGGTGTCGCCTCGCCACACACACCAAATGCCTGCTGATGCAGACGCCCCTGCAGGGGTTGCAACGTTTGCATTTACGAGGCTGACGTAATGTGCAGCTTCTGCCACTGTCAGGCATGAATCACCCATGCTGTCACTTTCTGTGTCGTCATCATCACTGTCATTAGGCAACACTTTGGCAACAACAGAGGCAACGATGGGAAAAAGCTGAACCTCATAGCTGACATCTTTTCGCGGTCACAGCAGCGCTGCCAACACCTTCTTCGCATTCAAAATGCCGTACACCGTAGTCAATGGTAGATCCCTGTGCATGCCAGCGCTGACTTCTTTGTGCCATGTTCAATAGCACAAACGATGTACAATTTTTCTTCTATGCTGAGCACCCGGTGTTTTTTATCCGAGCTTCGGCACGACGCGAGTCCTAGCTTGCACAGTGCCAAAATGATGTTGATGTTAATGTGGCTTCACTTGCAATGCACAGGGCGCTAGAGGCCACTGTTCGAATCTCTGAAGCTTGTTCTGCAGGGCCGCCCCATGGGGATGACGCACCGCCGTGATTGCGCTTTTGATTTACACTACAGTGTTACATCTGATAATTTCGTACACGGTCGATTCCAGATATATCGAACTTGAAGGGGATCGTGAAATAGTTTGATATCTCAATGAGCCGAAATATAAAATATGCCTATGTGAGGCTTATATGAGACCTTCGCACATGTCAGTCAGTTTCCCGAGATCATGAAAAGCAGGAACTTACCGATTTGCTTATCCAGCGCTGTGCTGAACACACAAAGGTTAACTTATTTTTTGCTCACAGGCACTGCAAGTCACTCGTGGTGTGGAATTATTTTTGACATACTGATCACAATGCTAGCCCTATAAGCCTGCATCACCCGAGCGTAAGACTGCGGTGTGCTTTGCATGTGTTGAAGTGCTTGTTATGCATTTTTATTCAAGATAAGGTAGAAATCGACGCATCACAAAAGCAATCTAGCCTGCATGGGTATGTGCCATGCTTCCAACAGTGCAATTGTACTGCGTATCACGTGTGACTGTGCTTGACAATGTGTTTGTTACAATACAAACAATATGCTGTTTAAATGGCCAATAGTCATACATGGGCAACTAGCCAGGCAAACTGTTCCGTCAGGTTTTGGAACAGACTTCCCGTTGGAACCAGTCGTCCCCGCTTTTCAACCACTTTAAAAAGTCAGCACATCTCATCTTGTGCGCTCCTCAGCTCTCCTGATGCCTCCAGCCAGTATGTTCCTTTGTTCTTCGCACTTCACCTCTGGCCACTGCATTGGTGACTGCTATCAAAGCACCCACACTGTTAGCTTCGAAAATAGCTTTCAGCTTGCAGAATATCCGAGTCCATTACCACTCACACAAAACTGTGCAAGAACAAATTAAATATATTCAGACTGGACCCACGAATCGTACAGCGAGGAATCTTACATGCCGCTGCCGCAATAAGAAGGGAGGGGGGTCTTTATGAGATGTGTGGGTGTGGTGTGCAGTGGTTTTGTTAAATTCAAACTGTAATGCAAAGATCCGTCCAAGTGGAGGCTGGGATTAGATCCGTTTTAGCTGTTTCGGAATTCTAAAATGCCATCTGTGATAACGAATGGCCACTGTTGGCACAAACCATCCACATGCGCAGCAAGCAAAAATGAGAGCACTCTGCTCATTCTTCATCCTTGGCATGCACCACCCTTCAGATTCAATCTCTTGTTTGACAGCACCTGCCAAAACATAGCAGTTTCAAATTTATCTGCATTCAATATTTCTGACAACGAGAGAAATGATCACGTCTCAGTTAGGAGGAGTGCTCTTGCAGGGGCACGGCACAGCATAAGGTTCAAAATATTTAATTTGGCAGTAAACTGGAGTTCCATGTATGCGTACAGTAAAAGCTCATTAATTCGGATCTCATGGGACCGGGAAAAATGTCCAAATTATCCGAATGCTGAATTAACGAGTGAACAGGAAAAACAACATGAAAATCAAGTTGGAGAAGCATACCCTTATTTACTTAAGTATTTTGCAATAGTTGTCTGCTTTTTCGAGCAGATTCCAGCTGACATCACAATTTTTCTTAACTCTTCCAAGTGGCCAACAGCCCGTAAACTGTTGGAAGTGCTCTGGCAAATGTCCTCCAATATCAAAAGCGCCTCCGTGACTTCTCGTTAGTGCGATGAGGTCGTGGCTGCATCTCCTCGCATGACTCTATGTCTGAATCATGGTCTGCCCGGGCACCCATGACATCATTAATAATTTCTTCATCGGTCAGGAGACCAGCCGTGGCGACACAATCATCAATCACGATGTAGACCTAAAGGGTCACATCTGTGGGAACGACAGCATCAAAGGTCGGGCAGTCATCATCGGTGGACTCGGCTGACACCTCGTCGGCTACTGCCGCATGTTTGGACCTCACAAAACCACTGTGCCGAAAACTGTTGGCGATCACTTGCGTAGGTGTATTTGTCCACACGTGGGCAATGATGTACACAGCGCCGAGCTAGCCGACTTCACACAGCTTTCCAACTTCTGAGCATAAGATCATTCGCTGTAGCAGGTGCTTTCAGTACTTTGACTTCACGTGGTGAATCATACCCTGGTCCATCACCAGAAGGGCACATGTAGTGTTGGGTGGCAAAAAAAAAAAAAAAAAGCTTCACGCTTTTCAGTTTGACTATCAGTTGTGTGCACAGCAGTTGTCAACGACCATAATTATCTTGCGGTCATTAGACGAGAAGTGCTGGTCCAACTGCTACAGCCAGCCCTGAAAAGTGTCCGAGGTCATCCAAGCCTTCCTGTTCGCTCTGTACTCGACAGGAAGGCTTGGTGTTTTTAAAACAACATGGCTTATGCGCCTTCCCGATGGCAACAAGTGGCAAGTGCTCTGTGCCAGACATACTGGTGGCAAGAAGCACAGTTATCCTCTGCTTGCACTTCTTGCCACCAATGCACGAGTCCCCTTTGAAAGTCACCGTCTTGTCGGGCAGAGCTCTGAAAAATAGAACAGTTTCGTCTGCATTGAATGCGTCACTTGGTTCGTATGCAGCTATGTGCTCAAGCGACTTCACATTTTTCTACTAGGTGATCCTGCTTTCGTCAACGCTGGCCTTTTCGCCACACACACACTTCTGCAAACGAGTTCGTGTCTCTCCCGAAACCTTGCGCACCACCCTTCTGATGCTCTGAGCGATTCAATGTTCATTATTGCAGCGTACTTCTCACCCTGTGCCATGAGAGGTGCGCTCAAAGACAAATGCACGTTGCGACAGTCAGTAACCCACAGGAGCAAAGCTTTTTTTAGCTGGGGATGAGCTGTGGTCCGCAACCACTTTCTTGATGCATGAAACTTCTCGCTTTCAAAGGCTTCAAGAATCTGTTGTTCATTTTTCACGTACGTTCCCAGCGTGCTCCGCTTCACGTTGTAGTTGGTCATAATGTGCTGTCGCGATTCACCGTTATTCAAAGCCTGCAAAATTTCCACCTTAGTCCCCAAGTTCTTGGCTTCATACTTCTGCCGCTTTGCCGGTGTTGCCGACACTGAAGCGCATGATGGTGGTGGCATGCAAAACATGGTCACAACGAAAAAAGAAAACTCCGCAAGCAGATATGATGCCGACTCGACAACACAAGAGAAAATGGCGTCGAAGGCACAGTGGAGCGAAGAAAGATGACACCAACGTTCGGTGACACTGCGATCGCCCCCACTAATTGATGCCGATGGCGATACCTCTGAAGTTTCGGTTTAACTCCGGTGGTGCCAGTGCTGCTTTACCACACTTTCATGTGGCGGCAGCCGTCAGCATTTGTCTAAATTAAGCGGTGCGGGGCCGAATTCTGCCGAATTAATGAAGGTTTGGTCCCATAGACTAACATGCACTTTGGCCAGGACCAATAGAGCCGTCCGAATTATCCGAATTTCCAAATTAAAGGGTATCGAACTAACAAATTTTTATATAGTACACGACTATACTTTTGCAGGAGATGTTCAAGGGGATTTCACAACTGTTCGATAGAGGCAATAATTTAATATATTCGAGTTTGATATATTCGGAACAACTGCATTCACGTTCACAATATTGAACTTTATACTTTTGCATGGGATTTTCAAGAGGATTTCACAAGTGTTCGATAAAGGCAATAATTTGATATATCTCGAACGACTACGTACATTCAAGTTCACAATACTGAACTGTATACTTTTACATGGGATTTTCAAGAGGATTTCACAAGTGTTCGATAAAGGCAATAATTTGATATATCCTAGTTTTATATATTGGAACGACTGCATTCACGTTAGCAATATTGAACTGTATACTTTTGCATGGGATTTTGAAGGGGATTTCACAAGTGCTCGATAGAGGTAATAATTTGATGTATCCGAGTTTGATATATCAGGAACGACTGCATTCAAGTTTGCAATATTGAACTGTATACTTCTGCAAGGGATTTTCAAGAGGATTTCACAAGTGTTCGATGGAGGCAATCATTTGATATATCCGGAATGACTGCATTTATGTTCGCAATATTGAATGTTACACTTTTGCATGCGATTTTCAAGGGGATTTCACAAGTGCTCAATAGAGGCAATAATTCAACATATTTGAGTTTGATATATCCAGAACGACTGCATTCACGTTCGCAATATTGAACTTTACACTTTTGCATGGGACTTTCAAGGGGATTTCACAAGTGCTCGATAGGGGCAATAATTCAACATATTCAAGTTTGATATATCCAGAACGATTGCATTCACGTTCGCAAAATTGAACTTTACACTTTTGCATGGGACTTTCAAGAGGATTTCACAAGTGCTCGATAGGTGCAATAATTTAACATATTCAAGTTTGATATATCCAGAACGACTGCATTCACGTTTGCAATATTGAACTTTACACTTTTGCATGGGACTTTCAAGGGGATTTTACAAGTGCTCGATAGGGGCAATAATTTAACATATTCAAGTTTGATATATCCAGAACGACTGCATTCACGTTCGCAAAATTGAACTTTACACTTTTGCATGGGACTTTCAAGGGGATTTCACAAGTGCTCCATAGAGGCAATAATTCAACATATTTGAGTTTGATATATCCGGAACGACTGCATTTTTGTTCGCAATATAGAACTGTATACTTTTGCATGGGATGTTCAAGGGGATTTCACAAGTGTTCTATAGAGGCAATAATTTGATATATCCTGTGACTGCATTCATGTTCGCAATATTGAACTAAAAAAAAAAATTAAATTATGTGGTTTTACGCACCAAAACAACTTTCTGATTATGAGCCACGCCGTAGTGGAGGACTCCGGAAATTTCGACCACCTGGAGTTCTTAACCTCCACCTAAATCTAAGTACACGTATGTTTTCGCATTTCGCCCCCATCGAAATGCGGCCGCCGTGGTCGGGATTCGATCCCGCGACCTCGTGCTCAGCAGCCCAACACCATAGCCACTGAGCAACCACGGCGGGTGCAATATTGAACTGTATACTTTTGCATGAGATTTTAAAGGGGATTTCACAAGTGCTCCATAGAGGCAATAATTCAACATATTTGAGTTTGATATATCCGGAACGACTGCATTTTTGTTCGCAATATAGAACTGTATACTTTTGCATGGGATATTCAAGGGATTTCCCAAATGTTTGATACAGACAATAATTTTAATAATTTAATAATTTCAATAATTTAATTTTCCAACAATCACTGGATACCGGCTGTGTTCCAGATGATTGGAAGTCTGGCCGTATCACACCTATATTCAAATCTGGTGACCTCTCATGTCCAAGCAATTACCGCCCGATTTCACTGACATCAGTTTGTTGTAAACTCCTTGAGCATATAATTTACTCCCACATTATGAGTCATCTTAATGCAAATAATCTGTTATTCAAAAATCAGCATGGCTTCAGATACAAACGGTCTTGCCAAACACAGTTGTTCAAACTAACCACTGACCTACATGACTCTGTGCACAATTTGCTTTATACTGACGCAATATTTATTGACTTCTCGAAAGCCTTAGATCGTGTTCCCCATAAACAGCTAATCATGAAAATAAACAGCCTTAAGTTAGATGAGAAAACTACCCAGTGGATTAACGAGTTTTTATCTGGTCGCTCTCAATCGGTAACTATTAATAACAACCAATCTACTTTCTGCTGCGCTAGGTCAGGGGTGCCTCAAGGGTCAGTGTTAGGCCCATTATTATTCCTAATATATATTAATGACATATCTATGAATATAACTTCAACAATACGGCTGTTTGCCGATGATTGTGTAATTTATAGACAGAAAACCACCCCTGATGACGTCGCCATATTACAAAAAGATTTAAACACATTAGCTGAATGGTGTCGCGCATGGAAGATGGAAATTAATGCAGATAAAACTAAGGTCATGACATTTTCTTCCAAGCTAACCTTTCCATCTAACGTATACACTCAACGCAATTGCATACTCGAACGAACCTTTTCCTTTAAATATCTGGGCGTTATTCTTAGATCTGATTTAAGCCGGGCCATGCATGCTGAGCATACTACTAACAAGGCAATAAAAAAACTTGTCTTTTTAAAACGCTGTCTGTACCTTGCAAACAGTGACACAAGACTTTGTGCATACATCTCCCTTATCAGAACAACCCTCGATTACGCCTCAATTATTCGGAACCCTCACACAGCTATCCTTTCTGATTGCATCGAATCAGTTCAAAATAAGGCTGCCCGCTTTATTTTGCGCTTTTACTCTCCATATCAAAGTGTCGGCATTAAAGCAGACCCTTAATCTTCCGGATCTTGACATCTGACAGAAATATTTCCGTCTGTCTTTTTTTGACTCCCTTTACTATGGTGGTTCATCTTTTTCATCTGCTCCCATCTTACCCGCCCATTATCTGTCCACCCGCAATGACCATGTATGCAAAGTGTCTCCCATATTTGCTAGGACCAAAAAATTCCAGAATTCCCCTTTGGTGTTATCAGTGAACGAATGGAACGCCCTACCTCAGGATATTGTAACAATCACTGACCCGTCTGCCTTCCAATCAGCCCTGCGCACATTTTTAAACGTATAAAATGTTCAGCTGCCACTTCTTGACTGGCCTGTGTTACATATATGAATAATTTCTAAATGTCCATTTACCCGCACCCACCTACCACTTGTGCCTTGTTGAAAAGTGCCATGTACAGCAAATATGAATTGTACCATGTACTCTCGCCCAAATTACTTTTCGTTTTTTTCTCCTCTTTTTTGATCTTTTTTTACAAAGTGTTTCTTCTACCGAAATCTGTGCTTGTTGCCTTCAGTCATTTTTATTACAATATCATGTGTGAATTGTATCCCCCCTTATGTAATGCCTCTCGGGGCCTTTAGGGTATTGAAAATAAATAAAAATAAATAAATAAACTTGATAAATACGAGATTGATATATCCGGAACGACTGCATTTAAGTTCGCAATAATGAACTGTATACTTTTGCATTGGATTTTAAAGGGGATTTCACAAGTGCTCGATAGAAGCAATAATTCACCATATTTGAGTTTGATATATCCAGACCGACTGCATTCTTGTTCGCAATATAGAACTGTATACTTTTGCATGGGATATTCAAGAGACTTCCCAAATGTTTGATACAGGCAATAATTTGTTATATCCTAGTTTGATATATCCGGAACGACTGCATTCAAGTTCGTAATATTGAAATTTGTACTTTTGCGTGGTGTGTTCAAGGGGATTTCCCAAATGTCTGATACAGGCATTAATTTGATATATCCGAGTTTGATATACCCGGAACGACTGCATTCTTGTTCACAATATAGAACTGTATACTTTTGCATGGGATATTCAAGGGGATTTCCCAATTGTTTGATACAAGCATTCGTTTGATATATCCGGAATGACTGCATTCAAGTTTGCAAAATTGAACTTTATACTTTTTCATGGGATTTTCAAGGTGATTTCACAACTGTCCGATGGAGGCAGTGATTTGATATACAGTGGAATCTCGTTGATACGATTCTCACGGGTACCGAAAATAAAAACGTATTATCCAAAAATCGTATTATCCAAAACGGACTCCAAAAGATCGCGAATAATACATACTTGGCACAGAACTTGCTTTTATTAAGGGGGGAGGCTACCCTGGAGACCGAACTTTCTTATTTTTTAAGATATCCAGATGAAACTTTCAGGATATGTTCACACCACCGAACTATGAGGAACTGCAAAGTTTCATGAAGATATGTTTATTAGTGCCAGAGTTATTGAGGTTTAACTAGGTGATTCATGCATATGCCTGAGGAAAAGCCTGGAGAAAGCCAGGACTTCGTAGGAAGCTGAAATTCACTGTGATGATTCCTTGATAGATATCCCAGGGGGCTAAAGAGCCCTTTTCTTTAATTTCCCCTCCAAAAAATTTTAAGACAACTTTGAATTTGATGTAGCCAGTAATGACCACATTCATCAAAAATTAATTGCTTATTATAAATTAACTGCACCAACTTTCAAAAAAAGAAGCCTGTTACCCCCTGGCAAAGTCACTCAGGAACAGAATAAAAAAAACGGCATACAAATCTGAAAAGCGGTTCTTGAGATATCGCCTTCCCTAGCACCACTACTAGCGAAAAAATACATTCCGAGAAAACAGGCCTTAAAGTTGAACACGTGTTTTTTTTTTTTTTTTATTAGAAAGCTCCTGCGGAGCTTCTAATTAGCTCTTGCGGCTCCAGGCACACTCAGTGTGTCGGATTTTCGACTGGCGACAGCCGAAAGCACAGTTTCGCCGCTGAAAAGCGTCTACGCAGTCGGCACTCGCTGCGGAAGATAGGAAGTTCGATGCTCGTACAAGACGCATATCGCGCTCCCGTGCACCGAACATCTGCACTGTCTTGGGCTTTGCCGGCATCGCGTGCAGCGAAGAACTAGCGAAAAAAAAAGAAAGCTGAGCAAATAATCTAAAAGATAGCGCTAGGCGATGAACAGCTCAAAGCAGGCGAGCAAGGGACGCGAGCGCGCCATCACAGGGAGGAGCCGCCGCCGCCCGCGCAGCAGCCAATGGCAGGCGCGCTTTAGCCCGCGGGATTTGAGCAGCCGCCGCCGCTGGCGCAGCAGCCAATGGTAGGCGCGCTTTACCCCGCGGGATTTGAACGCGCTGCTCCGGCCAATCAGCGCTCCGCATCACATCGCGGAAAAACGCCAATAGCGCCTCAACCGCGCCGACGATGCGGTGCGTTTGGTGTGCGAGCTTGCGAAAATTGCTCCCAGAGGCCGCCACACTGCTGCAGGCGCTGTGCAGAAGCACGGCCGGACTCTAGCCGAGCCGAGCCAGGCCAAGCCTCGAGCATACAAAGCGCGCGTCGCCGCGTCTTTAGTCCGCCGTGCCTGTCGTTTCGCTCGATGTTAATTTCAGTAGCTCTGCCCACCCGCTTCAAAGGACTGGCTCTGATGTTATCATCATACAGAAGACGTTTCCGGGATCGTATTATCCAAACCGACGTGGAAATACGATCGTATTAGCCGTACAAAAATGCATTTACCTCTATAGGGCATCGGCCGGGAACGAAAAAAAAAACGTATTATGCCGAAAAACGTATTTAGCCGAATCGTATCAACGAGATTTCACTGTATCCGGAACGACTGCATTCAAGTTCGCAATATTGAACTTTATACTTTTGCATGGTATGTTCAAGGGGATTTCCCAAATGTTTGATACAGGCATTAATTTGATATATCCGAGTTTGATATACCCGAAACGACTGCGTTCTTGTTCCCAATATAGAACTGCATACTTTTGCATGAGATTTTCAAAGGGATTGCACATCTGTTCGATAGAGGCAATAATTAGATATATCCGAGTTTGATGTATCCGGAACAACTGCATTCATGCTCGCAATATTGAACTGTATACTTTTGCATGGGATTTTGACGGGGATTTCCCAACTGTTCAATAGAAACAATAATTTGGTATATCTGAGTTTGATATATCCAGAACGACTGTGTTCATGATTCACAATTTTGAACTTTATACTTTCGCATGGGATTTTCAAGGGGATTTAACAACTGTTCGATAGAGGCAATAATTTGATATATCCGAATTCTATCTATCCAGAACGACTGCACTGATTATCACAATATCAAACATTATATTTCTGAATGGGATTTCGAAGGGGATTTCAAAACTGTTCGTTAGAGGCAATAATTTGTTATATCCTAGTTTGATATAATGTAATCCCTCGATATAACTAAATTGCTTTACTCGAAATAACCCTTTATTCAAAATTTCTTCCAGTCCCAACCCAAATGCATACATTTTAAACCGCATTACTAGAAGCGCCAAAAAAGCTTGAGCCGCTTAGAGCGAAGTGGCAAGCGGAGGCATCGCCACTGCCGAGCGGCGGGGACCCTTTTGTGCATGCAGTGTCAAATTAATACCGCTGACGAATTAGTCTCATGCAGGCACAGAACAGTCCACAAGAGTACCAAACTCACGACCGATGACCGCCTGGTAACGGGTACCAGGCGAGTGCCGAATGCTGCCAGCTGTTTACTGCAAAGCCAACGGAAGCTGTCAAATTCCATGGCACAGCGCGCCCGCACCGTTAATCTCTGTCCCATTCTCATCGCTGGTGTCCCCCGTGATAGAATCCACACAAAAGAAAGTTTCCCGATGCTTTGCGATGCCAGAAAACCGTGGTCTCTTGGATGCTGAAATGCAGCCGGAAGGCGGCGGGCAGGCTTGCACCGTAGCGTTCCATCGGTTGTGCTCGATGAGAAAACGTTTTACTGCTCTAGAGCACTTCTGGTGCTGAAACATGCCGAAAAGCACAAAAAAAAATGTCCCTCCGATTATAAGACCATGTTCGACCCAAGGAACTACGTTAACAAATCGAGAAGACAACTTTGGGGATGCCGGTCTAGAAATTTGCTCGCCGCTCACCATAATCAACCTGCATTGCAACGAAACACAGCCCCTAACTTCACTGCACTTCTGATGGTGCAAATCGACAGATAACTTGCTGAAACTGGAAAAATACGAGCATCACCAGCGTTGAGTCAAACTGTCAGCATGGCAGGTCAATGAAATCTGGCATTTCCCCGGCAATTTTCTCGAGCCAGTCATACTCGATTTGCACCATCCAACTTTAGACAAATGGTCTAAATGCATGGTAGGGTCACTGAATTTTTTCCTAAACATTTGTCACAGGCATAAACGTGATGCTGCGCAAACACCGACACTCACACCATAGAATTAGCACAGTGTCGTCGACATCCATGCACTGAAAAACTCTCATTTTGCAAACTTCACGGCTGCACACCCCAAGAAAAAATTGCCCAGTGATCATGCAAAAGCCCCTACTACAAAACCGTTCAGTTTTCACGAACGTGCTGTGTAACCACAATGAGCGGCTAGTCGTCTTTTGAGCAAAACAAACACAACCTCAGATTTGAGCCACGGCATTTGCGGCACTTTCCAGGGCGATACTCTTGTAGTCTTCCGTGACCTCCACACCCTTTTATAAAAGCAGCCACTCCCTTCCCCTCCTCATTCACTCTCCAGTCTGCAAGCCATCTCGGCGCCAGTCGCTCCTCTCACTCACCTTCATGTCAACTCCTTGCCTTTTTGCTGCCAGTTTCGACGTCGCTGCTTCTCCAAAGCTGCCCTCTTCCAGCCTGCCCTCCTGAGCACAATCTTCCACTAACGGGTGCCCTTTCATGGTTCTTAGTTTCTTCTTAGTTTCTTCTGCTCCACGTGAAGATGATGCCAAGCCCACCATTGCAACCGTCACCGTCACCAGCGTGCACTGACGAGGAATGCCCTGACGACATTTTGAAGCTTCTGCGTCGCCTGCCACATTCAGTCCCTTCGGCACCGACGGCGCATGTGTTTCGATCCATGCTGCAGGCCATGCGATTGTGTTATTCGGAGTGCTTCGCTAAGAGTGCCACGCGTGTGCTTTCGTGGTCTACAGTGGTAAATGGCTCCATCAGTCTCCAGGTGTAAATGTCCGACTTAGAGCAGAAAGTTCTGCTGATAAAAGAAGTGGAAAAAGGAGGGCGGCAGAAAACTGACATAGCGAAGGAATTTGGCATACCACTGTCTACTTTATAAACTGTATTGAAAAACAAGGAAGCTCTGCTGGATGGCTTTGAAAAGAGCTTCTCAGCGAAAAGAAAGAGGAATCGCAATTCGAAATACCCTTAAGTGGAAGGTACACTTCTACAGTGGCTGAAGAAAGCCAGGAGTGTAAATCTCTCCTTACATGAACTTGCACTTACTGCAAAAGCCGAAGTTCTTGCCCTCCAAATGGGCCATAAGGATTTCAAGTGCAGTAATGGCTGGCTTGAGCGGTTTAACAACGACATGACGTGACCTCTAAGTCGATTGTTGGTGAAAGCACAGCCGTGAACCGTGACACTGTAGACATATGGTGCCAACACCGGCTCCAAGGTTTACTTGAAAAGTATGAAGACAAAGACATCTACAACCTAAATGAGGCTGCATTATTCTACGAAATGCTACTGAATTGCACATTCACTACTGCTGGTGGATCCTCATCCGGAGGAAAACAGAGCAAGGAGCGTGTCACGGTGCTGTTTGCTGCCAATGCAACAGGCGAGGACAACCTTCGCTTGTTGATACTGGGGAAGGCGGAGAAGTCGGGGTGCTTCCGAAATGCAACTATTCCCAAGGAATACATCTACAGAAGTAACAAGAGAGCATGGATGACAGCTGCTATTTTTGAAGACTATGTGCGCCTTCTGGATAGCCGGTTCAACGCAAAGAATCAGCAAGTGCTTTTCGTAACTGACAATTGTCCGAGCCACAGGAAGATCGACAACCTCAAGGTGATCGCTGTGGAATTTTCGCCTGCAAGCTGTGGTACTGCAACTGATGGATCAGGGCATCAATGAGACCACCCGGAAGCTGTACCGCAAGGCTCTTTTGCAGTGCATGCTCATGCGTACGACGCCAGCCAGAGGTAGAACACTGAATTGCTAGGTGCAATCCATTTGCCTAACTTTTCATGGAAAGAACTCGCACCTTCGAAGGTTACCAAGTGCTTCGCGCACACCAGCTTTTTCTATGCCGTCGTCAGCAACCCTGACGCTGACCAGCTTGACAATGACCGGACTTGCAGCGATCTGTACGAGCCTGTTCATGAGATTGCTGGCCAAGAGGTAGAAGGCGACTTGGAAACATCCGTGTTGGTCGATGCTGCTGCTCCTGCGGTCGCCCCAGCGACCAATGCGGAGGTACTAATTAACACTGTTGGTGGCCCCGACGAAGACGAAGAGCCGGCAGACGAAGAGCCATGTAAAATGCCGACTATAGTGCAGATGCAGGAGTACCTACACCTGCTGCGAAATAAGGTTGAATGCATGGGCGGCGACGATGGCCGCTTGCAATGCTTGGTCAAATTAGAGCAGGGGTTGCTCGCGCAGAGTAAGAACTTGAAACAGCCGAAGCTCACTGCCTTTTCTTGCACTTGAATAAAGTTTTGCTTCACTGAATACATTGTATTTTGACTTCGTCACACTTGTGGCGAAATTAAAGCTCAACTGCTTTAGCTTCTCTCGAGTGGTCGCTTATAACGAATTTTTTCACCATCCCGCTGACTTTGTTATAACAAGGAATGACTGTATTCATGTTCATAATATTGAACTTTTACTGTAGCAGCGAGCCATCTATAAAAATGTATCGTTAACGGTTGTGTGCACCAAAATGCAATGCTTTAAGAATGCAGGAAGTAAAAAAGAAAATGTTTTCTTGCAGCCTCGACACACACCCAAGAATGGAGTAGTACAGTAGAGTCTATGAGCGACAATTCGGATTTCACGGGGAACATAAATAAGTCCGAACTATCGAATGTCCAAAAAAAAAATGAATGCATCCAAAAAATATTATTTTATTTATGTTTTAAGGCCCCTGTGCAAGGAAGAAGTGGTCAATTCATTGCTGCATGCACTTCCACTTACGTGCAACCAAGTCCACTTTTTTTCTGCTAGTTTTATGTTTCTCTGTATGCCGATGCAAGGACTGCAAAGGCTCGAGTCAGATCCACATGTGAAGGCTCCGGAGCACACAGCACATCATCATTCTAGTTAGAGTTGCAGTTTGACGGTGGGAGAACTTGATCAACTGTTTCGTCATCATTCAGTTCGGCAAACAACACCACGCTGTCAATGTCTGCAAAGTTTTCGAATGTAATGGCAGTAGGAATTGGCACAGCGCAGCCTAACAGGTCATCAATGATGTCAGCATTTGAGCTCATTGTGGTAGGTGGCAATTCCGGCTCTTCAGTTACGGAGCCAGGTTCACTTGGACTGCGACTCAAGATTCATTTGGAGTTGGACTGCAAGGGCACCAGTGGTGCCACTTGACAAGGTCTATCAATAACTTCACGAGAAAGCCGGCAGAGTGCTATCTGGTACGCATACTAAACAAACAAACAAGCACAAAATGGTGGAACGCTGTCCAGGAGGCAAATTCAACAAACAACAAGTACGGGTCATATGCGGTGTAACCGGAATGGATGTGATGATCGCGATGTTGATGCGACCTCACAATTAAGACAAAGCCTCCAAAATTGGAACTTGCAGTTAAATTTCTGAGGTGCAGTGCTGCAACCAAGGCAAGGCCTCGGGGACTACCATCTAGCAAGTGATCTCTGATGTCTTGTCGAGGTTGCCAGAGAAGATAACGGCAGCAGAGTTGGCATACGCAACAGCCACGGACAGAGTCCGGATAATGTAGAGCTGGCGGCTGTCCAAATTATTGGTCATCCTTAAACATTAAGTCCATGGGGCCAGTGGCGGTGCTGCAAAGCTGTCCGAATTACCGAGTATGTTCGGATTATTGCTGTCTGACTTATCGGTCGGCGACTGTATAATGTTGCGTTTGCACACCGCATTTACCAGTTGCAGGATTACTGCACTGCCTGTGAGTACTGCCCTCACATTTCTTAAAAGCTTCTGCAGTTCGCAGTGCACAAATGGCACCAAGTCATCTATGACAGCTTCCAGCACAACAGCTATATAGTGTACTTTCTTTAAACAGAACCTCAAGGGACCAAGAAAATTGGTTCTGTTAATCAGGAATTCCATTTACTGAACGACAAAGATGAACACAATTGCATGAATACAAAACCAACCAACCAAGAGGATGGTGTTTTATTTAAGCAATTTGTTTATAGAGATTCCACTGTAATTTCCTAGAAGTAGGCTACCCAAATAACAAATGTTCACAGAAGCATACAAAATACCGCAGTCAGCTTACTGGTGATGAGAGCACTTCTACCCCTTATGCCACACCCTACACACACCACAGGCACAAAAGGTGTCAAGTCTGAAGTGCAATCCTGAATGTGTTCCATTGCATCTATAGTGTTCCAAAGCCTTGGAAAGGTTGAACAGCTGTCATTCCCACATTCAAGAGCTTTAGAACACCAGTGGGGCCCAAGGAACACCAGCACAGCACCTAGCATCACCTCTGGTCATGTATGCTGTGGTTCGAATACAGTGACCGACCAGTAATTCAGACACCAATTAATTTCAAGACGCTCGATTATTCTGACAGTTTTGCAGCATTGCCACTCGTTCCATAGACATAACGTATGGGGATGACCAACTTTTTAAATGCCATGCAGCTCGCCATTCTATATTTCAGACTCCACTTGTTGTGGAGATGGGTTTGCACGAGGCTCACCCTACGAGTGACGGTCAGGAAAGGGCATGACGTTCCTCCCCTCCACAATGCACAAAGGCACTACAGCAGGGTTTGCTGACTCTCCGATGCGGCGCAGAGAAAGCTCCAGAGTCAGGTCGCCAACAAACATAGGTTTATTCACCCAAGATAGAGCACAGTGCAACAGTCAAGGTGCTTACGGATGAAGGCTCACCTCAAGACCAATCGACTATGCGCACCTGCTGCACTAGGGCTAACCGGGAAGTGGTCCACGAAGCGCAAGAACGAGAAGTCGCGGGAGCAAAGGTCCCAAGTAACCAACTCGTTGCAGGCCTGTGAGCATCTGCTGCGGTGATGAAGCCTTCAGCGAAAGAGAGCTCGGGTGGACAGGGTGTCAGGGGACCGCCACTCAGGAGACCAATCAGGGCGCGTTCCGGTGACACTTGCTCCTGCCGTGTGCACCACGTTGCTGTTATGGCAGCAGTTCCTGGAGATTGAGCTAAGCACAATGTGCGAGCTGGGGGACGAGGTGCGGGAAGGCACCTCGATCCCCACATTGCGTGACCATATGCTAATTCATCCACTGAGATAAGCCGAAAGCCAATGTTTCCGTTTTTATACATTGCCGGCACTTTCTAGAAACCAGAAGCAGCGAAGCACTAATCGATCCAGTACAGTTAAATCACGATATAGTGAACTTCAATACAACGAAATTCTTGATTTAATGAATTATTTAACTTTTAGTAACCTCTTGTCCATAGGACACCATTTATTTAGAACCTCAATATAACGAAGTGTGTTTGTATGCGATTTCAATATAACAGAATTTCACGCTGCAAGGAAATGCCGCGATGATAAATGGAAACTTCCGCAGACGCAGATGGTCAAATGATTGAATTACAAAAGGGCTGCTTGCAGATGAACCTCTAAAATCGCAGGTGGCGCTGCAAGAGCGACTGCTGAAGTGGAGCCACATCATGTTCCGTATAAAGTCTAAGTGCGATAAGATCCTATCGCGGCATTGTGTGAGGGTGAGACAAGATAGTGGCTTCACATGTGCCGCCTTCCCTCGCGAGAAAAGGTAAAGGGGGAGGGGAGCGAGCTCACCGAAACGTGATCATGCGCGCATGAGGGGCGGATGAGGGAGTTGACATGCATTGCAATTTCTGGCACGTAAGCGTAGCACGTACGCGTGCCGCGCTGCACGTACACGTATACGTACGCGTGCACATGCACGTACGCATGGCATCACGTAAGCTGTAAGCTGTCTTTCCGCGCGTTTAGTAGAGGAGGTTGCGTAATCTCGAGTTTCGGTGACCCGTTGGAGCGAGAGGCAGATGAACCATTCGCTCCCCGCTGCCAGTGCTTTTTATTATAGCGTTGTCCCAGTGCGGCGACGCTATCAGCCGCAAGGGCGGAGTGCACGCGAAAGCATGGCTGGCTTCACTTAATTCGTACCGCCAACGTGAACATATCATCGACGTGGTATGAAACCATATCATTTATTGACACATCCTAAATTCATCAAAATGAATTGTTTTCTCATTCAAATTTGCTTTATTCGACTACCCTACAATTCGGAAAATTCTGTGGCACCTTTCCGTGTAAGAGAAATCGATCGGTGATTGTAGTTAATTGCATAAATGTCATAATTCAATACAACAAAACTTCGGTATAACAAAACAAATTGCCAGTTTTGCCCACTTCATTATATCAAGGTTTAACTGTATTTACCAACCGTGCCCACACTTGGGAGCAAACTGCTAGCCACAGGACAAGCCAAACTGGGGCCGTATTCTGTAGCGGTTCACTTTGGAACCGGTTCGGTCTGGCTGTTGCCATTGGTCGGCGCTTCGTTGTCGTCATCCCTGGTGGGCGGGACGACAAATTTTGTTGACATCACACAGGTTGTCAATCATCTGGAAAGGAACCGGTTCCCTGCTACGAGAGGAACCGCGGAGAAGTTGTTCGCTCGAGGGTCGCGCGCGGTGGCGAGCATGATGTCGAGGGTTGCTAGGGCAACCGTGGCTGCCGGCTAGTCTCGCGCCAGCTGACGAGCCGGCACCTAGATGAGACGAGACAGAGACGGCAATGGAGGCTCCTTTGGTTGTGTTACTGGCGAGCGCCGAAAGACAGCGACGCGACGAGAGGCAACGACGCGACGCGTTCGGCATGGCGGAAGAAGAGTTTCAAAGGCATTTTAGGCTCTCCAAAGACATAGTGCGACGTCTTTGCGATGAGCTGGAAGAACACCTCGGACCTCAAAGATTTCGTGGTGTCGACACTACGATGAAAGTGCTATGCACGCTGCGGTTTTTTGCCACTGAGAGTTTTCAACAGTGAGTCGGGAATGAAGAAGCGATTGCACTGTCGCAGCCTTCAGTCAGCCGGATCATTACAGCCGTCGCCAAGGCCATCATGGTTGTGGGCAAAGAAAAAGGATGGGTTAGATTCCCTCTCCACGGCGCAACAGAAAGCCGCCGTCAGCTGCTGGCCCAACACACACGACGCATTTGCTAGGTAGGGGTGCTCCTCGACAAATGAAACAAGTATTTCGCGCTGCCTCGTTGAAACATGAGGACCCAGCCGCCTGTCCATGTGCGACGACATCGTTTCGGTTTCGGCGTGCGAACAAGTCCAAAACGTAAACAAAGCAAAGCAAGTTGTTTGCATAACGTATGGCAGACCACCTAGCGACTGAATAAGAAAACAACAGAAATAAAATTACAACTCCCAGTAGCGGACTGTGCCGCAAGCTCACATTTATTACTGAAAATTATATTTGCAAGTGTTCTATACAAACCAATGTTTTTTAACAAACTAGCAACATCCTTCAATTGCTATACCGTCCCCCAAGTACAAACAAAAATTATGACGTGATCTTCCGGCAGTCCGCCGCTCCTTGATTGGTTCCCCTCACGCCGCCCCGTTCCACTCTTTCTCCGAGTGACGTAATCCAGACGTAACGGCCAGACCGAACCGGTTCCAAAGCGAACCGCTACAGAATACGGCCCCTGTTAAGTTTTCAAGGCCGATTTTGCATGTTTGTCGTGGATGTCCTGCTTGATCAGCGTCTTTTCCTTTACATGTTTGAACAGCTACAAGGCCTCGAACAACATCATTGTCTGCAGTAACAAATGCTTGTCCCTCGCAAACATCAAGCAGCTTCAAATGGCACAGACTCCATGTGGTCTTGATGACTGCTCCAATGAGGACAACGATGAAGCGAGGAGCGTGGCCAACCTCTGTTGCAAGTTGCTAGTGAACAGAGTTTTGTTGTGTGCATTGAGTGTGCTTATCTGCAATGACAGCATTGTAATCGTCAAACTACAGATTGACTCGGTCACATGCAAGCATATGTGCATGCAGCAACGCATTAACAAACTTTTCTGGGCGGTTGTGGAATCAAGACACCTATTTTCTGGCCCATTATTATTTTTAAAAAATTTTTTTTTCATATACCTTCAAGATCAAGTGACATTACTGAGGGCAGTGGTTAATATGAGAGAATGTATGAAAATGATTGGTATTTCCTGCTTGTACACTATCGGTTATTTCAGACTCCCAATTTTTCAAGCTTTCAGGTGAGCACTGCCAAGTCCATATTATTAGCTAGTGACTGTATACCATACATTTTTTTATGGCTGCTGGCTACTACTTTTGATCTTGTACCTGAGACATGTTGCTGTTGCCACGTAGCTGCTGAAGCAGCTGGGCAAAGTTGGAAAGCCACAGGGGTTCACCCAGTTCCTCCAGCTCGCCTTGACCTTGGCTGAAGTGAGGATCGTGGTACTTGAGGCGGCTTGCCAGCTCATAGGTCTGGGCTGCCAGCTGTGCCGATTCACACTGCCGAACCATTGCCTCCGCTAGGACCTCGCAATAGTGTAGTGCCTGCAACAACACCCGTCAAGATGGTGCTTGTTTGCCTGCTCTTAAATCCAAGCAAGACAATGTGCTTACAACCATGATATTGACAACTGGGCAGCCTCTCTAGTTAGGAAAGGAAACTCATATTATAAAGAAAATGAAACATGGACCAGAAATGTGTAGTTAGAACATTTAAACAGATGTCCCCATTTCCATGTGAAAGCCTTGTTCACAGAGAGACCTTGTTGTGAACAAGCCTTTCATGTGGAAGTCAAAACATCTTCTGACTTTTTTTTTTCCAATTTTTTTTAGACAGCCCTGTTTCCTTTCCTTGCAATGTGCATTTACAGCAATCTATGACTCCCTGAAAAAGGACACAAAGAGGATCCGAGTGACCACTTGCATGAACACAAGAGGCAACACTGTACCCAGGCCACAATGTAAAACAAATCGTGCCAATAAAGAAAAGTAGCAGGCCTCCCCTTCACTCCATTACGAATATCAGCTGCACTTGCCTGCAGTCCCATCTAGTAAGCATGCCAGGCGTTTGTCTGAACACTATGCAAACAAAAAAAAAAAGAACTGCTTGCACCTGCTTTCAATGGACAGTCAACAATGCAAGCCCACCATAACTAAAAAGGCAGAGTAGAAACAAACAAGAGCAAATTTCACCAACACAGGCGTCACTGCTTTTGGCATTGTCAAGGCCATGATCTTGGACTTTGTCTTGACACAATCTAAAACAAAAAACTTGCAAGAAGCATCAATTTTTACTATTCAGGTTTTGCCTATCCTATTTTCTGGTGTGTAAGTAATGGTGGTGTTCTTAATTTTTTGTTGGTGCGTCTTATACCCCTGTCAAGCGGGCAAGTTAAGTGCACTTACGGCGAGTGCACTCGGTTTTTAAGTGCACTTTCCCAAATCTTAACGTCGCAGCGGAGTGTACTCTCAGATGAGTGCACTTAAGTCGGAGTACATTCACGGAACGCACTTTGCTGGCCAAGTACGTAGCCTCGCCGCCAACGGTTTGAAGGATTGCCTAGCCTCGCCGCCAACGCTTTCAACGACGCAAAATGTAATGCATGAAAAAAGGACACAAAAGTTCATTTCAGTTAGTGAACAGCTTTTAACAATATAATTTGTGTTTAACGAGAAGCGAAACAGCACAAAGAAACGAATTTATCATGTACGCAACTAACGGCGCCAGAATGATGCGGCACTGCGCCGCCGCCATGTTCATTCAGTTCGTGTTTATTTTGGTGTGAAAGCATGCTGACCATGCCGGTCGTGCTTTGAGCCATGTGCGTGGCATTTTGCAGTGTAGCTAAATATATAACTCGCCGTCTTTGCTCATATATACTCGCTCATATTCTGTTCTAGCAGGATCAACTGTCGCCTCGCCGCACGCCGCCATGTTGTTTTGGATTTGCTAGTCATTAGTCTTGGCCAGCATTGACTTGCAACAGATTTATAATAAAAACGTCTTCGTTTTTTGTTGAGACAAATTGATGAAGTTTGTTTTTATATATAATTCTACTTAAAACAATCGCTTTTTAGCAGCTTTCTCCTGTTAATTTACATCTTTAAAAACGCGCTCTTAGTCTGTTGCCATTTTTTTTTTACTGGGAGTGCACTCTGTTTTCCCGTTAAGAAGCGCGTTGCCTAAAGTGTGACTCAAGGTCCCGAAGTGCACTCCCAGTAAGTGCACTTAACTTGCCCGCTTGACAGGGGTATTATAGAATGATGCGACTTATGTTTTTAAGTCGACTGCTTAAGACTGCTGTCAAAATTGTATTGGATGCTATGGCCACGCGAAGCGCACTGGGTTGACCTCCTCTGGAAGTTGCTACAGGTTGTGTGCGCGCTATATGTACTGGGTTATTCCTGTGATTGAGTTGCCGAGTGCCGTGCGAGAAGGACGGAGCAGCAACGCAAGCGGTGGCAGGCCGACCACGAGTCGACCGAATCTGAAGTCGCTTTCAAGATATGCCATACACCGCTGTGCAAACTACGCAGTTGCTCCCAGAGTACAAGCCACTCCCCCTCCCTCCTGAGCTGCTTTCTCGCTTTCCTCCCTGGTGTGCGATTGGACTTCCCATGGCACGCTTTCTCTCACACTTACAGCACGCGGGGACAATGTTACCCTCCTTGAACTTTATACGGAACATCGTGACGCCCACAACAGCAGAAATGCACCTAGAGTGTCCGTATTATCGCTATCACAATTCTAAAGGAATGGCACCAATATGCTTGCACGTGACTCGCATTCCTGAAGTGAAATGTCACTGTATTTCTTTTTAATTGCTTCCCGAACGAACAGGTGCATCTTATACATCGATGCAACTTATACACTTTTTTTTTTTGAACTGCCATTTTGAGGGTGGTGCGATTCATACAAAAGTGTGACTTATAGACCGGGAAATACAATATATGTTCCCCTCAAGAGGCACATGTGATGAGCAGAAGCACAACAGCACAAGTTATGCACAGAAAAATGTGGCTCAGTTATTTTTTTTTCAAAAATCAACTCCCACATATATGAACCTTGAGACATACGCCACAAACCATGTCACTATCTTCACTGTGTCTCATACTCTGCAAAGTACACAATAGGAGACGAGGAATTAGTTGACTGGAAAGAAGACATTAGTTACGTACATGATTTAGGCACAAGTATCAAGAACAACCACTGGGAAGTAATAGCACCACGACGGCATGCAAAAAAAGTTTTTCCTAGATGCTAAACCAGCATTTAACTCGTCTGTCTGCACAAATGAGGATAGCGTTAAAGCACCAAAAATACCTTTTGCTCACAACCCTGCAAGCTGTAGATACTGATTGCAGCAGCCTCATTCAGCACATTGTTGTGCTTTCAGTGCAACATAGGTATTCAAAATACATTTAAAAAAAAATTCAAGCCCTGCCTTAACCCATAACATCTATGAGGCAGTTGCCCTGAACACAAATGACCAAACACTCTTTTCAAGAAACCACATCCTAATATTACCAAGGAAGGAGTCAATTGTCCTTGATGCATTTAAACACATACTATTCGAACGGTAGGCAGGAAAGAACCCACCTCTTGTGCGAAGCCGAATTCAGCAAGCCTTGTGGCATGGAGAAACTTGTAGACCTGCAACAACACATTTGCCAAAACATGTCATGCATTATAATACCTTGAATGAAATGTGCAATTTATTGTTAGAGAAAAAGCAACATGCATACTTAAAGTAAATTTAAATTCAACAGATATGTGCACTGATAAATACAAAAATAGAATTAGTGAAAATGGAATGAATGCACTGGGCATGCCTGAACAGGTATATTGTGAGCACCCAAGAAAATCTAGTGCACCACAATTAACCTTACAGCTAGCTACAACTTGGCAAACAGACACAAGCGTAATTTCTATAATTACTCTAGGTCAACTGGACTACAACTTGCCAAGAAAATCTCGTTACCAGGAAGAAAAAAGACACATGAATCACTTGTGTGCGCCGTGAGCAGCAGTGAGATCAGCCGTGAACTGCATCTGCACTAGACAAGTGTGGCCGTGCACACTCCGATTGTGTTCTTTTGCATGAGGCCAGTGAAGATAGTGGTATACTTTAAGTCGTGGTGTAACAGTCTTCTTAAGCTGTGAAAGCTTGATTCGCCCTTCCGGGTTCCAAATTCACAATGAACAGCTGGCATAAGAAACATTTTGTTTATCTTAAAATTCTCGTTATCTTGAGAAAGATTTCCTCAATTTTATGACAGTGTTAACCCCTGCCCTCCCAACGATTTATCCTGAATTTTGCATAAAAATGGCAAAATTTTTCTAATGCAGGATGCAATATTTGAACAATTTTTGTACTTTTACAAAATCTGAGCCACTTATTGCAAAAATGAAGCTTAGCAGCACTATGTGTAGCAGAAACTTAAACATATCATTCATGGTCTAAGCTTGTCCTTCGCAATATTTACTAAAAATGTGCAGAGTAATCCAGCTCTCCCATAGTACCACCATATACAGACATTCACTAGTATTTGATTCAAGTTTAGAATATTCATATGCTTCTATATGAATTCTGGGGTTTTATATGCGAAAATCACAACATAATTATGAGGCCCGCCGTAGTGGGGGCATCATAATCACAGTAGGGTCTGCGGATTAATTTTGACCACCCAGGGTTCTGTAATGCGTGCATAAATTTTAGTATGCAAGTGTTTTTGCATTTCATCCTCAACAAAATGCTGGCACCACAAGTGGAATCGAACCTGCAACCTCGAGTTCAGTGGCGCAACACCATATCCACTAAGCTATCGCAGTGGGCATTCTCGCATTTCTAGATAATATGTGAATAATCTAATGTCAGATTGGACATGATACAGTGTAACCCTTTACATTTTCAGCATCAGATGCCCAGAAATCAAGTGAAGAGGTAGAGGGGGGAAAGTACTTGCCTGCAGGTGTGGCAGCATGTACCCTGCATTGGCCAGGGACTGGGAGTATTCGTAGATTTCGGTGCACTGGATTGCTTCGTTAGATGCAAACTCCACGAAAGAAAGCCTGTAGGGCAAAAACTGCTTAAATGAGCACTCCCCGCTTCCATAAAAAATGGTGCAATAACATAGGGTCACCGGTGCAACAAATATGCCTCATAAGCTATTTCCTTACCAGCTGCGCGCGCGCGCGCACACACACACACTCTTGGCAGGTATCCCACAAGTATAAGTTTCAGCAACAAACAAGGAAAGATCAGGTGTGAGGCACTAAATGAAAATACAATAAAACATCCCAATGAAATAACAGATACAGTCGACACTCGTTATAACGAACCGTGATGATCCAGTAAAAAAAGTCGATTGTATCTGAAGTCCTTTATCCAAAATTAGTGTTGCGGTAAATTGAGAAATTGCAAAACTTTACACACACCGCTGTGTGACACTTAAGTGACTGCAAAAACAATAAGAACATCGAAATTAAAGTCACTATAGATCAACAGGCTTACGCGGTAAACGCACAACCATGCAGCATGGTGTCTTCCTTTCCGCCAATTTCCTGAATGCTGACAAGTGGCTGTTTCCCCATACTAGAGCATACATACATCTGCACAACGGCAAGATTAAATGCCGGCACAATGGTGGGGAGCCGGCCAGCCCATGCTGCCGCACCGGCCGCCAGGCCCAAGCACGTCACCGCTGCCAATGGCAAATATTAGCTACAGTTTTTCTGCATGCAAAACAGTGGCCAGTAGTACAAATCAGTCTTAATTTTATCTTTCGCATCAAGCGATGATCATTGTCAAATCTGCAGCATGAACAAGAGCTACGGTGAAAGGCAAGTTCAACTTGGAGCCCTCGTCTGCCCGCCACTGCACTACATGTGAGATGGCTCGACTGCATCAAGTGAGGCCTTGCAATCGGGAGGCCACGATGACAAATCAAGCGTTCCCAAAACGGTGCATTTTGCAATTGTCAGCAGTTGTTTTTGAAGGTCTAGCAGAACTCTCAGCATTTGGAGCTGACAGCAGTGGGCGGCAGTGGTCCACTCACGTGGTTGAGATGAAAACGCCCCGCTGGCGAGGCGTTGCACAGCACGCCATTGTGGGAAGCTTGCTGCTAGTGCACTCGTTGTTTAAGAATACATACATTTTTGCAGATCCCGCCAGGCTGGAAACAGTTGCATGCAGCGCACTGCCACACGCATGTATCCCAGCAGCGACGTACGTTGTACAATTTACACCATCTAGGCAAAATATGCCCCAATATTTGCCTGTTTAGCCGACAGTCCGTTATAACCAGGTTCGTTAAAAGCAGAACTGGTTGCATTGATAATATAGGCATACCAAACTAAGAAGGATAGTCTGTTATACCTGAAAATATGTTGTAGGCAAACCTGTTCTAACGGACATGGATTGTGTAATGAACAAAAGATTTCCCCAAAAGCTGCTTAGAAATACATGCACTTATTACCTCATTCTAATGAAACAATACTTCCCTACCAACAAACATAATGAATCATTTTCCCTGAAGCAACAAATAGTCAGTGATTTCCCGTTGTCAGTGGTGGAACAGCCATTTGAGCTTTTGGCACAGTGTTCAACAGAGATCTATATATACGAGATATGGTCTCGATTCGAACTCTAAAATAGACAATAAATATAGCGCAGCTAGCTTTACACGCACCAATGAGGCATTCGAGCAAAACTAACAAACTAATTAGGTTAACTTTATAAGAAAATAGCTCTCCTTGTGGGCATATAGTGCCAGTTCTACTATTTAAACTTGCAACAAGCATTGCACTTTCACCGTGCTTCAAGTGAGCAAAAGAAAAAGAAAGAAAGGGTTCTGGGAAGTGGGGCATGTCAACAAGACTCCGTCCTAAGAAGTAGTGACTATTCCACCCTAGGAAGTAAGTGACTAAATCGAAGTTACAGGAAAGACAACAACAGGTTTTTTTGTTTTTTTTTTTAAATGTGCACAATCTCTCCTGTCCAACTGTGCTATGGAACATGTTAAAGCTGACTAAGCTACAACCACTGAATCTGCGCTTTTGATTGCACAGAGTTGCAAGTCTACCATTAAGCAAATTAAAAATCAGCAGTTGAGTACAGCTATTACCAGATATTTTTAAAGTGGCACAGCCAAGAACTATGTTAAAAATTTGCAAACGGACATTATCGTATTTACTTGATTCTGACGCACTCTCAATTGTAATAGGCACCAATTTTCTGTGACCAAAAGAAAGAAAAGTCCTTTAAAGTACCATCACCTCATTGTTTCATACAGAAATACACCTCTCTCTCATTTGGAAAAATAAAGATTTACTCCCAATACACGAGTTGCGATAAATAAAAAAAGTAGCAGTTTCACTCGATAAACAAAGCATCGATTGTGATAGCAAATTAGGAGACAGCTATACAAAAAGTAAGGATAGTTGTTTTATAGGCCATATGAACTTTTAAACATTCGCTTACTAACTAAATCAGGGTGTCAACCAAGTTGACATTTTCAAATTCCCTGAATTTTCCAGGTTTTCCCTGAGTGCCTTTGCCAAATTCCCTGAGTGACACAGAACTTTGTTTTATGTCAAGAGACGGGCTGGCACTATGTCATCCGATAGTGTCACTCTCTAGTAAGCATGCTAAAAAATACAAAACGACTTAATCCAGCTTGAATAGTAAGGGGTAGTGTTTATTTTATTCAAAAAGAAAACATAAGGGAGGAGTTAGTAAAATGCACAGCGAAAAAAGATATATTGGGAAAAAATGCGTAAAACTCATAGTGAGACATCCTCAAATACGAATAAAAAGGAGATGCATACAGAAGCAAATATTTTCGAAGATGAGCTATTTCTATCAATTTTATCCCAAGGTGCTGGAGACTCTATATAGAAGGCAAGTCAAGGCGGGAGAATGCCTCTGAATTTTGTAGTGAGCAATCGTAAATACATAGTAACATATATTCATTAATTGTACAGTAAGTCGTGCTACGTTTCTTCAATAAATATATTGAATCACCCACTCAGATTACTTGCAAAGGTTAATTATTGGGCCCAAGCATTACAACAAGGGAGAAATAATCTTTTGCGATTACTACCCAAACCCTCAGCTTTGCTTTCACGAAGGCCCAATTACCCTCTTTGAAGGGACGTCAACGAGGGCAATGCTTTCGTAAAAGCGGTCGTTTGAAGCGATACATTTTACTGAGAAGTGGAATGGGTGCACCTTAAGAAAGCAGAATGTGCAATTTACTCAAAGCCTAATGTTCACTGTCTATTCCTTGTAACCACTACACAGTAATGACAAAATTAGGTTGCGTTCGCAAATGTTATGCCGTGACTAAAGGGGATATTACGAGATTCGTAGTTTGCTTCTCCGGTGTTCTCGGTGAGCTAAACAAGGCATCTTGTTTATTTCTAGGGGAATTAGGGGCATGGTATGAATAAGGTCTAGGCAATGCTCCAAATGGATGGGTTAAATGCGCATTTTCAAGTAGAATAGGTATGCAAGTGGTCCATACCCTTACTAGTCTGTTTTACGAGCGATGTAAGACTTAGACGGCTGCGCTTGCATAATTACACTAACAACTGAGATAAAATTGTGCGAACATAAGGGGAACAATATGCCAAGCTTATGTGCGATGGTAAATGCGTGTTGATTAAATACAGCATAAAAAAAATTGTGAACAAATGTTTAAAATTATCACGCTACTGCTATTGTCCCAAGAGAGGTTACGATACTTTATACTTTGAAGGAATAGGCAGCAATTCAAGTGGAATGTGTCGCATTGTTTTAATATTTCTGGGTTATTGTGAAGGGTTACGAATAATCATTGAACCCTCATTTTTTGTTCTTACTTTGTCATGCGTGACATATTAATTTCGGCTGGTGTGCTCACTGAACTAAAGAAGGCAGCTCCGTTAGGTTTGGTGACTGCAAGGACAAATTAATGAGTGGTGTGGAGGTGAAGTTCACAATAGATGGCTTTCGTAATAAATTACGTATGCAAGCACTCCAGCGTGTTTGAGCATGTCTAACGAGAGCGGAAGAATTGAGCCCGCTGTTCTGGCAGCACTATACAAGCCGCCAAGACCAAATTTAGCGAAAATTGGTGGTGCCCAACGGAAACTTCCTGAGCGAAGTGGTTGGATCAAATACAGCCTTTGTAAAATTTTCTTATTCAAGCATTAGAGCGTGTGATATGGAAACTATCAACTATGCTTCCCAGTGTCTCGACATAGCTGTAGTTTACAACAGGTTTGTTGTGTGTAGGGGGCGCTGTCAATTATATCAGTTGTATATAAGCCATCGCCATCAGAATAAAGTTCCGTTCCGTGGTTCCCCGTCAATGCATAGTCCTGTCTTATCATTCGGTGCATCGCGTCACTACAAAATGCGCAGTCGGCGAAGCTAGCGAGCTAGCGACGAACTGCTTTCCCTTACCTGGCTTTGTGCTGTTCCAAGGGTCGTCACCTACGAGATGGCAGCATACGGACTACTGCCATTACCGCCTTTCCTGGAGACTCCTGGAGATGCGACAATTCCATGGGAGCAGTGGTGCGATGATTTCACAAATTTCCTTGACGCGCAACCGCCATTACAGAAAAAGGCCATTCTGCTGCAATGTCTTGGGGTCGAGGGACGCCGTGTTTTTCGCACATTGGGCCCAGAACCGGCAGGAACATCAGACACGACAAAAGCCGGGCTGGAGACAAGCAAACCAGCAGGAAAAGACAAGACGGAGGCAAGTGAAGGGGATAGTTACACGGAGGCGTTGGGCCTATTGGAGCGGCAGTTCTAAAGCACCGTCAGCGTGCTGGTCGAGTGACGTCGATTCACGTTACGTCGGCAACTGCCGAATGAGCCGATACGAGAGTACGTCAGTGCTCTCCGACAGTTAGCAAAGACGTGCGACGTTGGGCAATTCTTGGAAGCGGCTCTACGAGACAGGGTTGTTGACTGAGTACAGAGCACTGAGTTGCGACAGAAATTGCTCGTGAAGGGGTCACAACTTACGCTCGCAGGGGCAGTGGGAATGCTGCAGACCTACGAGCAGGCAGCGGAGGGTGCTGTGGTCTATGACCAAGGGTCGTCACAAACGGACACAGTGCAGCACGTATCTCAAGGCAGAAGCCCACACAGCGACGCGGCAATGACGCCGGTGCGCAAGTGTTACCGGTCTGGCTCTACAAGGCACCTTCCTAATTTACAGGAATGCAAAGCACGGGGGAAACACTGCTCCCATTGCCACAGGATGGGATATTTTCGAGCAGTCTGCGGCAGGTCGGCGGAGCGGGATGTGCGGACGGTCCGAAATGACGGCGCTAGCGAGGAGGACGTGCTCACTGTGCTGGCGGTCAGACAAGTGGAACGAAGGACTTTGATCGTTGACATCGTTATTGAGAACGAACCACTTCAGTTGCTGGTAGATACTGGGTCGTTGGTGTCTATTTTGCCAAACCACGTTTATCGAGCCAAGTTCGCCAACAGCTTTCCTTTGACTGTGGCTTCAGCGACGCTGCGGGATTTTCCACAGAAGAAAATTCCAGTCTTGGGATGGTTCACAGCCAGAGTTGTACGCGGGAACAACTCGGCTTGCCTTAGATTTTACGTTGTTCCCCAAGGCATGGCATTACTAGGACTGGATGGGGTCCACCAGCTACAATTGCACATCATCGGTTCTACACTGGAGTGTCTGCAAGTCGCGGTCAGCCCCCAGTCGCTTCCTCCTGAATTATGTGAGTTTTCCTTTCTTTTCGCTGATAAGTTGGGATTAGTGAAAAACTTCATACATTCTGTGAAGCGGCGCGCAGATGTAAAACCAGTAGCAGTGATGGTTCAACGTTTGCCCCTGACGCTGCGAAACAAGGTAGCGGCTGAACTGGCAAGATTATTGGATGCAGGCATCATAGAAAAGGTCAGTGCTGCGGAATGGGTGTCTCCTATAGTGGTTGTGCAGAAGAAAGATGGAACTATTAGTCTATGCGTCGATTTGCGCGAGCCGAACAAAGCAGTAGTCATTGATGGATTCCCTTTGCTGCACACGGAGGAACTGTTGCACGCGCTGAGAGGAGCAGCATGGTTCTCGAAACTGGATCTTGCTGCAGCCTACCATCAAGGGGAATTAGCCGAAGAGAGTTGCGAATTAACGACGTTTATTACGCATGAAGGCTTATTTAGGTTCCGCAGAGTGTGTTTTGGCCTCGCATCGGCACCAGTCGCGTTTCAGCGAATGATCAAGAAATCTTGAAAGGCTGCAAGGGCGTGTTGTTTTATATCGACGACATCATAGTCTTTGGAAAGACTAATTAAGAATGAGCACAACCGTAACCTTCGTGAGGTATTGTATCGGATCGCTGAGGCGGGGCTGCAGCTAAATCAGAAATGCTTGTTCGCTGTCAAGGAACTCTCCTTTTTGGGTCATCGTGTGAGTGCAAGTGGTCTTGCCCCACTCAAGTCAAAGGTGGATGCTGTGATTAAAGCACAAACGCCTGCCGATGTAGTCTCGCTGCATTCTTTCCTTGGACTTGTAGGCTATTACTCCCATTTTCTTCCCAATTATGCAGAGGTGGTGGAGCCGCTGCGACGACTTCTTCGTAAAGGACGGAAGTTCATGTGGGATCAGAGCACCGAGGAGAGCTTTTGCAGGATCAAGGAGATGCTGTCATCATGTGGGGTGGTGGCTATGTTCAACGAGTCTTTGCCTCTACAAGTGACCACTGACGCCTCGGCATATGGACTGGGAGCTGTGCTACAGCAGATAGTCGATGGAGAAGTACGTACAGTGGCATTCACTTCGAGGACACTAACTCCAACAGAATGCAAGTAGTCTACTGGGGAACGAGAGGCGCTGGCATGTTTATGGGCGTGTGAACATTGGCCCGTTTATCTGTGGGGCCGCAAGTTTGTCTTACGAACTGATCATCAGGCTTTGGTGACACTGCTGTCCACAAATGGGGTTGGAAGACGCCCACTGCATATTGAACGCTGGTGTGCTAGACTTTTGAGATACAACTTCACTATGCAGTACACAAAGGGGAACACCAATGTCGTTGCGGATGCACTTTCTAGGTTACCTTTGACCTCTGCAGAGGACAAACCAGTGGAGGAAGTAGTTGCTGTGGTTTGCAGCATGATCACTAAGAGTGAGTTGCAAGCAGCAACGGCTGAGGATTCATTACTAAATGAGGTGGCACAGCATGTTATGTCCAGATGGCCGGAAAGGGGTTGTTTAGCTGGAAAATGAAGGTTGTTTTTTCGTATAAAAGAAGAGCTGTCGGTGATAGACAGGCTACTGTTTTGCGCTGCACGGGTCGTTCCCCCATCGACACTCACTTCCAGGCTGGTCATGATGGCACATGAATCGCATCCAGGCATTGTAAGGACCAAACAACGGTTGAGCAAACAGTACTGGTGGCCCGGAATGGACAGTGATGTTGAATCGCTGGTTAGGAATAGTGCTATCTGCAAAGCATCAGATAAATCTGCAAAAACCGTAATGGCCCCATTGGAGCCAGTAAAGTGGCCCGAGAAGCCGTGGGAAAAGCTTGGAATCGACATCGTTGGGCCGATGGAGCAAGCCCCTCCGGAGTGCAGGTTTGCAATCACTATTATTGATTACCACAGTAAGTGGCCCGAGGTGGCATTTGTGTCCACAATCACTGCACAGGCAGTAGTGAAAGTGCTTTTGGAACTTTTTGCGAGAGAAGGGTACCCGAAAAGCATTGCGACTGACAATGGGCGTCAGTTTATGTTGACATGTTTTGAGCAGTTTTTAGAGATCAGGGAATCCAGCATTGCGTTACAACATTGTATTACCCGCAATGCAATGGTCAGATTGAAAGGTTCAACCGCGTTCACAAGTAATATATTCAGGTTGCGGCATTGGAACGAAGACCACTGAAGGAGGCAATCTGGGACTACCTGGGTGTTTACAGGGCCACCCCACATGCAACCACAGGAGCGTCACCGGCTTACCTACTGCATGGAAGAAGACCCAGAACAAGATTGGACGTTGTTGGCCTCGCAGAAAGGGAATTTTTTGAGGAGCCGCGTGTCGCCATAGAAAAGTTGAAACAGCGCGTTAAGGAGCAACAACAACGAACAAAAAAGTACACCGATGAAAAACGAGGTGCCGGAGCGTCTACCATTGAGCCAGGAGATTTCGTAAAAACAAAGCAAGGCGGACCAAAGACAAAACACAAGTTTTCTTTGCCGATCCAGGTGAAGAGACAAGTGGGCACGAATTCGTTTTTGCTGGCAAACGGTATGAAACGGAACGCATCAAAATTAACAGTATAATTAGTAAAGTAGGGACAGGGCAGGCACAAGCACTAGCTGACGCAGTTACAGCGCAACACAGTGCAGCCTCAGGGTTTTCCTGCGACCTGGATCTTCACATAGGGAAGATGGCGGAGCAAAATACCCCTACTACCGTCGAGAATCAATCTGAAATGGTGCCATCAGAAGACATCCAGGGAAGTGCCAACCATTCTGACGGTGCACAGCCCACAGTAACGGAGAGTCTAGAGATTCCCTATCAACAGGACAATTCTCGGTAGCAGTTGGCCACAACCACAGCATCACCTCGCACCAGGCCGGAACGAACAAGAAGAGTGCCAGTGCGATATCGAGACTACGAGCTTACTTGGCTGTAAGAACATCGTTCGTGTCATGTGATGTGAAGTGAGTGCACTAAAGTGGATTGATTTTATTTCCTTTCTTTTTATGAGGGGGGAATGTGTTACGTATAGGGGGTGCTGTCAATTATATCAGTTGTATATAAGCAATTGCCATCAGAATAAAGTTCCGTTCCGTGGTTCCCCGTCAATGCATAGTCTTATCATTCGGCGCTTCGCATCACTACAAGGTTCATATTTCGTGGAATGTGGAGGCGGGCCATTGTAACTGCAATGTGTGACAAAATTTTTATGTTCCTGGTCCAGTTAAAAGCGTAAATAATGATGAGCCATCATTTTTCTTTCCCTACTTTCATGCGTCATAACAACTTCTCTCTTTGTTTCAGTGATGTCCTATATGAACTAAACAATACATTTTGTTTATATTTGGCAAAAAAAAAAACGCTAACTTCAAAGATAGAGAACTAATTATGATATTTTTAGTATATTACGCATGTAAGCTATTCATAGCTTTATGAATGTGTTTTGCGAACAAAGTATTTATCCAATTGCCCTGGAATAACTGTGAACTCAACAGATATCAAATCTAGTGAAAATTGAGTGGTGGCAAGAGTTGGGGGGGAGGGGGGGCGTCATAAAGCACTAAAGCATTGCATACCCCTCCTCAGCAGTTGTAGTGGTGGTTTTTAACAGCTTCACTGGACATCCACTGCCGCAGGGCCAGGATGGAGAGTCCATTTTTGTGTGTGTGTGAATATTACAAGTAATGTATGTTGATTGTACGTCATTGCATATAACCTCGACAGTACTATTGCCTAAACTAGCGATACATTTATGTTGTAGACTTAAACAGCAAGTAGAATTCTTTGCTGAATTATTTAAATTCTTTGTAGCAAATGTGCCTTTTTATGTAGGCTGTCCTGCTGCTACTGGGTGCGATTCGAGACCACTGTAGGTGCACTCATTGCCTTTTGCCCCTGTATCATTTTGAGATGTTATATAGTTGCAAGAGATAAAAATAAATTCAGCTCATTTTTCGGGCCCTCATGGTTCACCATGTGTGATTGATAAATAGATCCCTGTCGGTTAAATAGACATATAGCAGAAGCATTTCCAGGCTATTTCACTTATTGTAATAATAAATGGCAATATATAGACACAGAGAAAGTCAAAGGTCAGACCGTCTGCAGTGTGCCCCCCCCCCCCCGCCCCACACACACACACACACTCTAGAAATAGTTGGTACGGCACTGCATGTCTTTCACTGCCACATCACATCAGAAAAAGCTCTGAAGGCCTGCCATATTATTATGCATATCGATGCTCATCCTGTGACAGAAGGCAGCGGGTACACGCATGTTTAATTAAGGGATACATACTGTGTCCCGTGACAATTGCTCCTTCCCATGCTTGTTGAGCTTCACCGCAATAATTTGCGCTCGCTTCACCGCGTAATACTGAGTTGTGAGGCGAAGCTGTCTTTCGGCAACCAGCATTATGCAACACGTCATGCTTTCCGAGCTTCAAAGCCAATCGTGAGGACCACAAAGGCGGAGTCAGTGCCATTTCTGACATCGGTGAATTTTTCAATGAAAAACACGGCACAGAACGGCAAGAATCTTAATAGCGAACGCAGAAGCAGCTATGCCTAGCGTTGCTGCGGTGGTGGCTACGACTGCCAGCGGATCTGCATGCGAGTGCGCCGATTCGAGGAGCGACGAGGTAATCGAAACGGCGGCGGTGATGGTGGTGGTTTTATTAATGCCGCTTCGGACCTGCCATGACGGCAAAAAGTCCGGAAAATCGGATGGCGAAGGGTTCTTGCATCCGAAATTTCAGACGTTATTATACACAGGCTCTATGGGGTACATAGTGGTGCCACGAAGCCGACCGAATTATCGGGCCGTCTGAAAAGTCAGTCGCTGACTAAACCCTGGCAACTCCTCCTACTCATGCCAGCTTTACCGCGACTTTCTTTCCCTTTCAATAAAATTACAGCTAGTTTTCCCTGACAGAAGCGCAAATTCCCTGAGTTTTCCCTTAGTTTTTCCAGACTATTGAAAATCCCTGAGAATTTCCGGTTTTCCGTTTTCCCGGCTGGCAGACACCCCGTAAATTAACAAGCATGGAGTCACGCACACACAAGCAAACATGAACACGTCTCGAGCAATGACCGCGGAATCTCTTTATCAGCGGTAGCAGGAGCAAGTGAAGCATGAAGCGAATTAACCTTTGTGCCTTTGAACCTTTTTGCTTCAACGTGACCTATAAGCGATGAGAGCAGATTGCTTTCAAGATAGGCGCCACGTGGCCGCACCGTATGTAGCAGCTGCCATAGTAAAAAGCATCTCCTGTTCGCGCCAGTCCCGCACAGAAGTTTCGGGAATCCCAAACGCCCGTGATGCGGCCCGATTTCCATCCATCTCCGCACACATGATCACTTTCCTTTTAATTAGGGCATCATGATGAAGTCGGCATGTCCTTGCCGTCAGCACCTCTATGCTGATAGCGCAAACGCAGAAAACGGGAAGACGGACAGTGAAACACGTACTACAGCACATGGAGGAAGCTACAGCAGCTAGGCTAGAGTGTACTAGAATGGGGGAGTGGGTCCAACGGAGGCCACAGCAAGCGGTGAGAGTGAAGCAAAAAATGCTGAAATTTGCGGCGGTACTGCCATGGCCTACTTATGAAGTTCCGGCCAATCCGGTGCCTCGGCGCCCCAGAGGAACCACGCGTACCAGTGGCAGTTATGGCAGCGCCGAGCTGCCATCTGCTCGACGCGCTGTCGTCTACTCGACACACTGTCACAATTGCGGGTTTCTTTTTCGTCATTTTCTGTACCTAGTATGTGCGGAAAAAGAAAAAAGAATAGAATAAATATACTGCTTTGCCATGAATGTCGGTTCCTCACTTCCATCAAACGATGCTGTCTGTACAATGTATACACGTGCAGGCGGCCCGCGCGTATGTCTATAGTTTGTCTGGTAACTCGGCAATTGGCAGAGTGTTTGAAGGATGAGAGGACGAGGCACACGTCGGTGAAAGTACTCTTGTGTAGTGGGTTGCGAAACCGTATACAGTAGATTGAAAGGTCAGGCTAAGTGCTCGCTCTTCGGAGTCCCTAAAGATGAGAAAGGCGACGCGTGCGGGAGCTCAATCTTCACCGCACCGATCGGCCCTTTGGAAGTCACGAACTCCATTTGTGGGCTCCACTTTGATGCAAAGTACATGCTGAAGCATTAAGTGCATATCATTGAAGGCCAGGAAGTATCTACACAGCGTGGAAAGCCTGTGCTTCGGTCTGATGCGGTATCCAGAATCTTTTGCCGTATTTTCAGGAGTCTCTCTACGAGCAGCCCACACCCAAGCAGCCCACGCGAAAGAGAATGGCCTCATATGCAACAAATGAAGGCCGGTCATCAAAGAGAACACTCCCGCTATCAGTTGAACCGCCATTGACATTGGAGGCATGTGACAATGGAAAAAAAAGAATTAAATTATGGGGTTTTACGTGCCAAAACCACTTTCTGATTATGAGGCACGCCGTAGTGGAGGACTCCGGAAATTTTGACCACGTGGGGTTCTTTAACGTGCACCTAAATCTAAGTACACGGGTGTTTTAGCATTTCGCCCCCATCGAAATTTGGCCGCCGTGGCCGGGATTCGATCCCGCAACCTCGTGCTCAGCAGCCCAACACCATAGCCACGGAGCAACCACGGCGGGTTTGTGACAATGGAAGCTTGCGTGAGCTCAGACATAGACAACCTATAACATGCTTCCTAATTCAAGCAAATAGACACAATGTGTTTTGCTTTATTCACTTGGGGGCCTGGAAAACCAACTACGTCTCAGGCGTATTACGCATAAAGAAAGGGGAAAAAAGCTGCTATTCCATAAAAATTTTCATAACACACAACCTACAAAAAGAATTTGCTCCACGTAACGAGTAATGTGGCCTACATTCTCCCGAAATGTCAAATGCTGCCCTTATTACAGCATTGGGGAAATTTTGTTGGCATTCAATATACCGCCTTGAGACGGGCAGAAAACGACAGTTTACCAATTTTTATTTAACACCTAATTAAGCCACACAGTTCATTTATTCCTGTACCTCATTCTATTCCTGTACATGAACCCCATTTCTTCGCAATATTAGCTCTGAATTACGTTCTCTCACTGCATAGTGAAAACATGCACATAAGGTTTAAAAAGGAAAGCAAACTGCAAACGCGGTCTATCTAATTGCGGTCATGCTTGAACAGAACTGCAACTATGCGTTCAAGCATGGCCGTGCTTCTGTTCGGCTCGCTCTGATGCTGCCGGCCGGAGCCTCTAGCATGTGCGGCCATGGCATTCAGGAGAAGGCAACGGTGGTGCCATCTGGATTTTCAATAAAAAATGCCTCAGTGTGGAGCCCTCGTAGAACCCACTCTCCTAATCTAGTACACTCTAGCTAGGCTCGAAGCATGTACGAGGTGGCCATTTCGAAATGCCAATGGCGATATGGTAAGGCAGATTTAGGGTCGTACAAAAATTCTAACGCGCACACAATTTTTGGCTCAGCCTTACTGGAAAAAACTGCACGTTAGATTTGAGTAACTACAGTATCTTAGGCTTCTTTTTGATCTGACACCATTTTTGAGTGAGTTCCATGCAATGCTCGTACACTCGAACGCACTTATAAGGATCCAAAATATAATGATCTGTTGGTTATACCGACCACATTTCAGTGCATTTACCATTTTCCGACCCTGCCTATTGAAACTGCTTCCAGATATAAGGAACATTTTTAAAAAATTGCCGTACTGTTACAACATTCGAACCTGGTCACGGTAGAAGGAGGGCATATGCAAAGTACTAAAGCACGGAAGTGTTACCGAACTGGGCACACAGCAGTGCCAGCCTCACTCCAGTGCAACCGTGACAATGATACAGCCTTGAAGATGAGCGAGTGACTGCCACACGTGGATTTCAGAAGCCATGAAGACAGTCACTCACTTTCAAGGCAGGCGTACAGGATGTCGGATGCCACGACACAGGCACTTTCGTTTTTGAGCATTTGTCTGTGCGGCACCAGGTGAATTATGCCTATTTCAACAATTTGGAACGACCACCTATGTCCTTCCACCATAGGATCAACAGCTGCTCAAGCGTTCCTGTCGTTAATCTTGATACTCACGCAGACCAAGTTGGTGTGAATGCACTGCCGCCACACAATGTTGCAAAGGATCAGCGTTTACTACATGATTACAGTCGAACCCACTTATAACGATACCGGTTTTAACAATGTATTGGTTATAACAATAAGAAGCCGCTGCACCATCAAATTTTGAACATTTCCTATGGTGAAATAACCCACTCACTACAATGCCCCCATGCCGCATTATTGGTTATAATGATGAAGTCTGGCTTACTGGTTGTCCATGCCGAAAAGCAATGAAATCGAAATGAAAAGGATAAAGAAAAAAAATAAGTTCGAGCCACTGCACGATGGTCCGCTGCCCCAACAGTCGCCACGCACTCATTTTCCAGCTTTCTCCGCATCGCCAGCCTTGAATGCTTCTCTCCTGTCGCCCTTCCACCCCTCCGAACACGAATATGCCACGCCACCCACCGAAACATGAATGGGCTATGCCAACTACACTGCTTCCAAATTGCTCACTGGCCCCTCATTCTATGCAGTTCTGCCAATGGATTAAGTCGCTTGTGCTCGTCTTTGTTGGTTGCATCGAAATTGTTCCTGGCCGCATGGTTTCTCAGCCACATTTGACTCGCCGCTGAAACAAAAGACAACTGATCATCGCGCTGATCATCGGCAATGCACATTGTTGTCGGTGAAAAGAAAGCTCACTGCAAACTAAGTGCTTCTAACCGGTGAGGCGATCGTCGCATACATGCTTGCATCGGACAGCCACGGTGACGACTGCAGCGATGACGCGGTAGGACAGGCTGCCTCAACATTGCCCTCACAGGAGGCTCTGCAGATGATTAATCCCTCCAGGGCTTCGTTTTCGCGAGAAATCTTCGGCTGCACCATGTGGAGCTACTGAATGCCTGGGAGAAAGATGTCCGCTAGCTTCGCCCTAAAGCAAGCAAGGCCAATGGACATGGGGTCTTCTCGTGCAAGCCAGTGAGAAGTATGTGGGTGGCAAGATGCTGGTAGTGATCTTGCTCCAGAGTTTCTTCTGGATTTCTCAAGCTGACAGGCTGTCATGTTAATCTTCATGCATTTTTTAAAAGGCCCCTTTCAGGGCCACCAAAGCGATGCCTCAGCTGAGCTCGCGTATCGTTTGCCGCCCGTGAATGCTCTTAGCAGTCGTTATAGCAGTGCCATTTTTGAACACCGACAGACGTGGCTCGTTACAAAGGATCAGAGCAAGGAGGAAGCATAGTTAAACAGTTAAACAAGGGAACACAAATGGCAGCCAGATGAAGGCTTAGCAAAATGTTTTGTTAAAATGCCATTCTGTAACAGGATGGTGCAAAGAAACACTCATGGCACAATGGGTGCAGCTGTCAAATTACTGAGTGATGCTACTGGCCCTTGCCATTTCGCAGCAGCTTTTGCAGCAGTAAAACAGACTTTCGGAGCAGGTTTATGAAAGCGGTTGCAAACTATATTAGATGCGGCTTTTACAGTGGGCAAGCCATGCGAAAGTAGTTAGTCGCTGGTTCATAAAGTCAATCCAAACACTACAAATTACCCCCGCTAGCCCTGTTATCACAGTCTTTATACTATGGACTGCAACAAAGCAATGGTGTCCTAAGGTGCGCTTAAAAAGCATTTCAGTGGCTTAGAAAAGCACAGAAGCACTTGGACTTGCTATGTGCAAACTTTTGAGGCATTTTAGAACCTTCAGCACATTCTTGCTGTTATAAATGAATCCTGTAGGGCGGAGCAATCTGTTAAAAAGAAAGGTATGTTGAAGATATTGCGGAGCCTAGTGTAATAGGTGCACTCTCTTTACCTCCCTAAATGGAACTGGCAAGTTTCAATAAAAAAATTTTTTTTTTTGTTGTTCTCACAACAGTTATCTTCAGATTACACAAGTCCTCTAAAGTTAAAGTAGTGGTCATCTCGATAAAACTAATGCTACCTATGCATACAGTTGCTTGCATAGGTAGTTTATCTGTATTGGCCCACAGTTTTTGCAAAGTAGAGCCAGTCAAAAAAATTTTTATTCGATTATTTAGGAATGTACAGTCGAACCAACTTATAATAATAGAAGAACAGCTTTATTTCCATTTACTTTATGGAGGAGGCTGCAAGTAAAAGCTGCTCCAGTAGAGGCAGCTTGACGAGGCCCGCAGCCCCCCCCCCCCCCCCCCCTACAGAATATTCGGCAACAGCATACATGCAAACACATATGAATCATATATATATATATACCATACCCATATCCATACAGAGCCACTGGTGACAAACAAAAATACTTAGGGTAGCTTGTGTGGTTCTCGTGGTGAATACAAATGAAGCAAGAAGACACCGCTGAACATTATATACACACATATATATACACACATATGCATTCATATACCCGTATATGCATACACACTTGTATGCATACCTACATATATACACACACATACAGAAGCATATATCTACATACTAGCCGAGAGGATGTACACTTAACCAGTAATTTAAAAATCCTGCACATACAAGTCTCTCAGTTGTTGGGCCGTTATTTTGGCGATATCAACGCCTAGATTATTATATTTATTTAGAAGCATCGGCATTGTGTGTGACAGCTTTTCCCTTAAATAATTTGTTCTGCGTGTGACCACCCGCCATATCTCTTAATGACGGGTAACATAAAATTTGTCATTAAGTTCAAAGTTACAAAGTTCTAGTAGAAAGGAGCAGTTCAGTTTTACTTCCCGCCTAAATGCAGTTGTTAACTTGTACTGGTATAACTTTAACACAGAAATTATGTTGGCTTCCTGAAATAAGTTGATAGTATGAGAGTTGTAGGGGACATTAAAGAGTAGCCGAACAAACTTCTTTTGCAAGACAAGTAGTTTATGCAAATTAACAAAAGTAGTTGTACCCCATACCAATAAGCAATAATAGAGGTACGAATAAAAACGCGAGTTATAAATGAGAAGTTTAACTTTAAACGGCAATAGTGATTTACATTTCCACATCATGCCAATGACCCTAGATAATTGGATTGTGACTGTGTCAATATGTTCGTCCCAAAGCATATTACTCGAAAATGTTACGCCGAGAGTTCTCATACTAGTAACCATTTCTATCGATTTTTCCCTGCACATAATGTTAATATTTGAATTCACTGGCTTATTTTTAGGCCTAAAGAGCCCAGCTTTGTTTTTTTTGTATTTATTTCTAATCGGTTCATTATTGACCAGTCCCTCAGCTTAGAGAGCATGAGGTTCGTTTCATACTCTATATCTGTACAATTTGTTCCAGAAACAAATATACTGGCGTCATCAGCATACAGGACATATTTCACGTTTAGGTAAATATTTGTTACATCATTGATACAGGCGTAAAAAAGAAGGGGCCCCAAAACACTTCCCTGCGGAACTCCTTTTGAAATAGGCTTCATACTTGAGCAACGCATATCTGAACAAATTGCTGTCTGCTTGCTAGGTAAGATTTAATTAATGCTAAAGAATGACCTCGAATGCCATAGCTCTGAAGTTTTTCAATCAATGTTAAATAATGAATATTATCAAATGCTTAAAGAAGGGAATTGCGCTAAAAAAGACACGGACGAGTAAGGACATGGACGGGCGCATAAAACATGTCCATCCATGTCCTTACTCGTCCATGTCTTTTTTAGCGCCATTCCCTTCTTTAAGTATGTACGACCGACTCGCCCAACAACGTGCTCTCCTGGATTATCAAATGCTTAGCTAAAATCCACATAGAAGCCAAGCACAAGTCTTCTTTCTTCGAACTGGGATAAGATGAATTCCTTTTGTTCCAACAGTGCATATTTGGTGGATTTAAGCTTTCTGAAGCCGAATTGGGCAGGTGATTTTATATTGTTCTTCTCGAAAAAATTATTAAATTGGCGATGTAAGATTTTTTCCAGGCCCTTAGAAAAGATAGGCAATATGGATGTAGGCCTATAATTTTGGATATCATTTCTGTCTCCCTTTTTAAATAAAGCACTCACTTTAGTGATTTGCGTTCTTTTCGGAAAAGCTGCACTGGACAAACATAAATTAATAATAAATGTAAGGTACGGTGTGACAATATCTAACACGAGCTTTATCGGTCTAATTTGCATGCCTTCAAAATCACATGAGGAACTATTTCGCAGTGACATGAAATCAGAGAAAACTTCATGTTCAGAGACAGGCTCAAGAAATAATGAGAAGGGGCTAGCAACAGGCTTCAACTTAAACAATGTCCTAGATGAACTGTTTTTTATTGTTGCTAACAAAGTGATCATTAAACATAGTGGCAAGAGGGATGGCAGATATCTCATTGCCATTTATGTTCAGTTTTTCTATACGAGAATGTGATTTATTACGATTAAGGACAGTATTTAACCTTTTCCATAAGAAGTCAGGTTTTGGTGCAGAGCACTCAAATTCAGACTGAATGTGTCGCATTTAGTTTTATTTCTTTATTCAGTTTATTTCGATAAATTTTGAATTGTTTCAGTGTATCTGGGTCCTCATTTTAAATACCGTATTTACTCGCATAATGAACGCACTCGCGTAATGATCGCACCCCTGAATTTTGTCGTCAAAATTCAATTTTTTTCATTTCCCGTGTAATGATCGCACCCTGAACTTGCCGCAGCGATATGTCGTGTGCCAAGTCTAGCTAATAATGATCGCGCTTACCATCTGTCGAATGCTACGCGAACAACTTGTCTGCACGCACCAAACATGCTTAAGTAGATGCCTCATTTTATTACTTTCATCACTTTCCGCACTTCCATGGCAACAAGAGGTACAACCAAACTTGCTTTTATTATGGGTAGGCTTTATAATGGTTGAAGACAACAAAAACAAAAAAGGCGCCTTTCGATTCTTTTCATCTGCACTCGTGAGCACGCAACAAATCGCGCGCGGCAATGATAGTAGCCACGTTTACACTGATACGTTAAAAGTGTACCCTATTCATACGCCGAGGTTTGTAACACAGCTAAGATATTCGCCCACCCTTAGCGGAAACGTGCCGTGTTAGGGTAGTAGTGAAAACAGATGCCGTAGTTTCCGCAGCACGCCGGCCATGCGTTTCTTCACTGGCAGCTAAGCGCGCCCATCTGTTTCTGTCCCCTCAAAGTGGACATGGCTACGTTATTGCCGCAAACTTGCCGATATTAACGATACTATTCATCACTGACACGGAAGAAACTGCTTCAATGCACGTAATGTACTCACGAGAAGAAAAAAAAAAAAAGATCGCGTTCGGCAACGTTACTAGACTAGGTTCAGTTGTCAAACTCTCCGTAGGCGCCATACATCGCGGGTGGCCCCTTGTCTTGGTTTGCCGCCAGAGGGCGGGAGCACCGCAAGTAGCTCTACGCGGGCGCAGCTCTGCGTTGGCGAAGGGGCTTGAGTCCTCAGACTTCACAACTTACGTACTCAGCAAGTGTTTTCACCGATGCGTCTTTAAATGTTTGTATAGTCTCGCGTTTAGGAGATTGATTAAAAAACTTTACGTAGCTGTGAAAATGCTGCTGCGCTGCCCCAGAGTGCGCTGTGGAGTCCTTAGTCCAGAGCCGCAGCAGCCCCGGCCGTCCACTGCGCTCTATATTAATCAGCTGTTGCTGATGAGTAGCTGTAAGTAGCTGATTAGTAGTTGTAATCAGCTGTTGCTGCTTAGTACTAATTAAATAATAATGCGAACGCATGAGGCGATGTTAGCGCGACCACACGATGGTCCAAGAAAGTCACGGGAGCCCAAGCGAACCAATCGAGGCAGTTCACGAGGCCAGTCAAGGCTCAGTGAATTAGGCGAAGTTAATTAAGGCACAGTTAATTAAAATAGAGTTAAGGCACTCGAACCCACGGTCGTTGAAACCTGGACCTTTGGTGGTGGCAACGAATTACATAAATAGATGAACTAATTTATTCATTAGTGAATTAAGAAGTACACTAACAATTATTGGATAACTTTTAATTAATAATGAATTAACTACGCATTACCTAACTGGGCGGATTTATAATTTGAATATCTCAAAGCTACGGCAAACATTACCTTGGTTGTGCCCAGCTACGCAGCATTCGCATATTTTAAAACTCTGGCTGAAGTTAGCTGGGAAACACGGTATATACACACTCTCAGCGCTTCATTTCGGGATAAAAAAAATGAAGCTAGCACTATTTCTTTCATCAGAGCACCGCATTCACAAGTGCAATGTTGAAACCTACGTGAGATTTGCTCCCTTGCGAGCAGACTTGCACATTCAAAGTAAGTTATCGCTGCAGGAACGGTGCATAAATATGCATTCGCGTCAGTAAATAAAATTGGATGATACGGCCCGTAAACTCTTCAAAACCCACAGGGCATTTAAAACGCATAAGAGTGTCGCAAAAATGCACCGAGACTGCAACAAAACACGCATATATACAACGCGCCAAAACGCATAAACAACGGACAGTGCTTCGTCGCCCTGTCCGCGCCGCTCTGACCGAGCAAAGTGCGACAGCAGCGCCACGAGATGGGTGGTGGGTCCACGCAGTCACGGGAGTTTGAAAACTGAACCTAGTCTAGTAACGTTGGCGTTCGGCGCGTTCGGCTTGCTACGCCGGCCGCCATTTTTGTTTTGGTGTCCCGCACTCGCATCCCGCAGCAAACGCGGGACGAAAAAAAAATTTTTTTTTTCCGCGGGAAATTTAACTCGCGTAATGATCGCACCCCTGAATTTGCGTCAATTTTTTCTGACAAAAAAGTGCGATCATTATGCGAGTAAATACGGTAAATTTATGATACAATTCGTTCTTGCGATGTATTTTTGCAAGCAGTTCAGGCGTTACCTAAGGTTTACGAATTTTTTCGCCTAAGCTAATTCTTTTTTCGGGAAAGTGGTGCTTGTATACACCAGAAATTATATCTATGAACTTTGTATATGCCTTTTCAGCGTTCGCGATTTGACCGATAACTTCCAGGTCACAGGTTAACATCTGCGTTCTAAAAGCCTCAAGGTTGGCTGCTGTAATTGGCTGATAAGTGAAGCATCTCACATCCCTCTTGTCTCGAAAACTATGTTTAGGTATCATGATAAATATTGAAAGGTGGTCGCTTATGTCGTATGATAGCACACCGGCGGTTATGCTTTCATTTTGCATATTTGTTATGAATAAGTTGAGTAGAGTTTCACTGCTGTCTGTAATTCGGGTTGGCGAAGCAATCAGGTTTTCAAAACCACTTTATGTTATTATAGTGATCATTTCTTTCTGGTATGTGGAATTTACAGACAGATCTATGTTAAAATCACCACCAGATATCAGGAACAAGTTATTCTCGGAAACAAAACGCAGAAACTGCTCATAGACACACACACACACACACACAAACAAAAAAATAGGAAGGCTGCCATGTGGGGGCCTATAACAAACAGAGAACACGTATTTGCCAGCACGTGCCGTAAGTATTTCGAAGTTGTCACATACACTACAGAACGATGGAAGCAATTCCCAATTCATTGCATCTTTCAATAGCAACATAACACCGCCCCCTTCATGATTTGGACGATTTAAAAAATAACAATGATAAGGAGCCAAGCTAAGTTCGTCGGGGTCATCTTTGAACCACGTCTCAGTGACCATGACGGCGTTGAACAAAAAGGAAAAACTGGAGATGAAATCCACGATATCTGTTAGTTTAGTGCAGAGCGAGCGCACATTCAAGTGAAGGCATTTCAAGGAATTCCTGTGTTCGGTTATACCAGCTGCATCTAATTCTTGCGGAAGAAAATATCTATGTTGTGTCATACTGGACATTTAACAAAACAATGTGCAATCATGAAAGTACAAACTAAGCGGGAAGGTCGTGTGCATTTCGTATCACAAGTGCTCGGTCGCCATCCGCCCGCCTCAGAAATACCTTGCCATTTCGGTGCCACAAGTAACAGTACCCAATTTCTTTGGCCCATTCTTTCACCATATTAGTGCCTGTTGTGACTGGTCAAGTTTTCTAGTACGAAGACACTGGAGTTACTTTCCTTCAATTTATGTGTGTTCACAAACCACTGATCTCGTGCCATTTGATCACACCGATCACACCGGGGATCTTGCCAGGCCTTGCTGGAAGGCGATGTATGGCACTAACGTTTAGTTCCGTGAATTCGGGAACCTCCATCATGTTAGCAACACTGTTCACTTTCTTTAGAAAATTTTCTTGCTCGGAGACAGGAATTCCATGAAATTCTAAGTTTTGCCTTCGATTTCTCCATTCCAGTTCATGTAGCTCCAGTTGTACTTGAACAGTCTCACCAGCTGTGTCTTTGAATTTTTGTTCTAGCATGTCTACTCTTTTCAGAATTTCCTTTGTTTCCCGCTCTTGTGTGGCCACCCGTTCAAGAACTTCGTCGTACTTTTCTGACGTCATTTGAACTGATTCTTCAATTTTAGACACTGTTTCTTTAAGAGGCATAAGTTCGTCAAGCTTTCGGTTAACGCTAAGCAACAGTGGTCTAATATCTGTAATCTCATCGGCACTGGCTGCAACTTTTTGGCCTTCTTTCGCATTCTTCGAGGCCTTACAGGTGAGACACGACCACTTTTGCCTAGCAGACGCTGATTTGTTCTTGTACTGCTTTTCTGTGAGGCCAGAGCAATCTCCCATGTGAAATCGGTGCTCGCAGTCTGTGCATACTATCACTGCCTCAGTAGGTTCAAACTCGGCCCCGCAGGAAAAGCAACAAATTTCTTTCGTTGTCATTGCTACGTATGCAACTTAATACATTTCTACAAAAATACAACAAGAAGGAAGGGCATAGAGGCAGACATGCAACACATAAGCACTGGTAGTAGTCTAATGGCAGCGGCAGCAGCAGCAATAGTATATACTCAGAAGGCAGCCGTACAGAAAGGTACCTACCTGCAAAAAGCAGAGCACAGGCTTAGATTCGGTGTTTCCCTGCCGCTGCTGCTGCCGCCGAATGCCGCTACGCCAGGACGAGCCGCCTTTATACTCCAGCTTTAACAATATTTCGGACATAACAATGCGCAGCCAATGCACTATCAACTTTTATGTGTGTTCTATGGTAAAATAAATCATTTACTACAATGTTCCCAGGCAATGTTTTCGGTTATAACAATTAAATTTGTCTACTGGTTGTGTGCCCCAAAAACATATAGCACCTGAAATCCAGGGGAAAAAAAAGATGCTAGCCATTTCTCCCCACCTGCCTTTGCTCCGTGCCCACCCTGCACGGCATGCCTTTGTTGCATCACATCCCTGGCCTCGCGTGCCCCTTTCCCTCCCACAATCTCGCCAACGTCGGAGTGGTGGAACACCACCATCTAGAACTTGTTCTAGGTAGTGTTGCGTGGAAGGGAGACTAAAGAGGGGCAACAAAGGCACACCGTGTGGGGTGCACGGCACAAAGGCAGGCATGGCAAAGCAGCTGGCATTTTTTCCCCTGGATTTTTTTTTTTTCAGCTCGGAAACCCAACAGCCAGATTTAATTGTTATAGCCAGTAATGTGGCATGGAAACATTGTAGCAAGCAGTTTATTCTACCATAGAAGACACACAAAAGTTCACTGTGTGGTGGCTGCTTATTGTTATATCCGAGTATTGTTAAAATCAGTAATATATAAGTGTGTCCGACTGTGCTTACTTGTGTTCAATTAAAATGTTTGGATGTGTGCCTCCTCTGATTTTTTGTGGAACCCAGTTATAACAATCATCAGTTATAACAATGCTATTTCCTTGGCACTTGAATATTGTTACAAGTGGGTTAGACTGTATATGTATATTAAAAACTTGAGTAATCAACTTAAAGACACCTTGACTTTGTTTGATTCTACATGATCGCTTTCGTTCATATTCATAATCAAATTTGACACTCAGTAGAATAATTTCACATTCACAGGCAAGAGTCTACAAAAAGACACCCGCCCCCCTCGGCCCTTAACGTATATATATATAGCTTATTGTGTGAAAATGTCAGCCGAGAGAGGGCAGTAGCGCAGCTGCTATAAGCTCCGCCAGGCTTCTAGGCGGGCGTGCCACATGGACTTTCTTCTCTGAATGTGAAATTAGCATACCAAGAGCCGAACTCAATGATGAAAACAGTTGCTGACCGAGTTTTTTTTTTAATTTCTCGGAAAAATGTCTGAATAATCACGTGGGCAGTCCAAAAATGCGAACTTAGCAGTAGAATTATTTCATTGCTTTTTTTACAACCACCGACCAGTGGCACGAAAAAGTGACTTAAAACAGGTCCAACAATTGCGTACGCGTTAGAATCGAGTACGACCCTAAATCTGCGTTACCATACCACCATCGGCATTTCAAGATGGCCGCCTCGTATGCGCTTCGAGCGTGCCGTAGCTTCCTCCATGTGCTGCAGTATGTGTGCTTAGGCAATGCTTCCTTTGGCTTAGAATAGTGCACCGCCCGAATTTCTTTCTCTATGCCGCCCGTCTTCCCGTTTTCTGCGTTTGCTCTATCAGCATGGAAGTGCCGAGTTCATCATGATCTCGGAATTAAAAGGAAAGCGATCACGTGTGCGGAGACAAATGGAAATCGGGCCGCATCACGGGCGTTCGGAGTTCCCGAAACTTGCGTGCGTGACTGGCACAAACAGGATAGGCGTTCTACACCGGCAGCTGCAACGTAAGTGGCGGCTGGGCGGCCCCTATCTTGAAAGCAATCTGCGACGGAGACATGAGTCTACACATTTAGGCGCACTGCCCTGTTTGCATCAAAGCGAGAGGCCGCACAAAAGTCAATTCCCTCGCTCCTGCTACTGCACTTTCTCACTCCAGCGTTTAAAGAGTTTCCGAAGTCATTGAGTGAGGCGGGTCCCTGTTTGTGCGCGCGTGACACCATGTTTAATTTAGCTGGTAAGCAAATGTTTAAAAGTTTATATGGCCAATAAAACTACCATCCTTACCTTTCGTACAGCTGCATACTAATTTGCTTTCATAATCGATGCTTCACCTTTCGGGCAAAACTGCGACTTTTTTTATTTATGGCAACTTTCGTGCATTGAGAGTAAATATTTTGTTTTTTCCAAATGAGAGAAAGAATGAGGCGCATGATACTGTAAAGGACTTTTCATTTTTAATTCACGACAAACGGGTGGGCCTTACAATTGAGGGCGCGTTAGAATCGAGTAAACACAATAATTTTCCCCTGTGCTGTGCTTCACTGATACACTATCTACTTGATATTGCAATGATCAACACAGTGGGGGCGGGAGGTTCGCTTTTGCTCGTTGCACAGTTCGAAGTGCGTAGCGCACCGTCTCGCAAAGTGCAAATATATGCGCACAACCTTTGACTCTGCAACGTTGTCAGATTAGGCTGTGATGTGCAAATTTAGTTTGGAGCTTTCTGCCTACACACAAGCTTTCGTCATCCCACCTAGTCAGTGTAAAAATCAACTTTGCGGAAATGTTCACGGTAGTTCTCAGCTTTCATCCACCAGTCTAGCCTGTTATCTCACGCCCAATCACCAAAGCGGTTTACTAGTGTGAACATATTGGAGGTCACCTTGCTGTGACAGTCTACTAATCGCCACAATAGCAGCTGGCAGCAAAGTTTTGTCAGAGTTTCAGTTGAGGCCTCACAGTTGAAGAAAACTTTGTCCTAGTTTGGGGAGCAAACATTAGAGCAAGCCATTAAGCTAACAAGAAGGATAGCTGATAGCAGAGCAAGGCTGAATTATTCGTAATCAACAATTGAAGTGCAAGGACATTGAATATCAGCCTGCATAATTGATTTGACATATTATGCAGAGATAAATGTGAGCTGCACAGTCCATAGCTTTTCCTTGCAGGAAGCAATCTGCATGGGTCAGACTTAAAGGGGCCCTGCAACACTTTTTCAAGGCCAATATTTTAGCCTTGGACTTTTTGTTAGCATGTCAAAGAACTAAGAGCAAAAGGAATTATGATAATGCACACAAATCCAAGTTATTGGTTGCAGAAAATGCAAAATACAGGCAAAATGGCAGTTATTCACAACTCAAATTTTCCCAACTCTGAATGCCCCATTTCACTCTCCCGTGGTATAAAACCGGGGTGCCCAATAGCAGGAGGGCATCGGTACTAGCAAAAGTTGCCACACCATGGCCTCCACAATCGGGCACTACGCAGTGTGATCTCAGAGGCCCTGGCATCACTTCTATGATTACAACTGGTGTGAGACGAACGCTAGGGTGCGATGTGCTCTATGTGCTGAGGCATCATTCCAACGGTAACAACACCTTGCTTGTGGCTATGTGATGGGTAATTAGGCGACAATTAGAATGGCTGTAAAATGTAATGGCACCATTTTTTTGGCAATACTCGCAGCATCACGGCAATGCAAATTGCACATTACATTATTAACTTTTGATCATCGTGTTGAACATCGACATCGCGTCCACCGCACAAAGCGAACAAAATTTCTGCACTTTAATGATGCAGTTGGTACAGTCTAACAAGCTTTCTTGGAAGCGTATCAAGCTCCCTTAATGCCATCATGAATCTGAATGTGTGCTAGCCACAGCCTCAGATTCGTACTTAATAAAATGAACAGCAATTGCAGCCATTTCTTTTTTTCCTGGAAAGACAAAAAATAAAGGCACCCTAAAACAATTAAATAGGACCCTTTGGTTAACAAATCATACAGAACTTGCACTGAGCCGGGGAAAGTTGTGTAACTGCCGGAAAGAAAAAGAATGTACGCACGTGTGGTGGCTGGATCCAAGCAGCACCATTTTGCTTGACTTGCAGGCATATGTGCCAAACTCCACCTGGGCCATTAGGTAGCAGAAGTGCGCTGCTGACAGGCAACCACAGCTAGCTGCATTCAGAAGAAAAGGACAGGCATCGTTAATTCATTCATTCATAAATGCACTCCTCAATCCACTACCCATTCTGCGACAAGTGGGAATCGAGGAGTGAATCAAACATGCAACTTCCTCAGTGTGGTGAAGGCATCACTAGTGGCACACAGTGATGTGCACAATGACCAGCAGCCCTGGGTGACGCACACAATACACATATCTGCAGCTAGTAAAAATATTTGCCTTGCTTGCATGGAAAGAGAATAGTACATGGGTCAATTATACAATGGAAGCTTGTTGATATGATCTTCATGGGAACTGAAAATAAAACTTATCAGAAACTCGTATTACTTAAAGCAAGCTACAAAAGCGTATAAAAACAGGTGTACTCAGTGACAAACTCAATAAAGGTTCGTGTGGAGTGATACTGCTCTGCATAACACATTATGCGGAGCAGCCTCACTTAATACCACACGAGCCGCAGCCAACACACTTTTATTCAGCAATGTTGAAATAGCCCGTCAGTTTGCACAGTACTCCCATTCTTTTAAATGTCTGTACAAATGTTGTTCTGGAAGTAATAAAAAACACTGTTGCAGCAGCACTTCACCGCCAGTGGCGTGCACCTTCAGTGGGACTAGGAGCTTAACACGTTGTTTGTGGGTCATTGGAATGCTACTTAAGCTAGTACACTGGAATATAAAGCTAAGGGCTTTATAAATACCAGTAAAAGCCCACTACTGTTGTCGTATTATCCGATTTCAAAGGAAAACGCGATCGCAATAACCGCACGAAAATACATTACTCCTGCGAGATGTTGGCTGGGAAAATAAAATGCTCCATCCTCCAGTAAATCCAGAAAGACATATGCAGAATGGCATCAACAAGATTCTACTGTGTGTAGGTTCTATTCACAAAAACTAAAAAAATTCTGCTATTATTACTGGTGATTGTATTTGTATTCATTACGGGTGTGCAAATGCCAAATAGTAGATTTTGAATCTAATATCAGAAAATTTATCCGGAAGTTTTCTGCTTGTAAATTTTTTGAAAGAAAACAGTGTTGTACATGCTCAGGACTCGACCAGCATTGTATAACAAGAATGTTGCAAGCTATCAGTAACTCAGGTACCTGGAAAATGCCTTTTTTAACAAAACAATGTCTGTTGAATAGAATCAAAGGCATTTTTCCCAATCTTAAGCTGAAGAAGTTGTGAAGTTATGTGTACTGAATATCATATAAGATTTTCAATTTAAAAGTGGGCTTGTGTTTTGTGGCAATCCTTCATTGCATAGAAATCTTTCTTTTCCTGTTTTCTCCGAAAATACAGAAGGGTTTTCCTAACTTTACAGGCAGATGGGTTTCGTGTATTATCAGCTCATTAAGGCCAATGTGTGCGAGACACAAAAGTGTGAACCGTGCCCAAGGTGTCATCACTTCATGCGTAGCCATTGTTGGTGCTGCACAGGTCCACCGCAGCCAGCGCAAAGAATAGGTCCCTTTTCATTATTGGGTTCCATGTCATTTGCCACCTGTTAAAGCCTCTGAAATCTGAAGGGCCAGGGCAAACTTGTGGAATGCCCCCTCACCTGCAGCCCCTTCAATACAGCAGCATAAACAACAGTGTTGCCATACTTCATTGGCCCATGTCGCTAAACTGAAACAAAATGTCACTAAATTTCTGGTAAATTTTAAAATTAAATTATGGGGTTCTACGTGCCAAAACCACTGTCTGATTATGAGGCACGCTGTAGTGGAGGACTCCGGAAATTTTAACCACCTGGGGTTCTTTAATGTGCACCTAAATCTAAGTACATGGGTGTTTTCGCATTTAGCCACCATCGAAATGCAGCCGCCGCGATCAGGATTCGATCCCGCGACCTCGTGCTCAGCAGCCCACCATAGCCACTGAGCAACTACACTGCTAAATTTTGCTTCATATTTCCTAAATATAATGCTAAAATTGTAGAGTGAATTTTAGATAATGTAGGCACACTGGAAAACTATAACATATGCTAACACTGCGCAAGTCAACTACTGAAGAGTTTCACATTTGTGTAGTCATGCAGGTGAGGAATAAACAGCAAATTAAACAGCAGGGCGTCGAGGGCTTTGAATTTACTTACCGTATTTACTAGAATCTAAACCAGCCCCGATTCCAAGCCGACCCCCGAAAAAAAAAAAAAAAAACTCGAATGTAAGCTGAACAAAAAAGTGAGGACAGCGTTCACAAAATAAAAACAACATTTATTTATTATGAACATGCCAAGCTCACTTTATGTCATCACTGCTGCTAGCCTCTTATGCTTTAGGTGCACACAAGCTCGTGTCTGCGCGCCCATGCATGCGCAGAGAATGCGGCACGGCTTATACGCGCCAAAATGTGGTGCGATCTCGGTGAACAGCTTCTCTCTGTTATCTTCCTTATCGCTGCGACCTCCTTGTCGCACTACGCACAAAAAGTGTCTCCCATTGCCCTCTCCAACGGCGGACGTTTTTCTCATCGATGCTAAAATCTCGCCCGGCTTGAATGTTTGACAATACCTCTGCAGCTAGCGAAACTTTTCATTCGTGGCATCGCCTGTTTGGTGCCATTACGATAACGCCACGCTGCACGCCGATATGCATGGAGGAAGGAAAAAGATAGGAAGGAGCATTACGTCATGCAGCCAGCCTTTGCAAGTGAACGCTCCGTGAAGCCACAGTGGTGGCCCAACACGTCACCTCTTCCGTCGAGATTAGTACGCTCTAGTCGAGATCACGGAGGAAATTCTAGTTTTGCCGAGACGTTTGGTTACCGGCATCCTTCCTCTATGGTTACCGGGCTTTTATCTGGTGAGGCCTCAGCTGGCAGCTGCTCGCTGCTCAAATGGAGGGCTCCGTGGCTGCTCCGCCTGTATCTCTGGTCCCGTTTTTCTCTGGAAGCTTGTTTCACTTTGGTCGTTTCCTGCAAGGCATGTGTTCCGCACTTTGGGCGATTTGTGAGAGGTTTACACTGCAACGGCAGCGCATTTAGGCTGCAGGTATACTTTGGCCGAACAGAGCGCTGTGAGCGATAATAAGCGATATGTATTCGTCACATTTTTGACCGAGACCTTGCCCGTGTGTACTTTGCCCTGTTATGCCAGCTCTATTGATTAGCATTGTCGCTGGACCAGTGGCATTATACGCATGAGGGTTCGCATGCACGGGATTGATTGCATTGCGGGAGCGGAGTCATCCTTGCAGGCGAAACGTGGTGGAGCTTATTGCCTCAGACGACGCTGACTCCTGCAAGAAACGGTGGGTTGCATTTGCTACGTACGTGCTATACTGTTCTCTCATGAAACGCGGTGCGCTGTCAATTTATATGCTCTCAAGAAAAGCAGCAACTACTACAAACGGTGCTTGATCCAGCTTTACGAGTTTGAGACCCATATACGTACGGCCGGGTCATGCGGCCTCCGCTATGTTCCCAAGCAGTGAGCCTGCTTCGAACACTGCGTAGTGCAAACACAAGCACGTGGTAGGCCACCGGACGCATACGATCTTATTACGAAAAATTATGGGGTTTTACAAGTCAAAATCCCAATCTCATTATGAGGCATGTCGGAATAATTTGGGCCAACCTGTGTTCTTTAACGTGCACCTAAATCTAAGTACACGGCTGATTTCGCATTTCGCCCCCATCTAAATGCAGCCGCTGAGGTTGGGATTCAATCTCTCAATCTTGTGCTCAATAGCAGCCCAACACCATAGCCACTATTGGATCTGGAGGACAATCCCACCGCTGTCCACCAGTTATTGGATCTTGCCATTGAGTGCGGGAGTTGGCTGACGTTGAGGAGGATTTTAAGATGAAAACTGGAGGTTTATTTACATTATTTACAGCAAAAATACAAAGAAATTAAAGTAATAATGTCGTTGATGGCTGGCAGCCAATCAGACGCTGCGGCCTGTGGCAAGAAGCCCGAAAGAGATGAATGAAGGAATGCTTCTCTCTGCTCCGTTTCTGACTTTTAACCCCTTCGGTGTCTCGGGGTCACGTCATTTACGGCCAATCGTCAAGCCCGCTCAGGTGTTCGTCATTTTCCTTTAATGGTAGGCGCCCGTGCAAGTGCACTCCCATTCGGCTCAGGGGGTTGCTTCATGGGCTCCACTGTCTGAGGGATGGCGTGCCACCGGTATTGCCTTCCTGGTCTGCAACTGCTGTCACAATCGGCAGTATTTGATTCATCGGACGATCCTACGGCTGTCAAGCTGATGTAGGAGTTGTCGGACTACCTCGCCGCTGCCACCATTTGAAAAAGTCGAAGGTCGTAGAGATGAACTCGGTGAACAGGATTTATTTACATATTAACATATTTTAAGGCAAGACATACATCGGCAGTCTAGCGCGACTCCCATATGGAGCCAGCAAGATTAACATTCAGCAAACAGCATTCGAGCACACAGCTCATTACTACATTTTCAGCATAACAACGAGCACTCAGCTCCCAACGACGAGCACGACACGAGCACGCTCTAGCAGCCGGCAAACGCTGCTTATAAGCTCTTTGCTTGACGTCATTGTTCGGCGTGGACGGAGCACGAGTGGTCGGGAATGTTCATCCAATCATTGTAAACTTGCCGCCGCCCCGCAGTATGGCCTACACACACTAATGCACACAAGTTCGAGCCCACACACAAAGGCTCCGGAGTCGACATCAGAGGGCTTTGTAGAACTGTGCTCCGTCCCGGGTGGCGCCGCGGCGTACCACATTCCAGAGCTGACCGCGCGCCACGTGGCTGCCGGTCATGCGCAGCTCTCGGAAGGCGCCTCGTCTGGGGGGCTTGGAACACGTGCAGCGGGCTGAAAGCTGGCACGTTGCCACCCCGTACGGCCATCCCTAACAGCAGATGGTGTGGCTCCAAGGGCTTCACGGTGACTTACAGCCGACACTGCCTTGGTGTTGCATCCCCGTCTGAAAGCGCTCAGCTGGAGGAGACGGGTTATTTTCAAACAAGCTTTTCATAGCTGCAAAGCAGCTTTGCTCGGGACCAGGGTCAACTACCTGGAACCGTGCCAGGCTCCCGTCGCACTTTCGGGAAGAGTCAAGCAGTGGGACAATAGCTCCATGTGCAGCGCACATGGAGCTATTGGAGGTCGCCAACTTGTCTGCATGTGCAACGCCTCGGGTTGGGGTTGCCCACTTGTCTGACAGGTCCGGGAACGTGTTAGATGCACTTCTGCACACCTTAATTGGGTGCGACAGCGATTCGATGTGATCTGGTGAACTCGAAGGATGCCAGGAAAAGGGTCCATATCTAACACCACTAAGCAACCATGGCGGGTAAAACATTATATGTATCGGCGAACGAAAGAGAAAGGTGCACTCCAACTCGTAAACTAAACTTCACTTTATCCCTCACACGAGATCTGACCAGTTTACAAAACAGTTTTTAGCCTCCCTTTATAAGTGAAGTATATGCATGCCTAGTTTCTGAAATGACAACAGACATTACTATGCAATTTACTGCAACACGAACCGCAGCGCACACTTACGCAAAAGCAGTCAGCAGTGTAGCAATGCCGCGCACCTCTCGGAGAGGCCTGCAAACATTTGCCTTCAACTTCTGACACGCTTGAGAGCCTTTCTCTCTGATGCGGCTCGCCGAACAGACATGCATAGCGCAACACCGCGATTCGATGCCACAATCCAGAAACTTGAGCGCGGCATTAAGCGAAAGTGGCGCGGCGGAAGCCTTTGCTGCTTTTTTTTTAAGAGTTTGAGATGGTTTCGAATGTATATAAAAAATAGAAGAAAAAAAGCAATCCACCGGGAGTACTAAAAGCTACCGCGCGCTCTGTTTTTACCACATATTGGGCTAGCACATAGGCTTCAATCGCATTGTGGCAGGCTCCCTCCTGTTATTTTCGTCCTCTCCTTTTTTTTTATTACCGACATGGCAACATAGAAAGCAAGACATTTTAACAATACACAACAGTCACGATAAAATTCTCTGCCATCGGTTGGCGGTCACGGGGCTAAAAACGCTTGAAATTCGCAAGCTCAGTCATCACACTGAGCCATGGTTTTTCTTTTTGCAAATTATACATTTCTTTATTATAACAAATGCTTTCAATGAAGTATTCTCTAACAGGCCAGGCATTTATTTCGGCATGTCTCACGGCCATTCTAGTTTTCCATTAGCTATGTAAGGATACCAGCATGAACATGTCATACGGTACTTTGTCTTCATTTAGAGTAGGCAAGAAACGAATCCCATATGGCGTAATCGGCAAATCCTTCTTTAGCGTTCTCTGTAAAATGTCCCAATGGAACACAGCATCCCAGCAGTCAAGAAATATGTGTTCGACTGTTTCGGGTTTCCGGCATAGTAAACAGTTGATGCTCCAAGGCGCAGAAAGTCCTTTTTCCTCTAGCTATGGTTTCACAGGTAAAGTACTAGTGTGGAGCTGGAAAAAGAAGGACTTTACCGATGGGCATACTGGCATTCGTTTTACTCTTTTTAGAATGTCCTTTTCAGGTCCAATGGAGAACATTGAGCGATACAATGGCACCGGCAAAATTGTGCCTATCGGGTCCTTATACAAGTGCTTTCGTGGTACCCTACTTAAGTATTCCATGGAGAACCTCCATGCAGATTCATGGAGGAAGGTGTCACAATCTGCCCGGGTTCGTGAATGAGGGAGGGCTCGAGGCACAACCCGTTAGGTGCTCCGCAGCGTGGTGGTGATGAACGATGACTGAACGCCGAGCAGCTGTACTCACCGGTGTTTATTGGTGCGGTGACCAATGTTGCCTACCGAGCCTGACAGACCACCAAGCCTGGCGGGCCAACGAAGATTATGCCCGAAGGGGCGTCACATGCTTGTTACACCCGAAGCAGCGGTCAACAAGTTGGCAACAAAGGGCAGTACCTGCGGTCGCTGTGGTGGCGCCCACTCCCCCTTACAGTGCCAGTTCTCTCAAGCACAATGCTTCACGTGTGGGAAAACTGGGCACCTGGCTTGGGTATGCCGAAGGGGGAGGACGAACGGTGGACAGCAGCAGCAGCCTGGCGGGCCAGCGAAGATTATGCCCGAGGGGGCGTCACATACTTGTTACAGAAGGGAAATGTAGTAGAGGCCCCGGCCAGCAAGGACGTGTTGCAGAAAGTGTGGCGGAAGTCACATGCCGTTTTTCACAAAGGAGCACTGGGACTGGCAACATTACTAGACTGCCAAACCTTACCAGTCCCCAATGTTACTACTAGTAAAGCTGGGGACTGGTACCCCAAACATCCATGTTGCCGTCACAAAGGCGCTCCTGAAGCTCTTGCTGCTGCTGTCGGCCTCTGAAAAGTGAGATAAGATTTTTCGGCCGGTGTCTTTCTCGCAGCACATTCTGTTCGCGAGACTTTGGAACGTGGTGTGTAAGCCTGAAAGTTGTGTTTTGGGTCTATGAGTGAGGGTATCAGCCAGCAACACAGACAATCAAGTATTTATGGCGCGGGTCATCGTCGTCTTCCTCAAGGTGCCACGGAAAAGCACAGGGGCACGGCGGCTGCTTCACTAAAACTGTTACGGAAGCTTCGCTGGCTTTTTTTCATACGCCCATCAAGAGCACACACTTCCAGGGGCTTGAAGCAATGCAAGTTCAAAGCTCGCGCTTATTTGTTCAGGCGAGCTGACTGTAGGCGCAAAGGCAGATGGCACATGAACATGGCTACATTTCCAGCTTCAAAAAAGTGATGTCAGGGCCTCTTCTGGGGCAGAATCTTATAACGGTTCGAAAGGGGAACCGTTCACTTGGCCTCACCTGATTGGTCAAAATTTTGCTTGCGTCAGAGGCCGTCAGAGACAGCGGAGCGCACCGCACAAGTGAGTGTGTAAACCCTCTCCCTCAAAGGCGAGTCAGCGACGATGGCTTTGGACGCTCCCATCGGTCGAAAGTTTGACGGCCGTTTTCCCTCACCTAGGGATGGATATAGGGAGGACAGAGTGTTTATAAGCAGCCATTGTCGGCTCTTTGGGGTGCATTCTCGTTCAGTCATGCTAGACTGATGAATTGTAACGACGTTCTCATGTAGATACTGTAAATAAATCCCATATTCCTCATTCTCGATGAGAACAAGTCTCTTCCTTCAACGTTTTCGGCGTGGATGAGTTGGACGACAACATGGGCCAGCTACCATCTATTTCATGCCCGACCCCAAACATTACACCTGGCTGACAGTGGTGAGACGGACTTTGCAACGTGGTGCTGTGTCAGAGGTGAGTGCTTGGTTCTTGCTTTGACTCTCAAGGCTTCGTTTTGTAGGTTGTTCTGTTTAGAACAGTAGGGAAGCTGGATTGTTGATTGTTAGCTAGGTTGTGTTTACCTAGGTATGTTTGCGAGCAGGACCAAGGCAGTAAAGCAGCAATCATGGAGTTAAGGACACTGCTGAGAGACGAGTTGTTGATTGTTGTTAAGGAACTGGACCTAGAGGTACACAAGGAAATGCTAAAATCGGAATCACTGAAGCTAATTTCCGAACAGGCCAGTAAAGAGGTCATTGAAATTAGGTTGGAACTTCTTTGGAAAAGAGAGAAACGGGACAGAGAGAGAGCAGAACGGGAAAGAGAAGAACTGGACAGAGAGAGAGGACCGCGAGAAAGATTGCGAGTTAAGAAAAATGCAACTTGAACTTGAAAGCAAATGTTTGGAGTTGTCTCAAGGAAGTGAAGGGGCTCTGGAACGATCAAGTGAGGCAGAATCATACCGCATGGACAGGCTGTTAAAGCCATTTGAGGTCGGAACGACATAGGCTTGTTCCTAGGAAATTTTGAAGGGCTTGCGAGAAGATGAACTTCGGTCCGAGTACATGGCCACAGTAGTTGCAGTCTATGTTGCCGGGTGAGGCTGCGGAAGTTATCGCCAGACTCAGTGCACAAGATGCATGTGATTATGTGAAAGTTAAGGCTAGTCTCCTGAAGAAAATACCGCCTTTCAGCCGAAGCTTTTCGGCAGAGGTTTAGAAGGACAGGCAAGAAGGATAGCGAGGGCTATCCGGAGTTTGCATATGCCTTAAACGCCAACCTAGTTGAGTGGCAAAAAGCATGGAAGTGTACGAGAGCAGAGACATGATCATTGAATGCATGTGTCTGGAGCAGTTTTACAAAACCATCCCCCAAGGTGTGAAACTGTGGGTGCAAGACAGAGGGAATGTAAACACTGTGGAAAGGGCAGCTGAATTAGCCGAAGAGTACGCAACGCATAGAAAGTTGAACGCCAAGGACGGAAATTGGGACGGTCAAAATGGACCGCGGAAACTATTTCCGTTTAAAAGGGGTTCGCAGATTAGACAACCAGAGCCTGTAGACGTGGAGGAAAAGCCCTCAGAAAAGAGCGAGGAGAAATCAAACGGAGAAACTGTACAAAAAGAGCAGAAAAGAAAATTCTAAGCTTTCAGACCGATCTACTGCTATAAGTGCCACACACCGGGACATATCGCTGTAAACTGTGGCAAGCCCAGCGTAGTTTCCTCCTACGTGGATCAAAAAGACGAGAATATGGAACTTTTATGTCCACATCTTCACGACCTGCAAGTTAATGGCAAACCATGCCGAGTGCTAAGAGACAGTGCCGTAACGATGGACATTGTCCATCCGTCTTACGTGATGGTAGATGACTTCACCGGAGAAGTAGCATGGATCAAACTGGTTGTAGAAGAACACAGCGTGTGTCTGCCCATGGCCAAAGTCAAAATCAGTGGACCGTTCAGGGAGCTAGTGACCGAGGCTGCAGTTTCCAAATTTTTGTCGCTGCAGTACCCGTACATTTTTTCGAATCGGTCGGATCAGTTGCTGTGTGACAAAGGGCTTAAACTGGGAGAGGGCGTAGTACAAACGTTGACACGAGACCAAGCTCGTAAAATTGCGTCACTTTTGGCTAGAAATGCACAAGCTGCTCCAGTGGAAGCAGCAAAAGAGACAACTGATAACCAAATCCAAGCTAGGCTCGAGGGACGAAAAAACGGTTGAGGAAAGCCTGCCAGCCGACCAGCTCAATGAGAGCGTATCACTAGAGTGTCCAAGTTCAAGCCTGCGGGAAGAGCAAGCAGATGAAATCGCAAGCGAGACAGGGTCGTTACTATCACCGGCCTCAAAGTAATTTGATCAGTTCTTACGTGTGGACAGAGAGGCACTGGCAGCCAAGCAAAAGAATGATGACAGCTTAGCTAAATTGCATCACACAGCTAAAGAAGGCATTGCTAGGCACAACGTGATGATACATGAGAGAGGAGGATTGTTGTATCCGCACTACAGAGACCGAAAGGGTAGGATTTTAAATCAGTCGTACATAGCAAGTATAGGGAGGTCCTTTTGTGTCTCTGTCATGGAAATGGGTGGTCCGGCCACCTAGGCATAAACAAATCAAAGGAAAGATTGCTTATGGAATACTACTGGTCAGGCTGTTTCGAAGACGTAGAAAACTTTGTAAGATCATGCGACGCCTGCCAGCGCTCAGGTAAACCAGGAGAAACAAGGAAAGCTTCACTAAATGTAGTGCCCTTAATAACAGAACCTCTCAGACTACTTGTGATAGACACGGTAGGGCCTCTACCAAAAATAAAGTCCGGTTACAGGTACTTGTTTACCATGCTGTGTCCGGCTACAAAGTTTCCAGAAGCAATCCCTCTGAAAGAGCTCAGCTCCACCGAAGTAGTAGACGCGCTTTTGACAGTATTCGCACGAGTTGGGTTTTCAGCCAAAATTCAGGCGGATCAAGGGTCAGTATTCCCCAGCGCACTGACTTCCACATTCTTACAAAAGTGCGGGGTAAAGTTGGTACACAGTTCTGTCTATCACCCTCACTCAAATAGTGTAGAGAGGTGGCATTGAGTGCTTAAGCAAGTTTTGCGGGCGCTATGTTACGAGCACAACGATGACTGGGAGAATCGTCTTCCGCCCAATTTGTTTGTTTTGCGAATGGTTCCTCATCAGGCTACACGGTTCTTGCCAGCAGAACTAGTGTATGGGAGGACACAACGTTTCCCACTGAGGTTAAGAAATATGTGGGACGAAAAAGGGGAGAGTCCAACAATGGTAGAATACGTGCTAAATCTGCTGGAACAGCTAAGTGCAACCCAAGAACTAGTCAAAAAGAACATGGGAGCAGCTCAATAGAATGCCAAATTCTATTATGACAAGAATGCGAGGCTTCGTGCATTTAATGCCGGAGACCAGGTAATGATCCTCAAACCTTCAACAAAGAACAAACTTGAAGTTCACTGGGACGGGCCCGTTAAAGTGTTGCACAATCTTTCAAATACTAACTATGCTCTGAAAATGCCCGGTCGCAGGAAGAAGGTGAGGATATATCACTGCAATTTGATGAAGCCGTATATAGAGCGGAGCGGAGTCGTTAACTATACCATTAAAGAGCAAGATGACACTAGTACCAAGTTTAAGGAGTATAAAGGCGACCTTCAACTCTGAAACCGGCCTAGAAGAAGTAGTAAAACATTCGGTAAACTCGCGCGCTCTAAGACCCAAGTAGCTAGATGAGCTAAAAGGGGTGTTAGGGGAATATCTCGACAGATTCAGCGATCGGCCAGGTAGAACCGAACTAATAACGCATGAAAACATCAACCAAACCCGTAAGATCAAAGCTTTACAGGGTGTCTCCAAGACAGAGAGAGATTATGGAGGCAAAGATACAACGCATGCTAGAGTTGGAAGTTATTGAGCCCACTGAGAGTGACTACACGTCACCGCTAATACTGGTAGAAACCCCTAACAAGGACCCTCGTCCATGTGTTGACTACAGGAAGTAGTCAACTAGGGATCAGCTGTACCCGATACCCAACATTGAGGAAAGAATTGAAAGGGTTAGCGCTGCTAAATACATTTCAACTATAGATCTCGTGTAGTGGCAAGTTCCCTTTTCAGAAAGTGCCAGCCGTTATGCCGCATTCATCCCACCTGGAGATACTTTTCGGCCTCTCGCATTCAGCTTCCGGCTGAAGAACGCGCCGCTTAGCTTCTATAAATTAATGGATATTGTCATAAAAGACTTGCAGAAGTTCGCCTTGCCATACCTTGATAATGTAGGAATTTTTTTCGGACAGCTGTGAACAACACGTATCTCACCTCAAACAGGTGTTCTCATGATTGAGGGAAGCCGGCTTAACGATGAAAGCAGAAACATGTAGGTTTGGCTGTTCGCAGATTACTTATCTGGGCCATATTGTTGGCCAGGGCACGAGGCAGCCGGCAGAGCTGAAAATAGCTACGAATGGAGATTTTGCTCAGCTGCGCACGAAAACAGACATTTCTTCATTTTTGAGACTTGTGGGTTACTATCAACGGTACATTCCGAATTACTCGCAAATAACAAGTCCTTTAACGGACGCCCTCCAAAAGGGAGCACCGAATAGCGTTAACTGGGATAAGGACAAAGAGAACGCTTCCCAAAGTTTGTACACGCTATTGGTTTCTCGCCCTGTGCTTCGCGCGCCAGACTATACAAAAAGGAATTCATAGTTCAGTGCGACGCAAGTGACAGAGGTATGGCCGTGGTACTCAGTCAGGTCGGCGACGATAATGAGGAACATCCTATCCTCTATGCCAGCCGAAGCCTACAGCGCTTCAGAGAAGGAATGTGCTTGTTTGGTTTGGGCAGCCCAGAAGTTGTCGTGTTACTTGTACGGAGCGAAGTTCATCTTCGAGGCCGACCACTGTCCTCTGACATGGCTCAATCAAATGTCACACAAAAATGGCCGCTTGCTCCAATGGAGCCTAACTCTCCTCTCCAATAGTACAACTTCTCCGTAAGATATAAGAAGGGAAAGTTGCATAGCAATGTGGATGGCTTGAGCAGGCTAATTTGAATTCTGTGTTTAAGGATCCTTCCTAAATTTTGGGGTTGTTATTGTTAATCCTGTTAAGCTAAGAAGATCCCCTCTCATTTAGCAGGTCTCCCTCTATGATTGCTCAATTTGTCAGCATGAAATTCCTTCAAACATTGGCATAGCGAAATGCCACATTTTTTTTTCTGCAATGTTTTCTTCGAAGCCTAGCGGGTCTAAAGTGACATCCAAGATACGTCATCTCGGCGCAGAGCCGTGTTGTGGGGTTTGCTTTGCAGTTGCCTGTCTTTGCTGGATGTTTTGGGGCGGTGTCATCATTTCACAGCTGGTCACTGCAAGCCAAGGCACCCCCCGACCCCCCAAGCCCTTTGCCACCAGTCATTCTCTTGCTGCCTAGCGGTTATCAGCACTGGCCAGGCGAGATTTTCCGGGACATGGAAGAGCTCTTACATTCGACCTGCGGAGGCTGGCGGTGGATCTTTGTGGAAACGACAGTCCCCAACCGAACGGTGCCACCATGTCTACCGCGGTGACTAGCTTTGGAAACAACAATGCGCTGAGTCAACAGGACATCGGCGCCACCGTGGCTGCGGCGGCGGAGCACGTATTGTTAGTGTGTATGCTGACACCCTCATGGTCTGTTTGGAGCAGGGGAGCTCTGGGAAGATGTTTAGCAGTGCCGTCTCACACAGCTTGGAAGTCGTCAGTCAATGGACAGACGCGGCAGCCATTGTCTGTGGCATCGACTTTGGGATAAAGAGGCGCCTGCTCGGGGCAGCACCGTGTCTGCGAGAACCCTCTCACCTTGGTGTAGTCAGTGCAACCTGTGCGGAAGTGAGTGCGCAAACCCTTCCCCTCAAAGGCAGGACGGCTACGATAACTTTGGACGCTCCATTTGGTCGAACGGCCGTTTTTCCTCACCTAGGGATCTAGGGAGAACAGGGTGTTTATAAGCAGCCGTGGTGCGGCTGCTGAGAGTGCATTTCTCTTTCCGTCATGCTAGACTAATGAACTGTAACTTTCTCATGTACATACCGTAAATAAATTTCATATTCCTCGTTCTCAATGAGAAGCAGTCCTTCCTTTCAACAACGTCCTCAGCTTAGATGAGTTGGAGGACGGCATGGGCCAGCTACCATCTATTTCATACCCGACCCCAACCATTACACCCTGTATACCCGCGTAATGAGTGCACTTTCCCTAATATACCGAAGCAAAGTTGGGGGTGCTATCAATATGCAGGGTAAATTTCGTGAAGACATATTCAAAACAGCAAAAACTCAAAAGCAAGATGGTCATGATTTGGAACATGCATAAGATAACTTATCTTTGTAGCAAAAAATACATGTACACCATTTGCACACCGTAACTTTACTCCACATCGGAACCACCAGACCTGCCATTCAGGTTGCTGGCTACTTAATCCACATCGTGATTCCACCATAGAATAAAGAACCAACGCGTCAGCCATGCAGATTCGATGTGGGGTAGGCCAATTGCACACGGCGAAACTGAATGCGCGCTTCGAACAGTGATCTCCAATCGTGCCCCAGCTCATCCTCTCAGCTGCCTCCAGCAGTGTGCCGTTATTGCGGGCATCACATTGAAGCGCGCACCTGCTTTGACAAGCATGCTATATGCATCTCAGAAATGTGTCATGTAGCAATCAGGTTCCTCTATTATGCTCCTTTCTGGACACGCAGCACCAGTGCCTGCAAACACTGAGAATTGTTCCCTCGTTTGCCACACACTCAGTCACACATACTCAGTAACACAAACTGACGAGAGGTTCACAGAAGAGCAACACGTACCATTGGTGTTGGCATGAAAGGCGTTCATTGATAAGCAGTACAAACCAATTGCATTTCTGGCACAGCCTGCTAAAGCGTCGGGTAATTGTTCTTGAACTCGTGTCATGTGCGTTTGATTCTGCCCATCATGAGAGAAATTTAAACGTTTTTTTTTTGTCATTTTAAAGCGTCACATTTCCAGTGGCATATACCTAGTTACCTATGCTAGCATCAAAGAGATTTACTGAAGAGCGGCACACACCCAATGGCACATACCCAGTAACCCAAGTTGGCATCAAAGAGGCTCAATGGAGACTAGCACAGACCGAGTGGCACATACCAAGTGCTCCAAGTCAGAATGAAAGTGTTTCCTGGAACAGTGGTGCCTACCCAGTCCTATGTCTACAGTGACCCATGTTGGCGTGAAAGAGGTTCATCGAAGAGTGGCACATACACAGTGACCAAGGTTGGTACGATGGTTGGTTTCGAAACCAGTTACCTCAGCACAGCAGCCCGATGTGCTTCCCACTCGACCACTGTCTACCCAGTGACCCAGGTAGGTAGGAAAACAATTAGATACAAGTACACAAAAAACATACATACATAGATCGTACATACACAGACTGACAGACAGATAGACAGCCCCCAGAAAGTGCATGAGGTACCCAAAGAATGCTAATGTGTAAAAAAAGGAGGGGTCAGTGGCAGCTGTGGGCATGTGGTGGTTGCCTAGGTGATGAGAATCCTTTGCTCGGCTGCTTATCACAGTGTGTGCTATGCACTGAACTAACACATCTTCAGTTTGTGTGCGCCCATCGCGATGCGCATTGACGTGAAGTGTAGATATCGTCTGCATGATCAAAGCAGAAAGCTGGGCTAGTTGGTGTATCATCATCATCGCTCGTCCAGTCGTCTTCTCTGTCTTTGTCCCTGCTATATTGCGCTAGTCTTTTGAATAATGATCGTCTGCATGACCTGGACTGCGGTCAATTTAAGCGGTGCACCACAAACTTATTTCGGAGCTTTTAAGCTTGATGTCCATATGTGAGCATCCACCAATCTTACAAGATTGTGTACTGTACATACAAACTAAGTAGTTGTGTCGAAGTAGCCGCCGGCTGATTACCCAAGAAACCAAACTCTGCTTCACATGCGCTGCTGTTAGTTCAGCCTGATGATGTGTTCGCATCCCCAATGTTTATGTAATAATGGCATGCTGCCCGCCTCCCCCCCCCCCCCCATCTAAGCCTAACTAGTGTGCCTAGTCTGTAGTCTGCAACTAAAGCTGCGGTTTGGTGCCGAGTCAATTAAATGCATCGCATTAGCTGTACAGCAGTTGGAAAGCAGAGGAACCACCTTGATAATGAAGGTGAGGGCACAGGTGACACCGGCAAAACTCAAACTTGGTTCGCGGTCACCATATTTCCACCAGTCACTCCATCCGTACACCACCCAAAATTTTGGTCGCCGTTCTACCATAGTTCTGTGGAGTTGGTGGCAGGGCGGCAGAGAATTCCGAATAATCGAGCAGGTCTGAAAAATTGGTGACTGACTTACTTTTCTCCAGGTTTCTTTTCTTCTTTAACTTAGTCTGCATCATGCAAAGACTGCGGGTCCTTGGACATTAACCTTTCAACGTTTGTAAATTTAAACGGACGCAAACATCCCAGTTGCATGCTTTGATTCTCAGATGCACGTGGCTGCTTGGCCTACATGTTTGCACATGTTTAACCTTTGAAAAATGTTTTATTTATAGTGCAGTACCGCTTAGAGCGGATATTTGCGCCACCAGCGACATATACTATAAGTGGTCTATGCTGCAGCCTATTTACCTAGTAAAAGGATTTTTTGAAGTTACAAAATTTTACATACCCCAATATTTGATAGAGTTACATGTACTCAGAGTTATGCAAAAGATAAAAGTCTCAAATTTGCACTTATAGACTTCGCCACACTCACCAAGCACATCGCCTAAGGTGGTGATGCTCCGAGCATCCACTTCTGGGCGTGACGATGGGTTGGACAAGATCATGGCTAAATGGGGCCGCCAGTCACCCCACTTTTCATCCGCTATGCACTGCACACATGCATGCATACACTTACTTCACTTGGGGCGCACAGTCCCCGAAGACATTATGCAAATGAAGGATGCACACATTACGAGAAAAAATATGAGAGCTCTGAACTTGAAAATACAAGCACTTGGGAGTCGAATTTGGTAAGCTGAAATATCTACCATCTAACATCCACTGTGGTCTGTACCATCTGTCCAACCAAGAAATTCAAATGTATCCAAAAAGATCATGGTTATATTGAGCCTGGTTTTACACTGACAATATTAAGTGAACGACAGGTCATGGACGTACGTAGCACAATATAACCATGAACGTTCACCAACTAGCCCCCTTCATTGCTTTACTAAATCCAAAAAGAGTTGAATTCGATGGCTCTTCAATGATGCAGGTACATACCTTATACATTCTTGTATAAGGGCAGCATTTTTTTTTTTATACATCTGAGGCTGTATTTCTTAGGTGTGCCCCATACACAGTAAAACGTAAACAAATTTGTATATGCTTTGAAAAAGTGACAAGCTTGTCGTCATGTGCAACAACCTTGGGAAGCCTTTCTTTTAGCTTTATTTACTGCCCCATTTGTCACCCCTGGCAGACAGGCACTAACAGGTAGCAGCTGGAATTTGGTTCATCACAAGAGTGCTGTTACAAAAATAAGTCATACTCAAACGCTGGCTTTGATGTCGTGCCACATGCAAGGTTGCAGAATGAAAAAAGTACCAGGGTTTTCACAGAAAATGTGAACATAGTGTTAGTCAATAGCACTCGTAGAACTTCCAGCTGGCACATTAGCAACAAAAATTAACTGCACAATTTCAAAGTACATAAGAAGTGTGCAGGCCTTGGGTAATAGCCAAAATAGTATGCATACGTTGCACAAATGCATGCGCACAGCTCTACAGGACAAGCTATGTGGCGTCAGTACACAAATTTCACTGGTCCTTAGTGAACGACTGCAGAAACAACCAAAGAGGAGACCGATATGCCATGCAAGATGCCACCGTGCTGATATCACTCTATTCAAAGGTGAAGCAGACTTTGGACACTGGCTTGGACGTCACGTCACGCTGCCCATAAGGTTGCACAGCAAAAAAAAGAAAACTCCCTTGGCTTTACTTTTAACACAGATCATGTGGGAACGCTCGACTCTCTCATGCCCCCTGATGTCTGGAATCTGGCTTTCCCGCATAGCACTTAATGCATCAGAAGTCGTTGTAGTTGCACAGTAGTACGAGAGATGGCACAAGTATTCCACTGCGAGCGCCACCTCCTGGCGTGCGTACACAGGTGCAAAAGGAACTTGCTTCCATATCTGGCTTGGAAATGGCATCCCGCATGGCCGTCTGAAGCCTGCCGGCACACTTTGCGGGACCACTGGGATCGATGAACATGATCGTTCGAACACTGCTCCACTCACACGACTGCATCCGCAAGCGACTTAGGTGTTGGTCTTTTGGCAGAGGTGAACATGTTAATATCCTTGCGTGATGAGTTGGGCTTCCTCGATTCGTCATTGCTCATAGACATGTTTCATTGGTTGTAATTCAGCTAACTGGATTATCGCGTAGAAGGTGCAATAAATGCCCTCTTGGTTTGTTTCTACTATTATGTTGTCGTTCCTTTGTTCCAAGAGCACGCCTGAGGCCCCACAAACATGAATCGAATGTTGCCACCGAACAACTACATACTTTAATGGCAGCGCGGGAGCGACAACATACTGACGAAGTACAAGCTCTCCGATATGTGGCGCTCACACACGATGGCATGCAGCAAGCTGTCTACAAAAGATGACACAGACAAAAAGTATGACAGCACAAACTGCGGGGCACAGGGAAACTAATTTTGTGATGATGCCAATGCTGAAGTCAACGAGCTCACTGAAAAAAGATTATCAACTGCAATTACAACAGAAGAGGAGACCAAAATGCATCTGTAATCACATCTACACTGTTCAGAGATAGCGCCATGCAGCTGTGGCTGACAAAGTGTGTGCATTAGAAAAACGGGGCGCGGCCAAACATTATTTTTCTTAAATATTTACAACCAAATTTAGATGTGTGGCTGTTACACAATACACAGTATTAACATGTTTCTAGTATATTAGTACACCACTAGCACAAAATACGAGTCATCAGCTGGAATAAAAAGAGAGAAAAAAAAGGAAATGCGGCATTGAACATGCAAAGGCCCCCAGAAAGCCTGGCAGTCATAAACAAGACTATTCACCTACTCCTACATGCCTAGACAAAAAGCTACTGCTTCTCTTAAACACCATGCTTATAAAACTTCTAAAGAAGACCGCACAATTATTGCCACCATACACACTTGAACAGCCACAGGCATACACAGTCATCTACAAAAGTTCAAGACACAGGCTCCACGGCAAACGTGAATCTCTGCCCTGTTCAGCCATGGCGCTTCTAATTTATAGGATTACTGTGTAGGTCGCACAAGCTACTACTACACATTGGAACTTTGAATTCAAGGCTATATGGTCAGACGTTGTGGGAATTCAGCTTTTTTACAAATTCCATGCCCCATAAACTTTTACAGCCAACTGGGTATGCTTCTCTCTCTCTCTCCATATTTGCAAGAATCACAACAAGACATGCTTTGATACTGCAATATAAACTACGAAGGTTTACACTCGGAGTGTAGCCCTTTGTTGAGCCCACATGCCTTTTTTTCGCACTCTAGCCTAGAGAGTGCTGCCCCGTGGGTGCTGCTTAGCGAATGCTTGCTACTCACAGTGACGGCAGCAGGCTGCCGACCAGACAGATGCTGATACAGGGTCTGCAGCGGGTCATTGATGGCCAGGGCATTGGTGAAACGAGTCATGATGCTTGCATACGTCCTAGCGTCCATCTTCGAAGCAAGCGACAGGGCGTGGCCCCACAGGCCACACTTCACTGCCCATTCCAGTGCATCCTTTTCAGAGGCAGAAGGGAAAACAATGCCATTTTCTTAATACAATGCTTTGGTCTCAGTGCAGCTACAGTCAAAGAGCACTACAATGTGATGCAATAATATTGGAGCAATAAGAAACTTTGGTTCATTGATTAATCAATTCATAGGGTTTAACATTTCAAAGCAACAGTAGGACTGTGAGGGATGCTGCAGTGAAGGGCTCTGGAATAATTTTGACAACAGGGGTCCTTTAATCTTTTCAGGATCGATTTTTTTTGCCATATGCGACCACGCAGGGTCGATTTTTTTTATTGCAGATTTAAATTCTTCAGAGAGACCTGTTTTAAAAAAAAATTTACCATAAATTTCTAGGGTGACCGTAAAGTGAGAAAAAATATTTTGCGTTGGTATATATGTGCTGTTTTTCATAACAAAACCAAAAAAACGAAATAAACTTATAAGAATTAAAATTTGATGATGCATTGTTATATGCATAGTTCCAGGCTTAGAAAATGTGCACACGAGAATATTTTGCAACTCTCAAATGTTTCTGCTCTTACACTAGTCCATAGCATAATCGAACTACTTGGTGAGCACACTCAAGAAAACTGTGTGGTTGTGTGCCTGTCAAAAAAGCAAAAGATGTGACAAACTTCCGCTAATCTTATCTTATCACCAACTAGAGCTGATTAGTTTTCGAGAGTATCCAAAAAAAAAAAAAGGAAACACAAGTGCAGTGGCATCCTTGGCATATGTGCACCCCTGTGAGCAATAAACGAGCGAGTAACAGGTGGTCACCCTTTGAGTGTTTAATAACGAGATAGCCATCAGTTTTGTGAGCACAAGCCGAAACTGCCCGCAGAATAAAACTCAAGCTAACTGCCGCCAACCTGCGCGTGCACCAATGTGTGAGCGGTAGTACATAGACTCACCGGAGCAAACAAACTAGCTCTAAAACAAACCATGCAACGAAAACAGAGAGAGGGAGGTGCGAGAAAAAAAATTATCTGTATTCCCACATCGTGGCAGCACATGCCTGGAAAGAAAAATTAGGAAGTTGGCGCACTTTTTAAATGTACAGACGGCACCGTAAAAGCTGGTAAGGGCTATAGGCCTATAGTTATTGGGGGAGTTTGGTGGTTTTCCATGTTTCAAAAATGGAACGATAATAGCTTTCTTTCATGCTTTGGGTATCTTCCCCGATATCCAAACTTTGTTAAAAAAAATTTTAAAGCGCTTTTACGGCATGTTTGGAGAGATGGCCTAGCATTTGGTAATGTATTTTATCAAGGCCAGGTGCAGTTTGTTTACCAGCAGACAGTACTCTGTGGATTTCTTGAACTTTAATTAAAGTATTGTATGGTTCATTTCTGCTGCTATTTATCGGTAGTCTTTGTTTCTCAGCTGTATTTTTGAATTTTAGAAGTGACTCTGTATAGTGCGATGAACTGGAAGCTACCGAGAAATATTCACCCAATATGTCTGCCTGTTCTTCTATGCTTGTCTGTATACCGGGGGGCTGTAAGAAATGGAACTGTGAATGGGGAATAGCTGTTATTTAGCTTTCATACCTTCTCCCACATTTGTTTTGATGTGGTTGAACTGTTTATAGAGGACACTAACTTTGCCATGAATACTTTTTAGCTTTGCGGCGGATATATCGAGCTTTCGTTCTCACATTTTTAAAACTTACAATTTTTTTTACCGTTGGATAGCTGCGAAATATTTCCCAAGCTTTGTTTTGTTCTTTTTTCGCTTCTCGACATTTTGATGTATACCAAATTTTGTGATATTGATTTACTACTCCAGAGGACTGAGGTATAGCCAGGTGTGCAGCGTCAATAATACAGTTTGTGAACGCTTCATTTAGTTCGTCTATGCTGAGATTATTTGACACTACATTTTCTAGGCAGGCTTTATCTTGAAACAGGGCCCAGTCGGCAAAATGGAGCTTCCACCGTCGTGGTTTTGTTGGGATTACTTCCGGTAAGAATTTTAAGCTGATCAGTACAGGTAGGTGATCACTTCCATATGGGTTGTCTAGCACATCCCATTTTAATTCAGTGGAAACAAACCTTGTGGCACTCCTGAAGGCACCTCTGTCACCCTGGAATAAGCTCTGTTAAAAGACACAAACTGAGATCGATCGGAAAGAAAACTAGACATCCAGCTGAGAATACAGCGATTATTAAGGATGGCATCAAGCTTATACACCAATTTCGAATGAATCACTGTATCAAATGCCTTTGAAAAGTCAACGAAGATTGCGTCAATTTGGTTTCCCGTGTCGAGGTTAATACAAATGTCATGTGTAAATTCACTTAGCTGTGTTAATGTGCTGAACCCACGTCTGAAGCCGTGCTAGACATTAGTTAGTAATTTATGTGACTCAAGGTATTCCATAATGTGTTTGTAAATGCTTATATGCTCTAACATTTTACACAAATGAGAGGTTATAGAAATTGGTCTTTAAGTAGATAAGACGTGTTTGTCACCGATCTTGAATAAAGAAAGAACTTGAGCCATTTTCCAGGATGAGGGTACTGTAGAGGATGCGAGGACTCGCAAAATGTGACACTGAGGTAGCAACAGGTCCGTAATGTTGTACCATACCAAAAACAAGTTGGGAATGCCATTGGCCCAGCAGACTTCTTAATATCGAGTTTCAATATTAAGTTCAACACACCTTCTTCGGAAATGTTAATGTCATTGATGGGTACGACACTATGAGCAATGGTGTCTGGTTGGATGACGTTGTTGTTACGAGTGAAAACGGACTGGAAATACTTATTAAATACATTTGATATATGAAATGGATCATTGGTGGAAACATCAACTTTAACGGGGGGTAACGCAGCTATTGCTGCCTTAACATTGGATCTTGTACTCTCCAGTGACTGGTGCAGCATGGCCTTAGTCACTTTTGTGCCATTAAACTCGTATTAACTATTTTTGCTAGTTTACTGGTTATTGGCAGTGTTCTTCCTGGGCATCTTTCATGCGCAAGTCCATTTGATGTGGTTCCTTGTTTGTCAAGAAAGGGAGAGGTGTCTCTCATAGGAACAGGTACCTGAGAGATAGTGATACACCTTATTTCATTTCTCTTTTGCGTGTTTACCCATTATTATGACGAACGGTAGGCATTATTCACAATTGTACTAGTAAAGGTACCCCCCCTCCCCCCTCTATTGCATAGAAAAGTTACCTTGGGTTGGGCCTTCCCCGAAAAAACAAAGAAACAAAAACATAAAACAATAACGTGGGTGCATGCCTGAGTAGTTGCTTTGTTTGTAAGTGGCTCGGAAGAGGACGACTTCCATGGCTTTGACTAAACACCATCATGTAAACTATCAGTAGCATATTAATAGAATAAATACTTCTGAAAAGCGTTGTCTAGACATTGGAAGGCGCTTGCATGCATGCAAGCACTGCCTACCGCGGGATACGTGCACAAACAGTGACCGCCCCAAGCATGTATTTTTGTAACACTTCCTCGTGAGCTGATCCTCAACAAGTTTTTAAATTACTTACTAAATGAACAGGTGCATCTTATACACCCATGCTACTTATATAAGCTTTCTCGTTTCTTTTTCCCCGGGAAACTGCTGTTTTAAGGGTGGTGCGACTTGTACAAAAGTGCTAGTTATAGATCGGAAAATACGGTAGCCACTGGAAGGCAGGAAAATTGTTTCGGATACGTGTGTCCAGCATGCATTTCGGTGCTTTGTATACCCTTGAACTAAGAAGGCTTCTCGAGCATCTGTCTTTGGGTTTCCAGTTTCCTGTGGACCATTGTATCATGCCAACACTGCTGGCTGTGACCTGGTTCGAAGATGATGCCACATATGTTGCTGTACTTCGGCCTACGTTCGTGGATGTGCTGCATAGCATCGACAACATTCGGAGATACATCTGTCTGGGTGTCTACCAACCGGGAAATCTCGGGGATATTGAGTAGTCTGGAAACACTCAGGGAAAACTCAAGGAAATTGTGGTTCTCTCAGGGAAAATTAGCTGTAAATTTGTTGAACAGGAACAAAAGTGGAGGAATTGCGAGTTGCCAGTGTAGGTAGATGCAACGGCACCACGTACCCGATAGAATGTCTCTGAAAACGTATCTGAAATTTTGGACGCAAGAACCCGCCGCCATCACATTTTGCGGGCTTTTCGCCGTGACGGCAGGTCCGAAACGGCATTAATCAAAGCCACCACTGCCGCCATATTGATTACCTCGCCGCCTCCAACTGGCGCCCTCGCACGCAGATCCACCGGCAGCCGTAGCCACCACTGTAGCAATGCTGGGCCTAGCTGCTTCGACGTTCGCTGTTAAGCTTCTTGCCATTGGGTGGTGTGTTCAGGGTGTCTACCAACCGGGAAAACCGGGGATTCTCAGGGATTTTGAGTAGTCAAGGAAAACTCCGGAAATTTGTGCTTCTATCGGGGAAAATTAGCTGTAATTTTATTGAAAGGGAACCCGAAGTCGCGGTAACGCTGTCCTGAGTAACCGAAGTCGCGGTAATGCTGTCCCGAGTAACGGAGAGGAATCGTAACGAATTGTCTTTGACGCCGTGTAGTCGGCTGGAGGAGTTGCCAGAGTACAGTCAACGAGCGACTTTCCGGACGCCAGGTAATTTGGAACCCTTTGCCGTCCGATTTTCCGGACTTATTGTCGTGACCGCAGGTCCGAAACGGCATTAATAAAAGCCCCTCTCCCTTTCTGGACAAACAAGGAACCACATCAAATGGACTCACGCAAGAAAGATGCCCAGGAAGAACACTGCCAATAACAAGTAAACTAGCAAAAATAGTTAATACGAGTTTAATGGCACAAAAGGGCCATGCTGCACCAGTCACTGGACAGTACAAGATCCAATGTTAAGGCAGCAATAGCTGCGTTTCCCCACCCTAAAGATGATGTTTCCACCAATAATCCATTTCATATATCAAATGTATTGTGGGCATTTATAAGCTATACATTCTCATCTGTACATGATCATCATCATGTGGGGTTCATATGGGGTTCTCCTTCATCACCTGTGGGGCTCGCTCTTGTGCGATCCGTGCTTTGGGCGTGGTCGGTTCGCCGCATCTCCGACGCGTAATAAACGCCATGATAACTGCTGCATCACAAGTGGTGGAGTGTGCTTTACGGTCCTCCGTCCTCTGACTCCCTGCTGAACCTCCTGGAGCTTCGATCAGGTCGCCGATTGTGCCAGCTGTCCACCAGTATGTCGCAGGACGAGCCAACGGGCACTTCTACTTTAACCATCTCGGCCTCAGCTACCCCAGCCTCTCCGTATTGGATTATCAGTGGGCACTAGCGTGATCCCCTTCTGTTTGCTGGACTTTGCGGTGAAGACGTCGAGGATTGGTTGGACGACTACGACCGAGTGAGTTCGGCTAACCGTTGGGACGATGCGTCCAAGCTACGTCACGTTGCCTTTTATCTCACAGGAGTAGCGAAGACTTGGTTTTTCAACCATGGGGTTGATTTCACGAACTGGAGTGCTTTCAAACAGCAGCTCCGCCAAATCTTCGGCACACCGGCTGTTCATTCCGCCCTCGCAAAAAAGACGCTCGACACTCGAAAGCAACAACTCGGGGAATCTTATACCTCGTACATCGAGGATGTGCTTGCTCGTTGTCGACGCGTGAACACGCCCATAACCGAATCAGACAGGGTTCGCCATATCCTCAAAGGCATCGGCGCGGTCGCTTTCAATGTCTCAGCCATCAAGAACCCCGCTACCGTCACTGATATCGTCGCTACCTGCCAGCACCTCGACGAACTCGAATCAGTACGGTTGCAGCCAGACACCACTGCAACCACTACCGCCGACGACCCCACGTTACGAGCAATGATCCGCGCAATAATTCGCGAAGAACTACAGTACCTTGGCTTCGCCGCAGGGCCTATGCCTTCTCATGTATCGAATACCAATCTGCGAGACGTTGTCAAGGAGGAATTGGCGTCCATGGCTGGCGCAGCGTACACGGACCCTCTAACCCCTCGGGCCCCACCAACGTACGCACAAGTAGCCGCCGTTACTCCAGTCTAGGAAGTAACGGCGGCTACTTGTCTAGGCTACCATCCAACGTCTAGGGAGCCTACATGACCAACGCCGTCCTTATGCTCCTCCGCGCGGCTGCTCTCCATCACCTACTGTAGCCTCCGAGACGGTTCCAACGTATCGTACTGCGAGACGCCGCTCGCCGTGACCCCTTCGCCGCTCTACGTTCCCACTTCAACCTGCTTCTCAATTCGCCGAGCGTCGTCCGGAAAACTGAATTATGCAGCTTTTGGAGGAAAAGCTGCATCGAACGACAGGACAGACATTCCTCTATCGCGTCCGTACAATATGATATTGGTTATAGTAGAAGGTGTACAAGTCGAAGCTTTGATAGATACTGGTGCTAGTGTTTCAATTATTCACCGTGCATTGTGCTCGCGACTCCGGAAAGTTACGACCCCCTATGATGGACCAACGCTACTCACTGCTCAAGGGGCCGCCATTCGACCTATCGCCATGTGCACTGCTCGTGTTTCCATTGACGAACTTCTGCATTACGTGCAATTTGCAGTGCTAAGTTCGTGTGCCCAGCAGCTCATATTGGGATGGGATTTCCTTCCTACGCCCTCCGCCTCCATCTGCTGCGGGCAACGCGTTCTCCACATGACTGACACGACACGACCTATTCACTTCATGTAGATGACGCACCACTTCACTTGCTTGCTGCAGAAGATACCGCGCTAGCACCTCGCCATCAAAGCATTGTTACTATCACGTCTGATGTCATTGACTGCGGCGACGTGCTCGTATTACCATCTGCACGCTGTCTCGCAAGAGGGATAGCCTTTGCATCAGGGCTGGTTCGGTTTGATCATGGCTCTGCACTTCTCTGCGTTACAAACCCGACATCCGAAAAGATTCTCATCCCTAAAGGCAGTACATTGGCTTGCGCCACTGAATCGGAGTCTATCTCTGTTGTTTCCTTTAAAGCAGCTTCCTCTGAAATTCTTTGCACTGGACAAACCGCATCTCCTTCAGCTCTTGCAGCTGCCATCAGTTCCAACCTGACACCTTCGCAGTCATAACAGTTGCTTGCTTTGCTCCAAAAACATGAAGCTTCGTTTGATGCGCATTCATCTTCGTTGGGAAAAACTTCGATTACGACGCATCGGATGGAGACAGATGGCACATCTATCGTGCGCCGTAGACCATATCACGTATCGCTAGCCGAGAGGAAAGTCATTGACGAGAACGTCACCGACATGCTCCAACGGAACATAATACGCCCCTCTGCTAGCCCTTGGTCATCCCCCGTTGTTTTGGTTTGTAAAAAAGACGGCTCTGTTCGATTTTGTATCGACTACCGAGCACTTAACAAGATCACACGCAAGGACGTATACCCTATGCCGCGAATAGACGATGCTTTAGATTCCCTGCAGGGTGCCGAGTACTTCTCCAGTCTCGATCTGTGTTCTGGCTACTGGCAGATACCTATGCATGAGGATGATAAAGAGAAAACAGCGTTTTCGACACCAGATGGGCTCTAAGAGTTTAATGTCATGCCTTTCGGCATCTGCAGTGCGCCCGCAACGTTCGAACGCATGATTGACATCGTTCTTCGTGGCCTGAAGTGGAAGACTTGCTTGTGCTATCTGGACGATATTGTTGTGTTCTCGTCAACCTTCTCTCAGCACCTGAAACGTCTGGATGAAGTTCTCACATGCCTTGCCAACGCTGGACTTCAGCTAAACACCAAGAAATGCCATTTTGCGAGCAAGATGATCAAGGTGTTAGGTCACATTGTGAGCAAAGATGGCATTCGTCCAGATCCTGACAACGTTTTGGCTGTTCGGCACTTCCCTCGTCCCGAAAAGACCAAAGATTTGCGCACTTTCCTAGGCCTCGCTTCCTATTTTTGCCGATTCATACGAGACTTCGCCTCAATAGCGTCACCTCTGCACAAATTACTGGGTTCTAATGTTCCCTTTGTGTGGTCTCCCGAATGTGAATCAGCGCTCGCCCATCTAAAGTGCGCTCTCACATCTGAACCAGTACTTCGCCCTTTTGATGAAGCTGCTCCTACCCTCCTGCATACGGATGCTAATTGTCACGGCATTGGTGGCGTTCTCCTACAGCGAGACGAAACTTTAGGTGAGAGGGTCGTTGCGTACGCAAGTCGCGTTCTCACAAACGCCGAAAAGAATTACACCATCACGGAGCAGGAATGCCTAGCTATCGTTTGGCCTGTGCAGAAGTTTCGACCTTATCTTCACGGCCGCCATTTCACCATCGTTACAGACCATCATGCATTGTGCTGGCTTTCGACGCTGAAGAACTTGTCTGGATGACTTGGTCGGTGGATCCTTCGTCTGCAAGAATACGACTTTACTATTACCTACAAGTGCGGAAAAAAACACCAGGATGCAGACGCGCTTTTTCGCTGTCCGCTTCCTATGACACCAAGCAATGGACCTCCAACTATCATCCGTGAAAAGCTTACGCACGACCCCTCTTCACATGCTTTCTCGTTGGCCACTGTAGAGAAGATGCCTACACACGACAACAGATTTTTCCAATCTCAGCAACTTGCAGACTCTTACTGTTGGCGCATCATAGACCACCTTCAAGGAGCTTCGCGCCCGCCTAACGCCCGCCTTCGTCGACAGCTGACGCAATTTAAGATTGACAACCGCGTCCTGTACCGTCATGTCTATCACCCTGATGGTCAACGCTGGGTTCCTGTCCTGCCACGCTCTCTACGTGCTCATGTCCTCCAGGCTTCTCACGATGACATGACTGCTGGTCACCTTGGTTTCCAGAAAACCTATGACCGCATCAAAGGTCGCTTCTACTGGCCTGGCTTGTCCGCCAGTGTAGCGAGGTATGTGGCTTCCTGCGTCCTATGTCAGCGTCGAAAGCTCCCTACATCAGCTCCAAGCGGACAACTGCAACCGGTTCCGTGTCCGTCGCAACCATTTGAAGTCGTTGGCATTGACCTGCACGGTCCTCTTCCTGTGACTCTCACCGGTAAACGATGGATTGTGAAAGCCGTTGACCACATGACACGCTACGCCGAAACAGCTTGTGCGAGTTCTGCCTCAGCGTCTGAAGTTGCTGCATTCGTACTACAAGCGTTAATACTTCGTCACTGTGCTCCTCGCGTCCTCCTGAGCGACCATAGAAAAGCATTCCTCTCGCAACTAGTAGACGAAGTACTCAGAGCCTCCAGAACCACCCACAAGACTACCTCCAGTTACCATCCGCAAATCAACGGCCTAACGGAGCGATTTCATCGCACGCTGTCCGATATGCTCGCTATGTACATCGAACCAGATCACAGAAACTGGGACGCAATTTTGCCATTCGTGACTTTTGCGTACAATACCGCCGTTCAACGCACGACCGGTTACTCGCCGTTTTACCTTGTCTATGGTCGTTCGCCTTCTTCCTGCCTTGACGTCTCTTTCTTCGCGCCAACTGTCGATCGATGCCCATCCTCCTGTGAAGAATATGTGTCCCGCATTCTGCGTTGTCGCCAGCTCGCCCGCATCAACACTGAAGCACACCAACAGGACCGCAAGCAGCACTACAACACCTCTCACTGCGTCGTGTGCTTCCGCCATGGCGACGAAGTGCTGCTCTGGACACCAGTTCGTACTCCTGGCTTGTGTGACAAGTTTCAGCTTCGGTTCATCGGCCCCTACAAAGTCTTGGAGCAGACCTCTCCGGTTAATTATCGCGTGGCATCAGTTATTGTTCCAAATGACCGCTGCTGCCGCGCTGCTGAGGTTGTGCACGTTTCCCGTATGAAGCCTTTCACGCGGCGTTCGCCGCCCCTTTCAATTGCGGCCAGGATGGCCGCTCTCGCGCGAGGGGGCATTAGTGTGGGCATTTATAAGCTATACATTCTCATCTGTACATGATCATCATCATGTGGTGTTCATATGGGGTTCTCCTTCATCGCCTGTGGGGCTCGCTCTTGTGCGATCCGTGCTTTGGGCGTGGTCGGTTCGCCGCATCTCCGACGCGTAATAAACGTCGTGATAACTGCTGCATCACAGTATTTAATAAGTATTTCCCGTCCGTTTTCACTCGTAACAACAACGTCATCCAACCAGACACCATTGCTCATAGTGTCGTACCCTTCAATGACATTAACATTTCCGAAGAAGGTGTGTTGAACTTAATATTGAAACTCGATATTAAGAAGTCTGCTGGGCCAATGGCATTCCCAACTTGTTTTTGGTATGGTACAACATTACGGACCTGTTGCTACCTCAGTGTCACATTTTGCGAGTCCTCACATCCTCTAAAGTACCCTCATCCTGGAAAATGGCTCAAGTTCTTTCTCTATTCAAGATCGGTGACAAACACGTCTTATCTACTTAAAGACCAATTTCTATAACCTTTCATTTGTGTAAAATGTTAGAGCATATAAGCATTTACAAACACATTATGGAATACCTTGAGTCACATAAATTACTAACTAATGTCTAGCACGGCTTCAGACGTGGGTTCAGCACATTAACACAGCTAAGTGAATTTACACATGAGATTTGTATTAACCTTGACACGGGAAACCAAATTGACGCAATCTTCGTTGACTTTTCAAAGGCATTTGATACAGTGATTCATTCGAAATTGATGTATAAACTTGATGCCATCCTTAATAATCGCTGTATTCTCAGCTGGATTTCTAGTTTTCTTTCCGATCAATCTCAATTTGTGTCCTTTAACAGAGCTAATTCCAGGGTGACAGAGGTGCCTTCAGGAGTGCCACAAGGTTCCGTGCTGGGTCCATTGCTTTTCTTGATCTTTATAAATGATTTGCCTCATCACATAACCTCAAATATATGTTTGTATGCTGATGACACTGTGTTATATCATAAAATTTCCTCCTTTGATGACTATATACAGCTTCAAAAATCATTTTCCAATTTTAGCTCTTGGTGCGATACCTGGCAAATGACAATTAACATCCGTAAAACCGTTCTTATGACTTTCACTAATAAAACGACGCCTTCCGCTTTTACTTACAAAGTTAATAATACTCCAATTCAGAGCGTTAGTGTATATAAATACCTTGGTCTCGTTTTCACACCCATATGTCTAGGTCGAAGCACATAGATTTATTAACCTCAAAAGCACTGAAAAAGTTAGGCTATCTGCACCGCACATTGACCACAGCCTCAAGGGATACTAAACTACTGATGTATACCATAAAAACCGGAACATAGGTCGATCCCCCAACTAATGAATTCTAAAAATAAAAATTTTTTTCAGTGGCAAAAGTACCGAAAGACATGACATCCTTACCTAGAAACAAATGCGACTCAGCGGGTTGCACAATGGTGACAGTATTTATTTAAATGCTGCTCGCATGTGCACCTGGCCAAGTTTTTAGCGGTATCGCGCGACCATCGACCCGCGTGCTTGTCAACACCATATTAATGACGCTGAGCAGCGAAACAAACGAGATATGCGCATTCGCTATTTCGCCACTCCGTGCCGTGATAAGGTGCTGACAAACACGCGGGTCGACTGTCGCGCAATACTGTTAAAAATTCGTCGGGTGTACAGTACACAGAAGGGCACGAAGTCCGCAAGCGCTACTCCGAATCAGAGCAACACCTTTGATCAGAGTCGGATGACGAGTGCTTCTCACTGCCCAGTCCATAGGCGCGTGCGATCTCTACCGCTTTCAAACGAATGCAATCGACAACAGGCAGCGATCTTACACGCAGCTCTCGGACGGACTCCGCAACCTTCCCTTACAGTTCTGCAGTCCGCTGCGATCCGGCTACGAAATGACGTTTTCTTTTGGTTGCTGCAAGTTGTAATACGTTGCTTTTGCCTCCGCCACTACCGAATGCTCTTTTCGGGTACTCCAAGTTCGCGCTGTGCCGCCAGGTTGCCGTGGGCTTCCGCGTACTGTAGGGGTTGAAGGACGGTCTTCAGGATGAAAACCCAAAACTTGGGAGGGTTTATTCTACATTATATACAGGGAGGTGAGAGTCGATTAACAGTCGTACAGTCATTACGGGCCAGCAGCAACTCGGACGCTGCGGCCCGCGGCAAGACGTTCGAGAGAGGTGAAACAGGGAATCGGGGACTGCTCTGGTCTCTCTGGAACGCTTCTTATAAACCCTTCGAGCACTGGAAGTCGCGTCATGTTCGACCAATGGGAGAGTCTGCTCAGATGACGCCATTTTCAGCCAATGGTAGGCGCCCGTGTGATGGTGTCATACCCGGCGAAGAGAGTCGGCGCCTGGTCCTCCTCTCTTGATCACTTGATCCCCCTGCGCTCTTGCCTCGCAGAATTGCAATCCACTTCTTCTAAGGTGGAGAAGGAGGGGGGGCGCTCATGCTCCATTGTACAAGGGCCCACCTGCTCCCGGTGGCTCGGCTCCGCAGTGGTGGCAAATGCCTTCTTCAAAGGCGAAGGGGGACGATTGGGCTCTATTGTCCGACGACCCCTTCTAATCCCGGCGGCGCACGACCTGGGGGCCGCAAACTTGTTTGCACTTGTCTGGTGCTCCTCTGGAATGTGCTTTCCTGCTTCTGCATTCCTCAATTAGCTGTGCTGCGATTCGATGTGGTCTGGGGAACTCGAAGTAGCCTCAGGATACGGCGCCATATCTAACAGTACTCAATCGCCTTTTTCTTGAAGCGACGGTGAATTGACGTCGGCTTCCGCTTAATTTGGAACAAAATGAAAATGCAGCCTTTAATTAATATAACTTTGCGACAGTGGCAACGCTAAGTGCCGGTGCCGCAATGTCGCCACGGCGCGCTGCTGCTGATGGCGATGGCAGCTGTTTACTTCATTCGCCCATTGTAGCAAGACTTTCGTAGTTTGTCCGCCAATGTCCGGTATATAAGTCGAGGGTCGACTTTTCGCGATGGTTTTTTGAAAAAAAGTTCGACCTATATTCCGGTTTTTACGGTAAATCACTATTCTAGCCTGTACTAGAATATGCTTCTCCCATCTGGAATCCACACTAACAGTGCGACATTAATCAGATTGAGGTCATCTGAAAAAAAGCGATGCGCTTCATACGCCGTAGGTACGATAGGGATTTTTCACCCTATACAGCGCTTTCATCCCTAGGCTTACAACCGCTCTCAGATCGCCGACGCATGGAATCACTGAAGTTTTTGCATTGCATTATTAACTCCTCTTGCCGTATATCTTCAGATAACTTCCTAAATCCTGCAAAACCATCTAATACTAGAAGTCACCATCACCTAAACATCGCACCTTATTTTGCCCGTACGGACACTTTTAATTGCAGTTTATTTCCCCGTGTAATCGAGTACTGGAATTCTTTGCCTGGTCCTACTCGTTCTCTTCTTTTAAGCTTATTATTGGCGGCCATTGAATAGTTTTGGTTTGTATTGGTTTGTATTGTTCGTATTGCCTGTATTGCTTACTAATTTGATTTCTCTGCCTTTCCCACCCACTCCTGCAATAGCCCGATCAGGCTGCAGTATGTACAAATAAATAATAATAATAATAATAATAATAATAATAATAATAATAATAATAATAATGTAAATACCCAGTTTTCTCTAAAAACTCAAACAAGTTAGTGAATGGCACTAGCCGCTCGTCACCTAATATTAAGGCAGGGTGTAAAGGTATATGCAAGTGATACAAATTGTTGAAACGTTTCAGCCTCTGTGCTTCAGTATGTGGACATGACATAATGATGTGGTTTACTGTAAGCATTTCATGGCATCTCTCACAAGTTGGTGGGTTTTCTTTTCGAAATGGAAAATTTTGTGTTAGATGCGTGTGTCCAATTTGAAGTCGACATTACATCACCTCATAGAACCGTTCTTGGTGACCATGATTTCCACTCGCCAAGCAGGGGTTTAGTCATACGTAACTTGTTATTTATGCACGAGTTACATTCTTGTGGCCATTTTGATGCTAGGGCCTTACGAATCACTCAATTACTGTCTTTGTATGGAAGTGTTATGAGAGTTATGCTTTTGTGCGCTGCCATGGATGCGCTTCTATCTGCTGCTTCATTCCCTAGTATCCCAACATGGCTTGGGACCCAGCAGAATCGTATGGTTCTTCCATATTTCTTATTAGAGAACATGTTTAAGATATCGCGAAGCAGGGGTTCAGGTGCAGAGTTTAAGTTTAGAGCTCTAAGGGCACTTAATGAGTCCGTATAAATAACATTCTTCTGCTTGTCGGTCAGTCAGTCAGTCAGTCAAGAACTTTATTGAAGTCCTGAGGAGTTTCAATCCGTTGGAGATCCCACGCAGGGAACTCCTCCGGCAGAAACCGTAGGCGACACCCAAGTCGGGACGGGAACGTGGTGACGCTCCGCCAGTTCTTGGGCCCTCTGGACGGCCTTGAGTTGAAGTTTGAGGTCCGGGCTTTTGAGGGCTTCTTCCCATTCAGGCTCACTGGAGAGAGGGCCCTTTGGTAACGCGGTACATTGCCAGAGCATGTGCGAGAGTGAGCAATAAAGTTCTGAGCAGTCTGGGCAATTTGCCGGGATTTCTGAGTTATAGTGACTTAGTAGGCCTCGTGACGGATACGAGTCCGTTTGTAGCATTCGAAACGCGGCCGCCTGCGCGCGTTCGAGTTTGGCGTGTGGGAGCGGGAATTTGGTTCTGCCTTTCCGATAGTGGGAGGTGATCTCTTGGTAAGTGAGCAGTGGGTCATTAAACTGAATGTCCAGCCCCTCGTAGGCCGTGGGACCGTCGCGGCGGGCAAGTTCTCGCGCACGGTCGTGGGCCGTTTCATTGAGGTTAGCTTTTTGCGGGTGAATGTCTTTCCCCATGTGAGCGGGGAACCAGGAGAGGCACCGTTTGCTCTCTTTTGAGCTCGCTAGTAGTATACGCGCTGCTTCCTTAGATACGTTGCCGCATTCGTAGGCCCGAATTGCGGCACGCGAGTCCGTGAAGACATAAGTAAATGTGGGGTCTGCCATGGCGATGGCTACGGCTATTTGTTCCGCTTTAGCGCTGGTGCTCGTTTTAACCGATGCGGATGATCGTAGCGTTCCGTTGCCGTCCACGACCGCTATTGCGAAAGTGGATGTGCTGCCGTACTGGGCCGCGTCCACAAATGCGGTGGCTTCCATATTGCATAAACTTTGGCGGTAAAGACTGAAGATTTATGCGAATGCTATTTTCCCCAATTTTTCTTTATGATCCCGACACCTACGTATTCTTGAGATTTAGAGCCATCAGTGTAAAATTCTGTGTAGTTTTTATATTTTCTTCAATATCTCGGAACTCTTGTATTATGTGTTCTTGTGGAATGTCTTTTTTCTTTAGATATGTTAGTGTCCACCCACATAGCTGTGTAAAATTGAATGACGGGGGCAATCTTGGTGGCCTTTCAGCAACCTGCAGGACTTCATGAGGAACATCACAAGTCTGACAGTATTCTTCGTGTCGTAAGAGAAGTAGCCGAATCATGTTTGGTTTGTTTGTGTAGTGTAGCCGGGACTTGCACTGTTTTACGATGCTGTAGCATATATGTTGCGGTGATGACCGAATTCTCAGTACAGAGGAAAGTGTAAGTAGTGCTCTGTGGTGCCATAAGGAAGGCTCATTGCAGACAATGTATAAACTTTGAACAGGCGATGTTCTGTAGGCACCGCTCGCCAGTTGTAGGCTGAGATTATGACCTGGATCAAGTCGTTTAATGTAGGACTGCCTAGCTGCACTATAAACTACACTACTGTAGTCGAGGATGCTACATACAAGGGACCGGTATATACATAGTAGACATGTTCGGTCAGATCCCCAGTGCTTGTGCGATAAAACCTTGAGCATATTTAGTGCTTTATTTGCTTTAATTCTAGTTGTGTTAATGTGGGCCAGGAAGTTCAGTTTTGTGTCAAAAGTTATGCCTAAAAATTTACAGTCTTGTTTGACCGGCAGCGTTGTACCAGTAAAACCTCGTTAAACCGTACCCACTTAAACAGTAGTTTCTCTTTAGAAGTAGTAAAGTCAAATCCCCGACTCAGCGGCCACTGAACATGATGTGTTTTGTATCCGCATAAACCGTACCAGCTTATTGCGTACGCATCGGTTAAAACGCAGCGCTTCCACTTTTCGTCGTGCAAACACGGCGGTGCGTCGTCTCCATCGAGCGGCCCGGCAGAACTACAAGCCCCAGAGATCGGAACAGCTTTCAAGCACCCTGCGCGTTTGCGTGTGAAGCCACATCAACATCAACATCATTTCGGCGCCGTGCCAGAGAGATGCCTGTGAGCGTTGTGGCGTCGTGCAAGCGAGGACCAAAAAAAAGATGCCAAGTGCTCAGCATAGAAGAAAAATTAGACATCGTCTGTTCTATCGAACGTGACACGGAGAAGTCGGCGCTTGCACGCAACAGGGATCTGCTGTTGACTACGGCGTGTGGCATTTCGAATGCGAAGAAGCTGCTCGGCAGCGCTGCTGCAACTGCGAAGAGATGTCGGCTACGAGGTTCGACCTTTTGCCATCGTTGCCTCTGTTGTTGCCGAAGTGTTGACTAGCAACAGTGATGAGGACGACATGAAAAGTGACAGCACGGGCGATTCAGGCCCGACAGTGGCAGAAGCTGCGCGTTTTCGTCAGCCTCATGAATGCAATCGTCACAATGAGAATAGCACCCAGCAACGAAAAAGCCGCCCCAGGACTTTTGCAGCACTACTGCGCGCGTGCCTGGAGAATACGTAACGCCAACGAGGAATCTGCCATGCCAGTGTTTGCCGAGAAGAGGGGGCTGGCTGAAAAGCTGGCACGCAGCTTCAGTAAGTTTGAGGCCGCTGTCGTGGTGCTAGGCCGCCGCAGCATCAAACGAAAATAACACTTTTGTCGCGCAAAGTGTATAAATACTGCATGTTTTTTTTCCCCTTTCATCGCACTCTCTTTGAGTTCCATTTTCAACAGGTAAGTGGGCGATCTCATGCTAATTCGGTTAAACAGTACGACTGTTTAGTACGTACGTTTTCCGAGATCCGGCCAACTACGGTTTAACGAGGTTTCACTGTACCATACAATGTGAGAACAGGACTGCAGTGTAACCCTCGCTTCTGGGAGAAGAGAACTGCAACAGTTTTGTGTGTTGAACACTGGAAACCATTTTTGTCAGCCCATTGTGTAAGATTACTTATCATTATTTGCAGTTGTCTTTCACAAGTGGGTAAGTTTGAGGTGCGGCAAGCCACTTGTAAATCGTTGACATATACTGAGTGCATAACAGATGATGGGATGATCTTATTAACAGAGTTCATTTTGACTACGAAGAGTGTTGTGCTCAGAATGCAACCTTGTATAATGCCATTTTCTTGTGTATATGTCCATGAAAGTATTGTGCCCAGACAAACTTGATACGTTCTATCTGAAATGAAATCACATAGACAATTTAGCATTTTGCCACAAATTCCCAAGTCAGCCAGGTCTCTCAAAATTCCATATCGCCATGTGATATCATATGCTTTTTCCCAATTAAGAAAACTGCAAGACAGTGTTGTTTGTGTAGAAACGTGTTACATATTCATGTTCTAGTCGTACAAGGTGATCGGTTGTTGAGCAGCCCTTTTTAATCCACACTGGTGCATGTCTATTAGGCTTCTTGATTCAAGGATGAATGAGAGTCTTATGTTTATGATACTTTCGTACGACTTGGCTAGACAACTTGCTAGTGCAATGGGTCTGTAACTGCTTGGGGATGTTGCGGGTTTACCTGATTTCAGAAAAGCCACTACTACTGCATTTTTCCAATCTGTAGGCATTACCCCCGACTACCATATCTTATTGAAAAATTTAAGAAGTACCTCTACCGATGCTTCAGATAGGTGTGCTGTGCCAGCATTGTGTAGTGGACACGGTCAAGACCTGTTGCCGTTTTTTTTTTACCGGCAGAGAGAACTCTGTTCAATTCTTGTACTCTGAGGACGTTATTATAAAGTTCCTTTGAAGCCTCTGTAGTGGGCAGTCTCTGTGTCTCAGCCGAGTCTTTATATTTTAAGAATGCATTTGAGTAGTTTGCTGAGCTGGAAACGTAAAAGTGTTCGCGTAATAAGTCGGCCTGGTCCTGTGGTGTTGTGTGTGTGCCTGGACATGTAAATAGTGGTATTATGTATGATGAGCACTCTCCTTTATTTCCTCACCTGGTCCCACATTCGTTTTGATGTGACTGTACTACTGATTGAAGATATGTATATTTGCCATGATGATTTCTCTGCCTTTCTTCGAATAAATCGTGCTTTGGCTTTGGCCTGTTTGAAATTTAAAAGATTGCTACAAGTGGGGTACCTCCGTAGGATTCCCCAGGCCTTATTTTGTTCTTTTTCGGCTTCAGTACACTTGCCTGTCCACCAGGGATTTAGCTTTTTGCGCACAGTACCGGATGACTGGGTGGGATATTGCCTTTTCTATCGCTGAGATTATTTATTTTATTTATTTATACAATACTGCGCACTCATGGTCCAAGCAGGGTGGTCGATACAAATACAAGAAACAGCAACGAAAAAAGCGACAATAACACAGGCTCAGAAAGGTTATTTCTCAGTAAACTGCTTGAGTTCAAGAACCTCATCATGAAGCTTGGCTTGGCCCTTTAGCATTTCTCCATAGAGTTCTTTCTGTGTGTGGCCAGGGTTAGTTTCTACATCACCACATAACCTCAGTGATTTTCTTTTTTTTTTTTTCAGTTCGTCAACACTTAGCTTTGGCGAAAAGACAACTTGCAGTTTCGTGTCGTCTATAAAAACCGGCCAGTCAGCAAGCTGTAATTTCCGCCGGCATGGCCTAGTTACTGAGGTTTGTGGTGATGAGAGGAGTTTGATGACTGCGGGTAAGTGATCGCTACCATATGAAGTGTTGAGGGCTTCCCATTTAAGATCATTAAAAAGAGATGGTAGGCAAAAAGCTAAATCCAAACAACCAAAAGTGCGGGAAGTCGGTGAGAAGTAGGTTGGTGCACCCGTGTCATTAGACAGAATAAAATCTTCAACCAGCTGCCCTCTTTGGTCAGTTTTGACCCTGCCCCAAACAGTAAAGTGCGCATTAAAATCCCCTACCAAAACAAATGGCTCCGGTAACTGACCTGTTAAATTTTCTAAGTGTTTAGTAGTAAAATGGGCGTGGGGTGGAATATACAGTGAACAAATGGTGATGGTTTTGTGAGACAGAATGGTGACTGTTACGACCTCGAAAGATGTACTCAATTGGACATTTAATGTAGGAGTGCCGCCCCGAACGACTATAGCAACTCCTTCTGACAAGCGGCTGGAATAGTCACGGTCCCTTCGGACAATGGCGTAACTTTTGAGAATTTGACTATTTTTCTAACCGAGATTCGTTTCCTGAAGACACAGTGCAACTGGCGAAAAGGTGCTGATGATGTCTTTGATGTCACCTATATTGTGTATAAATAAGGCCTCTGCAATTCCAGTGTACAATGAAAGCCATGGTTGTGAAAAGAAAAATGTAATGATGTGTGTAAACTTAAAAATTAAAGGTGGCATGAGATAGGGAATAAGACATGTTTGATGGATGGTAACCATTCAGGTTACCGTCCATCAGGTTACCGTCCATCGATGCCAAAGGAACAGCGTTCCTTTGGTGTCGATGACGCCGGGGTTTTTGCACTGACCTCCATCGCCTTCTCTGAGGCACTGGATGGTCAAGGGCCAGGTGCAGTGACACACGTCTCAGGCCTTGGCGTTCGGTTTAGTCTTGGGACCTGTGAAACAGCTGCCTGCAAGGCCGTCTTGGATGATGGTGGAGCAGCACTAGCTGCTGCCACAATGGGGGCGGATGCGGTTGCTACGGGACCACTGACTGTGACCCCCGTAGACTCCAGAGACAGATGTGGTGCTGCCCCCTGACGCGTCACATTGGCATAAGTTGTTTGAGGTAAGACTGAGTAAGAGCTTCTTCCTCGCTTCGAAAAATGAAATGTCTTTTACTGTTAGGGCAATCACATCCTTCTCCTTCGTCCAACAGGGACATAATCGTGAATATGCTGGATGATCCCCTTTGCAGTTTACACAGTGTGGGGAAGTGCTACAGTTTTCAGACGGATGGTCGTTGGCACTGCATTTCGCGCATGTTTCTTTGCCTCTACATGATTGTGATGCATGGCCGAACCTCAGTCACTGGAAACGCCACCTTGGGTTCGGTATGTATGGCCTCACATTGATCTTTAGATTTCCTGCGTCGAGAGAGGTGGGGAGATTGCTGGTACCAAATGTAGGAATCACATGTTTAGTGGGGAGTTGTTTCATAGTTTCTTCGGATTGTAATTCTTTGAACTTTGATAACATTTTGTTCTCGAAACCCCTCGAGGAGTTCCTCGTCACTCAAGTTGAGAAAATGTTCCTCCGAGATAACACCTCTGCAGGTGTTTAGGGAATGATGGGGGGAAATCGTGACAGATTTCACCAATACTGGTGAGTTCGGACAGATTTTGCACTTGTTTGTTTCTGAGTTCTATTAGCAGGTCTCTGCTGGTCATTTTCGAGGCTTTACATTCTTTACCATTTTTTTTCTACGAGGCATTTTGCCACCAAGAAAGGGGATAGCTTATGCATACTTGTTTCTTCACTATGCAAGACATGGTAATGTGGGAAGTTGTCAAGGTTGGTTCGGAGGGTGAACTGAAAAAGTGCATCGGTGCGACCTCTTTTCAGAGGCCGATCTGAAAGTCGCGGGAATGCTTTTGCCATTGATTGGATGGTTTCGAAATTCGGTGGCAGTGGTAGCCACCCACCACCGAGCCCAACAAGGGGACGCTACAAGGTTTGGAGGATACTTGCAGGTGCTAGCTATACACCACCACTATAACCTAATGTATATACCCAAGGCTGAATATATTACACACGGTTAACCCTTGCCGCCCAGAAATTCGGAAGTAAGAATATGTGAGTAGAAGACTGGAAAGATTGAAATAAAGAGAGAAAGAAAAATTGAAGAGGGGGACAGGAAAAAGCGACTGCCGATTTCCCCCAGGTGGGTCAGTCCGGGGGTGCCGTCTGTGTGAAGCAGAGGCCAAAGAGGTGTGTTGCCTCTGCCCGGGGCGCCTTAAACGTCCGAATACCTTGCCTAATATCCCCCTTTCCCCAGACACGGCTAAGCTGCGCATGGCTACACGTGGGAAGTTCCAACCCTCGTGTGCTCGGGTACGTGGTGTCGCAACACACCAAATGCCTGCTGATGCAGACGCCCCTGTGGGGAAACTAGGGAAAATGTAAAATAAAGATTTCTAGTAGTGTTTTTTGAATTTGCTCCAGAAGAATTATAAAGAAATATATATCTGCAGAACAATCACAGCTGTTTTTTTTTTTTTAAAGCTCTCGTTTGCCGCTCTACCAAGTGTCAAAACTGATTTGTATTGTTATTTGGGAAGTTGCATAATGGTGTGTGGCTGCCAGTCCCATACAACCGCGCAGAGTGCAGGACGCTGCGGTTCTATGGACAAGAACGGCACCAAAAGCGGCGCTGCTGCGCCGGCGTTGAGAGCGCAGTATGCGAAGCAAAATTCTATTAGCAGGTGGTACCCCTCTCCCATCGTTCGCACCGCCTTGATTGCCCCCTGTACTGCGCGTGTTTGGGCACGTTTCGTGCCGCGCTCGGTGTGTGCCTACATGTGTGCGCGTGGACATTTCCTTCGAAGGGCGGTATACAGTCTGTTTCACATTTAGGGGAAAACTCGGAGCGCATGGCATCGCGATGCGGCGAGCACATGAGTCAGGCGGCGGCAGCAGCTCGCGCAGGTGCTCGAGGGGCAGTATCTTCTCGAGGGGCGGCATCGTCTGCTACGACGGTGCGCGCTGGCCGCATTGTCAGGAAACGTTCTACTGTCAGTTGCAGGGCGCCGATCTCATCGTTACTGCGTGAAATGAGCCGGTATTTTTTACTAAGCATTGTGCGATGCCCACTGATACGCCTCGAAGGTAAGTTCATCGCTGAAAGGTGCAGGTGCAGTAATAGACGACGAACTGGTTCCATACATTCTTGATGGCCCTTTTCTGGAAGGCAACTATATATTCTAACGCGATAGGTCACCGATCCACACGGTTCGTGTTGTGCAAGAACTGCTGGAAGAGCACGCAGTCACTCTCTTGGAGTGGCCGCCTCGATCCCCAGGCACCAACATCATTTAAAATGTCTGGGCCTTGTTGAAAGCATCGCTGGCGCACCATCCCCTCCATCAGTCGCCCGAGGATAGGCTTCGATCCACCATCGTCAGCAACTGAGACGTGCTGTGAATGAACACATCCCTGATCAAGTCACTCTACACTTCACTGCCTTCCAGGATGGGCGCTGTCATCGTTGCCGCTGGGGACATGACGAGATACTAACTGAAGTTCCGAGAGTGACGTGTCCAATTCCCCGCCGGCGAGCAGGGTCTGCCTGGTGTAGTGAATGATTGTCGAGAAAAATAACTTCCAGTTCATTGTCTTAACCTAAAACATTCCTTTAACCGTATCTGTTTGTTTCATTGTGTTCGACCACCATAGTTATCATTGTTGAGTGTTATGGGAACAAAGAAAAGCTGCGCAAAAAAGGACAAGACAGAGAAAGAACCACACGACACAGGCGCAGACTAACAACTGGTTTAATGCTCCAACGCCTCTTACCTACCAACAACAGAACGCATGCGCACCAACCACAAAGACCAATGCCGCTATCATGTAGTCGAGCCTAGAAACGCCAACTCCTTGCGGTACAAATGTATGGAAGCCTCACTAACACATTTATCTGGCCCTAATCTCGCGATTTCTAAAGCTTCGATTACTTCACGCTCTTTCTTATCCCTTGCGCGTCCGACAATCTTAGTCCGGCCGAAAAGTGGGGTACAAACATTGCCGTCATGCCTGCAGGTCTTGCAATGCTTAGGAAGATGCTGTCCTCTAGAATCATCTAAGGAATTGGCATGTTCTAATAATCTAATATTAAGGCAGCAATGTAGACAGCTTGGCCATTTTTTAACAGTGCTCAAGAGACGGATGTTGAAAGTATTAGTAATCATTCCTGCTTCAGCAATGCCGGCGCAACCAAGATGCGGGCGTGTATCGTCCAGTAACTCGATCGATCGGTGCAGTGGTGATGCAGGAATGAACTCCGGTCATGTTCAATGCATCGTGCACATATTCAATTTCTCGGCACGTGTGAACTTCGGCCACTGCTAGTGCATACAACAGAAGTGGTTTCCATTCTTGGGCAGCGTACACACAAACGAAACACAAGAAAGAAGACAGGACAAGCGCTCGTCGAACAACTTAAAGTTTTTATATGAATAAAAGAATTATGTACCGAGTAATTATTAAATTCATGTGAGTTACATATAAAAACCCTCACACTCAGGAGCCATCAATGAACGAGCTCGCTTCGTTTGCCAGTTGTTTACTTCGCTCGGCGCACCGCAGTAATCCTTGTCTGTCGTCTACTTTTTTCGTACCATTTTCTTGTGAATTGGCAGAATTTCACTGGTGGCATCAACCCTTTCGTGTTTACATTGCTGGCGTGACAGTTAACAACACAATAATAATTTTCGGTCATCCGAAGAGGCGCCGTCGCAAACAGACGTTTCGCGCGCAGAGCGAACTGAACGTGGGCGCTACCGCTACGGGAAGCGGAGGCGGAAACCTACACCCGTTGGAGATGAAATCGTTCCGCCAGGGGAGAAACGAGCACTGGCGTTTAGGATGAAACTTGGCGTGCGGTCGTCCATACTCCGTTTCATATATCAGGTGCAGCGCTGTGGAGTCTAAGGATACTTTTTGCAGTGGCTGCATTCGCACTTAGAAGTAGCTTGGTGTTTCTTACCCGATATTTGTGAAAATTTTTTTTATATAAGCTGTTTTGAATGAAAAAAAAAATTTACTCTTAGAAACAAACAAACCATGTACTCTTACAGCTGCTAACACATTGTTTTAAATTAATTTGCTTTTTGTTGTTTCTTTTCGTTGCCCGTCGCGGCAGCCTCACATGCATGCTCGCTCGCGCGAGCAAACGCCCCCTGGTGCGCAGCGAAGCATAGATGGGACTGCGCGGAGTGATAAATTTTTGTGACCAGACTTCTTGCGTAGCTTCCACAGCGTTGCATCTGATGTATGAAATGGAGTATAGAAGTACTGCACCCACCGTGGAAGTTTATAAAAACACCCACATATGCACAGCAGAGAAGTGGCTACATCAGGTGGCTTGACTGACAACTGTAGAAGCGTCATTCAAGACACACGAAATCATTCTCCACTTCAGGCGGCCATTTTCTCTACTTTCTTCTTAAATAAAAAGATCTTGATCTATAGATATTTTCACAAACTACGGTTAAATTTGTTAATTTTCGGTTCACCTTCGTGTTTGGCTGTTGCCTCAGCTCCCTCCCTTAGTAGATCGCTTAATTTCTCAACTCCTTGCGAGTCTTGTTTGCAGTTGCGAATTTTGCACGAAAAGTACCGTACAGTTAGGGAGAACCCAGACAAGGGTTACCGGGTGACATTCATATTGTTTATGGGTTTAACGGTTATTGCAGGGTTTGATGATGGACGCTGTTTCGCATGATTTTATTTTCTACCTTAGCTAACCCATGTTGCAAGTATATGGTTCAGAGGATCTGCGAATGTCGTGGCGAGCCGTCACTCGAGGAAATAATGAAGCAAAAGGAAAGTTAAATGCAACTAGCATTCTCTCTGGCCGCAGTTCCTTTCACGAGCATACAGACCAGCTGACTGAAACTCTTTCCTGGTCCCTGAATCACTCTACACAAAGAAGCAGAGGCCAAAGAGGTGTGCGAGAGAAGCAACATCCATGCGCGTGACCGTTGCAATAGAAGGATGAACTATCGAAGCAACAATGATGCGCGTGACTGTTGAATAGACGGTGACAACTGAATGCATCTCGAGTTAATTGCGCGGGCACCGAATCGATGAGGAAACTGGCCTTCACACCCCAGGAGATGCCGATAACTACTACCATCCTAAAGGAGTCAAAAAGGCAGCAAAAAGTTGACCACCGAATAGCTGCAAAACTCAAAATTGATTAGACAGCGCTATAGGAACGTGTGTGAGGAGTAATGTTGGGGGAGGGTGGGGGTGGCGAAAAATTTTGGGGGCACCAAACCTTCCTGCCAAAATTCCCCACCCGAAGCAGCTGCTGACTCGGGTCAAATTTGAGGAGCAAGAACGTAAGTGTGCCGATGCCTCAAAAATGACAACCCGCGTCTCGGGCCGCTCGAACCTCACAATGCTTGGCACACGTCGGCGTCTTGAGGTGCAACAAGTTGTGAAACGCCTCGCATTATGTAGATGTCAACTACAGTCGCATCTACAAAATTTTTTAGTGAGTCTAGATTATACATTTTTTTTCTTGCACTTCTTTCTTCTAAACACAGGGACGAGGTTCTACTGTATTTTCTTTAGTTGCTGGCAGGTAGTGAAAGCAATCCATGTCCAAAATTGGTCCTCGCAACGAGTAACAGCATAGAAGGCGACCGAGCAAGCCAGAGCGAGTGCCAAAATGTTCCAATTTCCCACTCCCACGGGACCACTGTCTACGTCATGGCAGTACAAATGAAATCAAAACTGGTTGTGGAAAAGCTATTGGAGGCGAGGACTTACGGAGTCACCATATGTCAGAAGCATCTCGCTTGCGTAGTATGAGGGATAACGCAGCGTGCTCCTCACAGGTTTGGCTGTCGGCGCTCAATAAGAACATTATGCAGGAGCCCTCCTGGGCATTTCTGTCAAAATAATCTTGGGCAAACAGAAAAAACAGAATGGTTACCGAATATACACAGTCAACGCCCACTGGGCGCAGTCGCCATGATGGAGTCCCCAAAACCGGTTTCTTGCGTGAAAGGTAGGCAATCGCTCAGACCGAACTACCGTATTTACTCGCATAATGATCGCACTTTTTTTGTCAGAAAAATTGAAGCAAATTCAGGGGTGCGATCATTACGCGGGTTAAATTTCCCGGGAAAAAAAATTTTTTTTTTTTTCGTCCGCGTTTGCTGCGGGATGCGAGATTGCGGGTGCGGGACACCAAAACAAAAATGGCGGCTCGCGGAGCGAGGCGAACGCGATTTTTTTTTTCTTCTCGTGAGTACATTGCGTGCATTGAAACAGTTTCTTCCGTATTAGTGATGAATAATATCGTTAATATCGGCAAGTTTGCGGCAATAACGTAGCCATGTCCACTTTGAGGGGACAGAAATAGGTGGGCGCGCTTAGCTGCCAGTGACAGAAACACATGACGGGCATGCTGCGGAAACTGCGGCATCTGTCTTCACTACTTTCCGCTAAGGGTGGGCGAATATCTTAGCTGTGTTACAAGCGTCGGCGTATGAATAGGGTACACTTTTAACTTATCAGAGTAAACGTGGCTACTATCATTGCCGCGCGCGATTTGTTGCGTGCTCACGAGTGCAAAAGCAGATGAAAATAATCGAAATGCGCCTTTATTGTTTTTGTTGACATCAGCCATTATAAAGCCAACCCATAATAAAGGCAAGTTTGGTTGTACCTCATTTTGTCATGGAAGTGCGGAAAGTGATGAAAGTAATGAAATGAGGCATCTACTTAAGAATGTTTAGTGCGTGCAGGCCGCTTGGCTTGTCTTGAAGAGTCGTTCGCGTAGCATTCGACAGGTGGTAAGCGCGATCATTATTCGCTAGACTTAGCACACGACATATCGCTGCGGCAAGTTCGGGGTGCGATCATTACGCGGGAAATAAAAAAAATCGAATTTTGACGACAAATTTTAGGGGTGCGATCATTACGCGAGTGCGATCATTATGCGAGTAAATACGGTATGTGAAACATGCTCTTGTAATGGGCTGTCTGTATAACCAAATGGAGCTTTGCAGAATGAAGCCTCAATGCAGTGACCGACTGCGTGTCTACATGCAAATGTCGGTGCATAATGTTTCGCTTTCGTTGCGAGCGCACTGTCGCACCGTGACGCGAGCTTTAGGTCACAGCATATGACCATTTGACAGTACACAAGCAACCATTGCCGCATGGACACTATTAGAGGTGTTCAAAAATAATTTCTTTTATAACTAGAGACTTCAACACCTACGGCGGCGACTTGTGACAACCCATAGTGATGATTCAATCTTCTTTTTTTTTTTAAGCACTGGACATTTTAATATCATTATTTCTCAAGTTGTGCTGCACTGTATGTTTATCGGTCTTCTCAGGGAACAATTACCAGCTGCTTCTTTATTAATCCAGTACATTTCATTGTTTGGTGCTACACAAGCATGAGTACATGTCATGCCCTTCTTTAAGTGTGCTTGTTACTGCTCCCTTTCCACTTCGGTGAACTTGCCAGTATCTAGCACCAACAAGTTCGAAGACCACATCTGCATGACATTAGCCGGGCAGCACGCGCGGGCGCGTGTCTCAGTGCGCACTTTCTGCTACTCATTAGAACATCGCAGCCTCCATGCCGTATGAGAAATCTTGCTTGCAAAAGTGCTTGCTGCACACCTGAGTTGTAGCCGATGGCTGCTTGCCAGTTATAAATTTCGCGATCCCAGCTTCACGCAGCTTCTTATCCTGCGGGTACATGTGAAGGCTGACACCGAGCTCCATTGCGTATGTCCAGCACTGCGGCACCGAGCAGTAGCCTACAATATTGGATGCCTTCAAAGGCAGCCACTACCTATTATAGGGCTTTTCAGTGTTGTGGCGAGAACCTCCCCACTTAATCAGAACCGCAGCGCAGGTGGGACTTTAAACTTTCATTTTCAGCTCGCTTCGGCGCTTCCGAAGCAGCTGATGCGGCCACTGTGTCCACGTGACCCCTCATACCCCGTCACGCCGACGATGCCACCAGCTTTTCCAGTGGTGGAGCTCACCCCCAATACAGTAAGACCTCGTTATAACGAAACAGATATAACAAACTAATAGATATAATGAAGCAATGGTAATTCCCCTTGAAATTCCAATAGATGCCCGTGTATTGAACATCTCACTTTAGCGAAGCTAGAATTTGCTCGTAATGGGTATAACGAACCTTTTTTTCCACAACAAGCATTTCCTGACCATTTTGATACCCATCAGGTCAATGTTCTGTAGCGTGCGACGTGCGCCTCTCCCGGCCTCCCCTTTCCCGTGTAACTCATGGACCCACCCACTCTTCCACTGCGCATGTGGGGCGCCGCCGACTGCGGCTTTGTTGTTGCTTGTCATTGCCTGCGCGCGCATCAAGGATATCAGCGTTTCTCTCGGTTCGTTTGTGCGAGTTCCCACAGCCAGAAAGGAGACGGACGACGGCAACGGCAAACAAAAGTGCAAAATGATATCAATCGAGCAGAAGGTGGCTATGCAGAAAGCTATAGAGTCCGGCATGAAGAAAAAAGTGGCTGATGTTTTCGGCATAACGTTGAGCATGCTGTCAACAATTCTGAGCAGCAAAGAAGCTGTCACCAGTGCTGTCGCATGTGGCATAAAAGGCGACAGAAAGAAGCTGTGAGCCCCCGCCTTCGAAGCTGTAGAGAAGGCGGGCCTTCAAGTGGTCTTTGGATGCAAGAGCAAGCGGCACTCCTGTGAGTGGAGTACTGGTGCAGCGGAAAGCAAGGGACTTCAGATGCATCATGGGGCACGAAGGTTTTGTGGCGAGTAGCTACAAAACCGTCCTGCCCCATGATGCACACTCGCCACTGGCGAGCGTTGGCTGGCTGCAACGTTTCAAGGGGCACCATAACATCGTTGGCAGAGCTGTCAGCAGGGAAGCACAGTCTTGTCAACCGCAATGCTGCAGTGGCATGGGTGGAGACAAATGTTGGACAGCTGCTAGAAATATACGATGCCAAAGATTTGTTTAATGTGGATGAGACCACCCTGTTCTACCAGATGCTGCCGCAAAAAACCTTGGCCCTCAAAGGTGAACGCTGCCAGGACAGTAAGCAGAGCAAGGCCCGCGTGACCGTGTTGCTTTGTATCGACGTGAATGGATCGGAAAAGGTGCCGGCCCTCATGGTTGGCAGAAGTGCGTCACGATGATGCTTTAAAGGCAAACAAAAGCTCCAAGTGAGTTATGTGTCCAACCGCAAGGCTTGGATGACAGACAAATTCGCGCACAATAGCTGCAGGAGTGGGACAAGTAGCTGGGCAAGCAGCCATCGGAAGATATGCCTCGTCCTGGGTGACTGCGCAGCCCACTACATTGCCGCTGTGATCAAGAACATCGAGCTATGCTTCTTGCCGCCAAACTGCACTGCAGTTGTGCAACCTCTCGACCAAGGGGTTATCTATCATGGACCGTAAGTAGGGCTACCGCAATCATGTGATCGACTGAATTCTGCTCAATATGAGCATGAAATGTGAGACCACAATCGACCTGTACATGGCGATCGAGATGCTACAGGCTGCTTGGATGGCTGTACCGGCAAGCACGATCGCCAATTGCTTCCGGAATGCCTCATCTGGCGTCAGCAGTGGCACTTACAGCAAACACCTCAGTGCTGCCGCCAATGAGTGTGCCACGGGCGACCAAGCCCTGATGTCGTGGGACGCTCTCACTGACGCCGGCATTGTGCCCGACTGCGACACCTTCCGCACGTACATCAGTGCCAATGCTAATGCGGTGACGACCAAAAAGCTAACGGAGGCAGAAATTGTGTGCGCGGTGACGGGGGTGCCTAATAATGACAGTGACGAATGTGTCGACGACAGCCCAGAGCCTAATGTTGGCGAACCCGACGTTACTGACGTCCGCACAAGAGGTGGATGTGGCAGACCTGCTGCACCACTTCTTTGGCGCTCACGATGATGGTGAGGACAGACTCGAAATAGTGGCTGCAGCTGAATAAGCCATCATTCGCCTCAAGAAGGCGCAGCAAAAATCTATCAAGGATTTTGCTTCTGCGAAGTGAGCCGCCAGCTGGCGTGCTGTTGATCGATCAGTGATGAGCCGTTTGGTGTGAATAAAGTAGCAATTCCTTGCTGTTCTTTCTTTTTCTACGCTTGTTTTCTTCCGTGCGCCAGCCTTTTTTTTTTTGTTTTTTTCACATGGTGGGCTGCTGTGCGATTCGGTGGCGAGTATATCTTCTCTTGCTTGCTAATTGTGGGTAGAAATGGATAGTGGCTACAACGAACTAATGGCTATAACAAAGTAATTACGATGCACCCCCCACCTTCAAGTTATAACGAGGTTTTACTGCAACATTCAATTATTTAGGACACTCAAAGGCTTGTCAGTGTTTTTTCCAAGGTATACCTTCACTTAGCATCCAAAAATGAGGAGTCCAAGATATGTTAGTACTCCTTTAAAGAAACGTTGATGGCAAATACAGTCTCCGCTCATTACAACGGACCCATGTACTACAGACTTTCGGACATAATGGGCCATATTTTTTCAGCCTTAGTTTGTTTTACCTATTTCATTACTGCAATCAAATTCGCTTTTAATGGATCACGCTGCAACAGACTATCAGCCACAGTGGAAGAAATTAGCAGCACCTATTTTTAAAATCGGGCATATAAAACATACTTTTGTTGTGTTGACGTGGACTGACAACTGACTTGTGAGGGTCAGTGGACAATCACAGCTCAATATCGCGTGCGCGAGCGAAGAAGGCAGGGCGGAAATGCGCAGTCTTCTTTCACGTGGGAGGCACGGGGGAAGTGGGGGGGGGGGGAGGCGAGAGAGAGGGGTGTTCTACACTGGAGGCTGATGCTTACAGTGCAGCCGCCGTATCTTGAAAGCGATCTGCGATGTGGACAAAGTGCGCGCCCGTGCGGGCCCCTATCTTGAAAGCGATTTGTAATGTCGACAAAGCGCTCGCTCGCGCGGTCACCGTATCTCGAAAGCGATCTGCGATGTGGACAAAGTGCTTGCCAACGAGGCCACCGTATCTCGAAAGCAATCTGCAATATGAACAAAGTGCACGCCTGCATGGGCAACATATCTGGAAAGCGATCCGCGATGTGGACAAAGTGCGCCCAATGCCCGTAGCTTTGTATGCACTGTGCTTTCTGTAGAGGTTGCCACAGTTCAGCCCCGTTTGTTAGGCTGCCACCAGAGTGTGGCACCCCCTGTGACTTCTGTTTGTGTATGTATGTTCGGGCCCAATAAAGGAGGGTCATGCCCTTTTCATCTAAGCAAGTGACAGTACGTGTTGGTGCGTCCCTGCGTGCCCGTGCCCCGCAGCACTAACCACGTGACACCTTCAACATTTAGTTTGCGTTGAAGCGAGAGACTGCACGAAGGTCAATTCACTCGCTGCTGCTGCCACGCTTATCTTGCTTAATTTGCTATTGCAATCAATGCTTTGCCTTTCAGGCTAAACTGCGACTTTTTTGTTTATTTTTTACTTTGGACGTTCGTCACTTATTGTTTGCATTAAAGTTGTTACACATCGCGACCAAAGTTCCGGAAGTGAGGCGTTTCACATATTGCGCACTTCGGATAAAACGCACATTTTTTGTCGGATTATCAGGGTACACTGTAACATCTGTCTATTGTATTGTGCCTAGCTCAAGACAAAAACCGTGGTCCTCAAAATTTATCTTCTATTCCAAGAAATGGCGCAGTTGCTGAGAAAATTGCAACCGAAAATACTGCATTATCTGAAGACAGCAGATTACTCGAGAGAATGGGTAAACATGTGTCAACCACATGTCTCTGCCCCATGCAGGAATTCTGTGCTGCACACATACACACATGTATAGATAGCGTTGAGGAATCTCACCTTTTTATGCCCAAAAAGGAGGAACTCGCGGAATTTTGCTAACGTGTGACTTGAGCCCGTGGTCCCAAGTTGGGCACGATCAGACACCACAATGCCCTCATCAGGCGATCTACTGCTGCCATCGTCAGCACCTTCGGGTGAGGTTACTTCACCTCCCTCCCCTCCTGGTTGGCCCGCAAGCACTGACGTAGACGCTGATGGCCCCAAGATGTCGTGGCCCCGAAGAAGCAATTCAGCAATGTCCGAACCTGAGACAAACTATAAAGTGCATCAATTAATTCCAATTGCCCACCTTCACCTGAGACAAAAGCACAAGGAGTACGCATTACTGTTTAATGGCCCAACCGTCACTCGGGCCATTCTGAGCATGAGGAAGAGTAACCAAGTGACCATCAAAGTAATGAAGGCAAGTGTACAGTCGCCCACATATGTTTGCAGGTGACAGGATCTATGAAAAAACCGAGTTGCTGAAAAGCCTGCACACATAGCTTCACTGTGTTAGTTCCCTATTATGCAGTGCAGACATTTTCTTACATTTTATGGGCCACTTCTCCCATACCAGCATGTTATATACGGTGGCTTTGTTGCTTTGACTGCATGGCTTGAATTTAAAAATTATACTACAGTGAAATCTCGATATAATGAATGTCACGGGACTGCCAAAAATGATTATTTTGAAATATTGTTGCATCAAATACACACACACTGTCATTAAATACTGAATTTGACAAGAGGAATCTTCTACGTTTGAAAGTGGCATGTATTTAAGTGAAGTCATTGAGTTGTGAAGCCATCTCCGCCTCCATACACTCATGCACCTAAGCACTGTTTTAAAACAGGGCATAGTCATGTGTATGAAGGCTCCCTAGTACAGACCCTGCATAAGTTAACACTACACGCCCCATACCAGCAATCAACAACAGTACTGCAACTATGCAACACAGTTCCATGCATGTTCCAGCTGTGGCAGGATGAAACACAATGCTCCACAGTGGCAGCGATAATGACAGTGATTTTTCAGCACACGCCGACTGTCACACATGAACCATGGAGTGGAATCTTTCTTCAGAGCGTCAATGACGCGCCTCAAGTCATTGCACTCGCTAGGCCTATGCTCGCTGGTGGCTGGCAATAAAGTGCGAAGCCAGCACTTATATCATTAGCATATCTGCGATCTGGACATGAACACCACTGTGCATCATCACCAAACGTTACTGGAACCCCGACATATCCACAAATTTCATCTCTCCTTAATTAAATTAAATTAAATTAAGGGGTTTTACGCGCCAAAACCACTTTCTGATTATGAGGCACGCCATAGTGGAGGACTCCGGAAATTTTGACCACCTGGGGTTCTTTAATGTGCACCTAAATCTAAGTGCACGGGTGTTTCCGCATTTCGTCCCCATTCATCATCACTCTCCTTGTCATATCATAAAAAGCCAACAAACACTGACACAAAGGACAACATATGGGAAATTACTTGTGCTTAATAAATGAAATAAAGAAATGAAAAAATAATGGAAATGAAAGTGGATGAAAAAGCAACTTGCCGCAGGTGGGGAACAGTCCCACAACCTTTGCCTATTGCGTGCGATGCTCTACCAATTGAGCTACTGCGGCGCTGTTTCCCCGTTCCCTTTCTTGGGTATTTATGTTTCCTTGCAGAACCCTGGGAGTGTTAGCCAGCGCCACCACTCAGAGACCTTGGCGGCGGACGTGGAACATCCTTTCTGCTGAAGGCGTAATGAGAACATGACGTCTGCAGCAGAAAAGATGAGTATTCTTGGTTTCCCATTTTAATTTCCGCATTTTCAATGCCTTTTCAGCCCAGTTTTAACTAAGTAAATAAACGCAACCGAACGAATGCAGTGAAGCATTTTTTCGAGGAAAACAAAAATAATTCCATTGAACATCCTTTTGAGCAGGGAAGAAGTTTGGGCATGTTGGTAGTTCAATCGTAAGCTGGGATACATAGCGCAAGAACGACACAAGGACGAAGCACTCGTCCCGTGTTCTTGCTTCATCCTTGTGTCGTTCTTGCACTATGTATCCCAGTTTACGATCCTTTTGAGCTTCTACGTGTATCAACAACATAAAAAACCTGCCAATTCTTTGCTCTCAACAGCCTTCGCCAGCATCATTTGCACTTTTGCTATCATTTGCCAGTTTTGCCATTTGCCAGCATCACTTGCCAGTGTTGGTGTGCGTGAACATGGACGGCTCAGACAAGCGGCCCCTATCGGTCATCGGCAAGGCTAAGAAACCGTGGGGCTTTGCCAAGGTGCTGTCAATGCCAGTAGCGCATACAGTCGCCGACCTATAAATCAGACTCCGATAAGCCGGACATGCTCGCTAATACAGACAGCCTCGCGGCAACACCAATAGCCCCATAGACTTAATGTGTAAAGATGACCGATATTTCGGACAACCACCAGCAGAACATTCAATTATCCGGACTCCATCAGTGGCCGTAGCATACACTGACCCTGCCGCCATTACCACCTCTGGCAACCTCGACGAGGCATTAGGTATAGCCTCAGATATGACGTACTAGATGGTTATCTCTGAGGCCTTGCCTTAGTTGCAGAACCATGGCTCTGATGTTTTAGTGCAAATGCCAATCTTGGAGGCTTTGCTGGAATTATGAGGCCGCATCAACATCATAATCACTGCATCCTATTCCGCCACCCCTGTGCATGGCACGCTATCGCCATTCTGTTTGTCAAGTTGCCTTTCGAACAGCGTTCCGCCATTCGTGCTTGTATTAGTTTGCTTTTGCGTTCCAGTTAACACTCTGCTGGGTCCAAGAAGTCTTCGCGTCAAATGGCACCAATGGTGCCCTTGCAATCCATGTCGACGATGAAACACGGCAAATACACCATACTGACAGTGGCGAAAAAGGTGGCCATCATACAACAAGTGCTGAGTGGCTGCCCACAGGTTGAAGTTGCCCGAGAGTTCAACGTTTCCAAGCAAATGGTATCGGATTACATGAAGAATACGGCGAAGATTTTAGGCACAACAGAGAAATCTTTTGCAGGTGAACAGAAGAGGGCGCGCCAAGGCCTTTACCCAAAGTTGGAAGAGGCGTTGAGCATGTGGCTTAATGCTAACATCTCTCAGCGTATTCCTGTATCTGGCCATCTTTTGAAACAAAAGGCCAAGTCCCTTGCACTTCAACTTAACATTGAAGGATTTAACCCTTTCGCTGTCACTGACGTACCGGTACGTCATCGTGCTTCCCCCCCCACGGTGTCACTGATGTACCGGTACGTTCTCTATCGTGCGTTCAAAATTTCGCGCCATAGCGCAAAGCTGGCGCTCCTGGATTGGCCACGCTATCTGTTGACTCTTTCTACAAGTTCGTACATTCGCCCCGACCTGTGTTACTCCATGTATTGAAGAGTACGGCGTGACTGCCACTCCCCACTTTCTCTTTGCTGAGTGGCGCGGTGGCTCCGTGTTCGCTGTATCATGCGTCGCGCGTGTGGTTATGGGTTCAAGGGTTGTTCTGCCATCTTCGCTGGTTTGAAGATTTTTATTTTTCTTCTGTTGGCGTGCCTGCTACGGCGTGTCAAGTTCAGGCGCACGTGCCGTTGCCTCTCCGAAAAGAGTGACTTGTTGCTGCTTTCGCTCTCTCGCCGCACCCTCGCTTCCGGCTTGCAGCAGTAAACGTAAAGCCCTTTGAACTTTGTTTAGCCTTTTTCCATCTCCCTCCGTCTTCTTGATCACGCAACGTCCCATCGCTCTCCATTGTGCGGGCGACTGAAAGCGCATCCTCCCTGCGCGCGGTTACTTTCGGATGGCTCAGCGCGCGGGACCTTCGTCTGCTCATTGGAGCGGTGGCTCAATTCCGATTCAGAATACGAGCTGAGCTCGGATTCGGACTCAGACAGAGTCGCATGCGAGGAAGAGGGTTCCGCATCGTCAGATTCGGATGTTGAACGGATTTTATAGTCAGGCTGATGATGATGATGATGTTTACTAACAACAGCTGCAGAACACTAAAATGTGCATATTTCATTGACTATGTTATTTGCATACCAATCATAATCAAAAATAAATTGCTATGTTCATTCCCTGTTATGCTCGTTCCCTGAAACCAAGCAGACACTGGGGGTGCGTCACGGCCAGAAAGGTCCGACAGCGAAAGGGTTAAGTACAGCAATGGCTGGCTTCGAAATTTTAAGAAACGGTACAAGGTGCCCTTCAACGCACTTTAAAAAAAAAAATGTGCGGTGAGAGTGGTGCCGTAAATAACACACTGGTAGCGAACTACCGCAGAGGAAAGCTGGTGGAGCTACTTCGTCTCTACTCTCCGGATGAAACCTTCAATAGACCCTTTGCAAAAGTACGCCACCTGCCGAGTAAATCGAGTTTCGGTTTCGGTTGCGAAAAGCATCCTGGGAATGAATTCGCCATGTTGCGGGGGAGCGCGGGCACTGCGGGAGCGTAGTAGCCGCCGTTGTTGGTTCTTTGTTCTATGACGAGGTGCTGCTGTAAGTTGGAGTTGTCAGGTGTTACTTGGACGCTGATTTCGACATGAGCGACGTCGTTTACCCGGTACACGGTTGGGAGAGTGACTTGTCGTGCCTTCCGCCACTCCGGGAGACGGCAATCAGCAGTTTTGTTTCGACGAAGACTACGAAGGGCCGACGAAAGGCGTACAAGTTGGTGACAGAGAGCTACATTGTTGCCTCTACAGTCTCCGCGAACTACTCTTGCAAAACGTAAGTTTTTGCGGCTTAGTGATGCCAATTTCATAGATAACATTAGTAACAGCGCTGAGAAAGCTTGCAAGGCCAATACATTTGTGCGCGCATGGATTCGGCATGTTGGGAAGCGCTTAATAGCTCCTGCACCCCGCGCGCTTGTTCGGAGCCATGTAGTAGGCTATCTGAATGAAAGGCGATTAATTTAACCGAATTTGGTCATTGAATGTTTTCAATGTGGCAATAAAGTTAGTTGTTGTAGTACTTGTAGCTTTATACACGGTGTGAACGCAGGCTCGAACGGAAAAGAACCACTTTGTTGAGGTGAATCGCTCACCAGGGTTTTACGCTCGTGGAACTGTTGAGCCGCTTGCTGATTACTAATCCGTAAAATACTTTATCTCCCGAAAAAAAAAAAGAAGGCGTTGTCCCGCTACCACTTGTTCAAAAATTTTGGGCTTTTCTTCGTGAATCTGCACTAAAAAATGCTCGCGTTTCTGCTTCGCCATAACGCAGTTGAATGATGGAAGTCTCTAAAGAGGGGTAAGAAACCCAGCGTCTGATTTTACTCGAAAAATGTGGTGGGCGCCGGGCCATTGCGGAATTCAGGTATCACGTTTTACAGCATTGCTTGATGTCACAGCGTGTGTCCGACTATGTTAATCAACTTTGCCCCCTCAGAAGCACTTCTGTGTCATTCATCTGCCCTGCAGCGAAGCAGACCTATCGGCTTCCTGTTGGACGTAAATGTGATTGTGCACATGATTGCATAAGCTCGCAGTTGAAAAGCCATGCTACATCACACGCCCACACTGAAAAAATTGCGTATTTCCCAACGACCCACAGTCCATTGCGTATGTAAGGGGTAACGCCCCCCCCCCCCCCCCCTCCGATTGGTAACAAAAGGTCGCGTGCTTCTCATCGCAGTTGAAAGATATAAAGAATTTCGCGTGGCAATCCAGCATAAACCGGGACTGTTCTACATTTCTATTCACTTCGTTTCAGGGCTAATACCATCTTTGTGAAGGCCAGCTGCTACAGAAGCCAACGAAAAACCCTCTCACCATATACAGTCAAGGCAGCGTTGTCGCTTCAGGGAGACATACTTGGCGGCCTTTGTGAGTGCGCTGCTGGCAAGCACGCATGTAACCATTTGCAAGCTGTGCTGAAGTTAGTGGCATTACTTCAAGTTAAAGGATACAATGAAGCGCCAGAGCATCTCTCATCGACAGATTTGCCGCAGCAGTGGAGAGTGCCAAGGACCAATCCGCTTCGCGGAACAAGTCTGCAGCAGGTAGACTGGCGGAGAGTAGGGGAGGGCGGGCAAAATTTGCCCCGCACCTCTCGCCTCTATAAAGGCATTGCTGCTAACGAAGACCCGAAGCAACAGGAGGAAGACATAAAGGCCTTTGCCGATGCACTGAAAGAAATTAATGGTATGCAGGAGTTCGCCAGCTTCCTCGACGCTGCAGACAGCTCAGACGTCACTGAAACAAAATTTGGGACACGTTTAAAGGGCTGCCTTCTCGACTACCAACAGTCTGTGGTTCCTCATGGATTTGCAGTCTTCATATCCAAAGAGCTAGAAGTGCCTCGGCCGCAAATATGGGCAAGTGCGGAGCTGTTTACGGGCGCTTTCACTGTTCCACAATGGAAAATACCCGACACGTTTGATGGAGCATCTGCAGCATTTCTTAAGGTAATAGTTTTATATTCTATATTCATGCAACATTGCCTTAATGTAGGCTTGAACAATCAATTGTTTCAGTCCCTGCACACTAACACATAAGGTATGTGCCATTGAAATTCATTTCAGAGTATATGCATCACCCCAGCGGAGGCGCAGGACCTAGAAAGGACGTCTAGGAGGCAACGAAACAGCCTAACATGGCATCAAGGACGCCTTCACCGCCTTACTGCATCCAACTTCGGTTTGGTCCTGAACCGGAAGAAGTGGACAAAGAAAGGCTTGATTAACCTGACGACTCCGAAGGACCTGTCACGCGTTCAGCCCGTCAGGTACGTTCAGGCATGGTGTTACTGAAAACATATTGCAAATGCACTTGTGTCCTGGGCGTACACTCGAATTCCTGAAGCTTCACTAAATTCCTTTTCCAGGTACGGCATAGCCAACGAGAAAGACGCCCTCCTGAGGTACAAGGATACCTTGACAACTGCGGGACATCCTGTTGAAGTATTCAACTGTGGCCTTTTTGTCGACCCGTCCAGGCCATGGCTTGGAGCATCGCCTGACGCCCTAACCTTTGACCCTTGTGAACCTTTTCCATGGGGTACAGTAGAGGTGAAATGCCCATACTCCCTCAGACATGCCACGAGAGAGGTTCTCCTTTCAGAAGACTTCTTCGTTGCATTTGATGAAGATTGCCAACCTGAACTGAAAGTTTCCCATGAACACTACAAGCAGGTGATTGGACAGATGGGGATAACTCGCACACAGTGGGCAGACTTCGTTGTCTTCGGACCGCACTTTATTATAGTGCAGCGCGTGCATTTCGCCGAAAAAGAGTGGAACGACATGGTTCATGTGCTAGACAATTTTTATTTTGACACTCTGCTCCCATTCTTCGTACAGCAGGTGAAAACATGAATATTGCATGAAGAGCTAAACATTTATGCAATAAAGGCAAGTGAGCTTTTGTAATAAACAAATTGATTTGTAAGAGTTAGCAGCAATAAAGCAGTTTTTCCCACCAGTCACTCGCTTTCGGTGATCAAAGGGCTTTGCATATTGCTCAGCACGGCACACACTGACCATACCTGATTAATCAGCGGACCCAGGGAAAGTGGTACTGCCTTATCAAAGATGTGGTAGCACTTGATTCGTTGTATTCTCCTTTCGACGTGAATTCGGAGTGAAGCGATTTCTTGTGTCCGCTGCACGTCATCCTCCTCAAATTGTTTTTGTGTCAAGAAAGGTGGCAGATTCAGGCCGACCCCTTTTTCTTGAAGTAGATCCTTGATCTTAAAGCCCTTGTCGGCCATGACAGTGTCGCCGGGAGCAAAGTTTAAGTCCAGAAAACCACTTCTGATCACTATTTCGCGGTCGGAGAGCGACCCCATGAAAAGTTCTGATGCGAACGTAAGAAGACCATTTGGTGCCACGCCAATGAGAGCCTTAAACGTGTTCGCCGACTTGTAAGTTGAGTACGTACCTGACTGCAAAACGAGGGAGCTAGGTACTTCACACTTTACCTCTGTGGCATCGATGATCACCCTTGTGCTTGGGTACAGCTCCCGAAATGCAGGAGGCATGTGCCTGTCAATCTTACTGCGTGGCACCCACAGAGTAAGTTTTCCCAGCTGGATGTACATAAAATTGATCCAACCAGAAAACACTCTTGACACTGTACTTGCAGAAACACCGAAAATATGCCCGAGATGCAGGTGGAAAAATCCAGTTTTCAATTTCATCAGTGTGAGAAAAAGTTCTTCCGCAGGTTCAAGCTTCCGTGGGCGTCCCTTAACGTCCCCAGGTGTGCTTTCATTTTCCAAGTATACATTACAGGCATTTTCACCCGGCTTCAGGTATAAAAGGAAGCATTGAAAGTGCTTGTAGCTAGATAATCCAGTGTAAAACTGCATGCTGTTGTCGTCATCACGGAACCTCGCAAGTGAAAATGGCTTTCTTTCTTTTTTTGCTCGACTTTCTTTGTCTTCAGCTGCTCGTTGCATTTCTTGCAGCTGCTTTTTGACATGTTCAAGCTGCTCAGTTAGCTTTTTGTTCTCTGCAATCAGCTCAATGTTGTTGTCGTTTACTGCGACGATGTCCTCTCTGAGCTTCCTTGCTTCACCTAAAGCCCTTTTAAGGCTCTGAACATGAGCAGACAGCTGTGCAACTTCTTCGCACCTTGCTTTTAGCTCCAGTTGAATTTTTTGAAAAGTGGCAGTGCACGACTGACAAACCACATCTGCAGCAGTGTTTTGCGTCGCATGACCCTTGGCTCGTTGGCCTGCATCTTCGGATTGCTGTGAAGGTTCCCAGGTCATATCTCGGTCACTCTTACTTTCACGCTGACTCAGATCAGTGTCGGGGCTTGCTGCTTGTAAAAGATGGCTTGTGAGACTCTTGCTGCAGCGCAGTGCTCGCTCCTTAGGTGGTCGACGCTGTTTCACAGGCTTGGCAAACACAAACTGCGTCGGCACAGCATTGTCTTTCAGAAAGCGTCGCCCACTGGCCACGTTTGGGATATAGTCATCCGGCTTGAAATGTTTGGAGCAGACCCTCGTAAACTGGCCGACCACGAAGTTTGGCCCTGGATCCCTTCTTATGGCGATTATCCACTTTTTGAACATGACCTTGTCCCGTGGGAACTTGTGAAATGAGACCTGCAAAAGGTAAATTATGATGTGCTTGTCTAAAAACAGGTATTTCACTAAAAGAGCTGGGTCACTAGCCCTCATATTCTTACGTTGCCATGGGTACCAATGCAGCTGACTAAAAGGAAATTCAGGATGGATCTAGGCAGTACGTTTTTAGCACTGCATGTTGCTCACTCGCAAAAAAGTGGTTTCTTCGCTATAACTTCATGGCATGATTTTAATCTGTGGTTCACAAAAAATTATCCTTGGTTTTTAAAAATAAATGAAAAGGCGCAGGCGCAAAAAATGTAATATTTTTTTTCTGATCGCGGCTTTGACTAAAATACTCGGCATGATTATGAGGAAACTAGGCAGCTATAGGTAGACCACATACATTTTTTTTTACTTGCCGGCTGCCGACACATTTGTAGCACGTCGTACCAGACAGGCTGGCCAAGAGTGCGACGTTCGAGTTACATCACGGTATAATACAGACTTTTCGTCAGTGCAAATATACTTCACCGTATCTATATAGCTTGCCTGTAGACTGCGGACACTGCGACGAGGTCATTTATTTTAACGTGTTGTCACTAGTACGATCGCTGCGCTGCAGTACAGCCGTGGTTTCAGGGAGCGACAGCGTCTCTACCCCCTATACAAGTGCCCCAAAACGTTACCGCCCATCAAAATACGAACACATGCGTGGATAAACCAACGCTCAGCAGAAACGTCCCACGCGGTGGGGAACGAAGTTCGAGCGGCTAGTTTTGCGCAGTGTTTGCGAAGCGCGGCTTAACGCCTGCATTTAGCATGCACGGTCGTTTCATTCCTACTGTGATCACAGACGCGCGCGCGCGCGCACACGCACACACACACACACACACACACACACACACACACACACACACACACACACACACACACACAAAACGCAGTTACCGTAGCCTCTAAAGCGTTACCACAATGTTTCGCTAAAATAACGGAATACAGCAGCGGGGAAAGTTCGCTCCAAGCTCGTTTACGCGGAGTCAATGCACCAGGACAACAGTGGTATGTCCGCGAACAACACCCGTAATAATAGCACGCACGTATACGTACCTTTTCGCCGCTTTTGCATCGGTATCCCTCCTGGTGACATTCAGGAACACAGCAGAAGTGAACCATTGCGAAATAAATATTCTTAACGCAGACTTGCAACGTAAGAGCCTTGAACGACGCGACGCTTTCCTTAGTCAACAATGCCGAGACAGGAGCGGCAGCTGGCGGCACCCCCACAACATGGCGGCTGCGCACGTAGTTGCGGCGGCGGCCGCGAGGGGCGTACTTTTGCAAGGGGTCTATTGCGACGAGGCTGGGCTTTTTTACAAGCTGCTGCCAGACAAGACACTTGCCCTGTCGGGAGAACCTTGCCATGGTGGGAAGCACAGTAAGAAACGACTCACTGTTGTTGTAGGCAGCAACGCTTTGGGGATGGAAAAGCTTCCACTGCTAGTCATCGGCCAAATGCAAAATGTTTCAAGGGAAAAAAGACTGCCTGTCTGGTATGAAGCAAATACTAAGGCGTGGATCACCCAAAACTTGTTTCAGGGATACATACACAAGTTGTATCGAAAGTTTGAGTTGCAGAAGCGCAAAGTGCTTCTGTTCGTGGACAACTGCGGTGCCCATACCCAAATCAACGGTCTGAAAACGAATGAGATGGAATACTTGCCGCCGAACACAACCAGCGTTCTCCAGCCTATGGATCAAGGCATTCTAAAGAATTTAAAAGTGCCGTATCGTTCGCGCCTGTTGCACCACATGATACTGTGCTTAGACAGTAAGAAGAAGTACAATGTGGACTTGTCCGCTGTGAGTATTCTTGTTGATGCCTGGAAGTCAGTGTCAGCAGACACACTCAGCAACAGTTTCTGTCACGCTGGATTTACCTTCGGTGATGAGCCCAACTTCGCCAATGAAGAGCCTGGACTGCCATCAACCACACCAAGCTCAAATGCAAACATCGTTAATGACCTGCGAGGATGTGGTGTGCCGGTTCCTGCCGCTGTCACGTTTGAAGACTTCACAGACATCGACAGAGTGGCGTTGTCATGTGCCGAACAGAACGATGAAGAAATAATCAAGTAAATTCTCACGCCATCAAATAGCAACTCTGACATGATGATGATGATGATGATGATGATGATGTGCTGTGTGCTCCGGTGCCTTCATATGCAGATCTGACCCAAGCCTTCGTAGTCCTTTCATCGGCACACAGAGACAACATAGCAATGGCAGATATACAGGCGGACTTGATTGCACGTAAGCGGAGGTGCGTGCAGCAACGCATCGACAACTTTTTTTTTCCCCGGGGGCCTTAAAATGTAAATAAAATTATCTTTTTTTTCATACATTCGTTTTTTCAGGCATTCAATAGTTCCGACTTATTTACGTTCCCCATGGAGTCCGAATTATCGGTCGTCGACTGTGAGCCATCTTCTGTGTGTGGTTGACTGACTTCGATAAGGAGACGAGCACGAAGTAGTGCAAAGTGTCGTTGTTGCTCGACAACTGCAGCGCACACCATGTCAACACACATATTAAGCACTATCGAGGTCCTTTTCCTGCCTCCCAACACAACTGCCAAGCTACAAACAATGGACCAGGGAGTAATCGCCAACTATCGTCCACTATCGCCGCCGTGTCATCGAACGTCTGCTCGTCGACATTTGAACAGCTGACAACTCAGCTCACTTGAAGGTGCCGCTGGTGAAGGCGATATTTTTTGCAAGTGGAGCCTGGAAGGACGTGAAGTCACAGACCATACTTCACTGCTTCCAGAAAGCAGGTTTCTCACGGCGCAGCAGTGCTGACGGAGACGAAACAGTAACAGATGACATCAGTGCAGTGATGAGCTTAGGGCAGCAGCTTTGGGAGTCCACAGGCAATGCAAACCTTGCCCTACACAGCTTGGATTATATGGACTTTGTCCTAGCAGATGAAGACCTCGTCACAACTGAGGAGCTGGCCACCGACGAACTCACCACAAGCATTTCTGAAAGGGAAATGATCGCTGATGACAGTGCCTCGTACCACGAAGGTGATGACATTGGTGCACCTCAGCCAGTGACCTCTAGAGCAGATATCGCAGCTGTCGATATGTTACGTATCTAACCAAGTTCCGAACTGGGCGTTTGCACTCAGTTGGGAGTGCTGAGGCCACTGTTCTGAAATGCGTGCTTGTGAAACACATGCAGGGGACCCTCGACTACTTTTTTTCAGAGGGTGTAAATAAAATTTTCTATTTGGTCTACTTCATGTGCGAATTAGCTTTTTTTTTTTTGAGTCCTGATATACAGAAAAAGCGGTTATAGCAAGTAATTTCTGATTCCCACCAACTTCGTTATATTTGGGCTACATTGTAAACCTTGTAATGACAACAAATAATCTTCTGAAGTTGTACTTATAGTCCCTTTAAGTCACCACAGGCTATGAGAAATACTGCAGTGGAGCATTCCACATTCCACAATTCCTAGCATGCACCATCGAAACCTGGGCAGCCAGGTGTTCCTGAATTCCACTACTCACTGTGGCGGCATAGTGACTTCGGCGTTGCGCTGCTAAGCCTGAGGACGTGGGATCGAATTCTGGCAGTAGCGGCCATATCTTAATGGGGGTGGAAATGCAAGAAACGCATGTGTACCAAGAACTGGGTGCATGTTGAACCCCAAGTGGTCTAAATTAATGCAGACTCCCCTACTACAGCGTGCCTCATAATCATCTTATGATTTTTGGCTCATAAAACCCCAGAATGTAATTTGTTAATTCTACAACGCTGAAACAGTGCCACTGCGTCTAGGCATTGAACCCACGTCTTCATCTTAGCCGCGGAATATGTTAGGCATTGTCCTTGCTGTAGGCAACTGCCACCTCCTTGAAATACCTATAGGAAAATTGACAAGACCTGCTTGTTATGTAACATTTTAAACAATTATGAAAATTTAAAATTTATCACAAAGTACATAACTTATTCACATGCACTGCTTTACAGCCACTAGAAGCCTGGCCCGTGCAGAACATTCTGTGCACACAGCTTTGCCAGCCCCCCTCCCATGTTTTCCCTCTTTCTTCACATTTAAAGCAATGGCAATTTCACACAGCAATAGGCCAACCTTCCTTGCACAGAAATCATTCAATAACACAGGAAAGCAGCAATAAGCTGAAGATAATGGGCGAAAGAAGCAAACTGCTTTATGGAATATAAAAAAAAGTACTTGCAGCTCCTAAGCCTAAACATCTGCATGTCATCCCACTTCAATCATTGCTAAGGGCTCAGCTGTACAGTAATATGTCCCTAGAATAAGACATCAGCAGAGGGAAGCATAAGAGATGCCGTTTTGCAATTATTCTTCACCTCCAGGTCCTAGTGGCAGGAAGAGTGGTGCCTACCCCATTTTGCCTCAGCATGAGCACGAGCAGCTCCCAAAGGAGGATGTGTGATGATCGGTCAGGCAAGCTGGGGTCTTCGGCGAATGACTGGATCTTCTGCGTGCAGAACTGGATCACATCATTTTTGTGCGTCTCAGACCTGCATCAAGGGATGGAATGCAGTAATGTTGTTTTGGCAAAAACAAAATACCAACGAGCTACACTTACTTATATCAGACAATTCCATTTCAGGAGAAATGGTTTAATTAGCTCATAGCATTGAATTCCAACAAATGCTTACTGAATGCTAACACTTAAAAGAAGCACTCTGTTTATTCACTTGCACTGTGCATGTTTCACCCATACAGAGAGAGAAAGAGATCAGCACCCTCTTTGGTGTCCTATTGGTTAGCATGCCCAGCACATACATCGCTACAAGGCTTACACCAGTATTTATGTCAGCTGTTTGTACTTTAGTGCACATAAATTTTGTATGCTTTTCTTTTGATACCTGTTTCAAGAGTAATGGCAGACACTATGACCTCCACAAACACTGGAGACCAGAAAACACGAACACACGAATAATAAATGTGATTGCACTATGCTGGGCGCACATATCAGACAGCTTTCTTTGCAGCATTCAGTACCAATCCTGTTAGCTTTGCATCCGTGCCTCAAAATACACTGAGCTTTGCCTTCTTTGCTGCATGCCCTCCCCCCACACCAGGTTGCAACGCATGACAATGTGTGAGGCAGTCATAAACCAGCAACAAGGTGCACCCATTCACTGTCATGGAGCTACTGAGTGTTGCACAGACTTCTAAGATTTTCCCTGCTATTAAACTCATTATCTTTCAAGGAAGACCACATTTGACATGCCCTAAGTTGCCTCAATGGGACTTTTCCGTAGCAAAGGCCATCACAAGCTCACTTGTGCATGTCGGCTACGGTTGAATTATCCAACCTTGTGCCACTTTTGAAATTAAATTAACAGAAGACTTGGCTTAGCTAATAGAAGTGCTACTATTATCTGGGGCCTTGCATCAGGACAGAATGAACCAGAATCAAATTACCATTATGATAACTGGCAACTATGCATCATGCAGATATTATGAGTATTTACGTCAACTGAAATGGTTAACTATGATGAAATAGGAGTAGGCTTAGCAGATTCAAAGAGGTCTTGTGCATCATAAACATCAAAAGATGGTAAAATCTGTAGAAAAGCAAAGCCTCTTCCATAACCATAGAGGTATGTACAAAAAGATTGAGCGCAGTGAGAAAAATAACAGTCACAGCTGACCTGACCAAAGGTCCTGGGAATGCCTGCAACTCATGGAACTGTGGATCCTTCTGGAACAAGTGCTGCACACCGGAATAGAACAACAAAACAATAAACTGACAGCTTATCCCATATAATAAAGTAGGTGCAAGCATGCAATATATTACTTGAACACCATTAGGATGTATATTTTATTCTATGCCTCATGCTGCATTATCTTGCATACTTGAGGATGCCCGAGATGTTTGGTTTCAACCGTGTGGTGCCCAGCAAACACACAATGGAACATGGCAGGCTTGGTGAAACATAACAGGAGGACACCATCTCTACTGGAACCAGCATGACACAGCAGGGGCATGGGATACCTGGCTGGCAAGATTTGCATCTTGAAGGTTCATTTTTGCCCAAACGTTTCTGGCCCATGCCCCACAGCTGGGGAATCAGCCAATGGTCTTACCAAAGCCTGAATTCCAATGTGACATTCAGAGCCCTTTTCAAGCAAAATTTTCATCTCTCTTTATAAGAACACTTGCAATTGCAGATGGAGAACAGATATGAAGCCCAAATCACCCCATGGAGCAGTTGAGACTACTCCACAGAAACCAGAAAATTTGACCAGTAGTCCATGTGATGTGATCCCTTTACTATTGTGGGCAATCATTGAAATCATCAGTCACAGATGACACCAGATATTAAGCAAGCAATTCAAAGTTTTGTAGCAGCAATGAATAGTCATTCATATTGTACCAGCCTCTTTCACACAGAGAAAATGATGACTTGGAAAGCAGCCTCCTCAACACAAGCAGCTAGAAGCTAATCGTTGCAAATGTCCACCATATTGAACATGTCCATTTCAGCTGCTGCTGAGGTGCTGATTGGCTTGGCTGGGATACCAGCGAGAAGACAAGAGGCACCCACCACCAGTGGGTGTCTGTTTTTAACACAGTACTTTTAAGAATGTACTGCATTATGAATAATTGGACAAACATTATTAAAATTGTCCGACGGCAGGATTTGAACACAGGACCTCTAGCACAGAAGTCCAATATTGCAACCATTATGCCACAGATGCATGGAAAAGTGGAAACACTGCAATTAGCAATGATTATGCATGCTCATGCTGAAGTTTTGGCCAATTTAGGTCCAGATAAAGCATAATAAACAAAGCCACAATAACATCTGAATCCATAAGTACGAAGACCGTACAAATCCATTTACTTCCCATCATTCCCATGGTGGCTGAATGATCGCAGCGCCAGAGTTCCCTCTAGTAATTATTGTAGGAAACTCTATGGCTGAAAGGAGCAAGAAAGCACCCCGGGCCCAACGCATGTTACTACGCACTCAACTCGACCAGCACCGTTTGAAGCCAAAAATGAGTCCCTTCATGGGAGGATGGTATTCTGTGAGCTTGCGGAGTGTACTGGGTCTGCCATTGGAATTTAGCATTGGTTACTTCCGATTCAAAGAAAAGAAAATAATGACCAAGCTACTTATTTGTCTGTTAACTAATGCACAGCAAACCATGCAAATATCACTATGCACAGCATTTCCAAATGTAATCGCTCCGTATTCCTCATCGACAGTTATGCCAACACCAGTTCGAATTTAAAAAATTGATGACCACCAGCAAAGTCTGCATGCTTGAACTCCATGCTGCTGCCTTTGAAGTAGATGCATAAGAGACACTGCACTCCAAGGCTGCATGCATGCCAGACTCAAACTGCCGAGCATGCAGCTCAGATGGTAGCTCACTGGTTAGTACATCCAGCTCTCAGCTACACACAGGCTTAGTGGCCTGTGTTTGATTAACGGCAGTGCTAGTGAGCAAAAGTCTAATCTGGCTTTTTACAAGTTACATTTAGTGTGCGCGTTGCCTTGTGTCATCTTGTCTGGCTCCTCTTGTGTATCGTGTGTCAAATTATGCCAGAAAACAAACAAAAGCATCAAAGGCCAGGAATGACTAAAAAACGGTGTGGACCAAACTCTTGAGAAAAGAGCCATCATTTGCCAAGTACATACTAGATGGCACCACATTTTGCCACAGCCAGCACAGATGCTTAACACCAAGACACACAGCAAGTGCATCATGCCAGCAAAAATTTCTCAACATGCATCTGAAGCAAGGTAAGTAAGAGCAACAACATCTACAGTGAAACCGTGCACAATGGGCTGAATTTCATGCCTGACAAGAACCAAATGTACATGTGCGAGTCGGTCTCAACATATGACAAGGAACACCATCCTTGACATGAGGACAGTGCAACACAATCACAAGGCAGCTAGATATAACACCACCACCAAACCACTGAAAGTAGCATCAATGAAACTATAAAAGACCAGAGTCTGTTGCTACAAAAATCCTACCTTAAGGCTGTGAATTTCAATAGGAGGCGGCAGGTTTCCACCGCTTAGGGTTGGTACGAGCTTGAGCAAACCATTGGCACCACAGAAACGAGCCAGTGGGTGTGGCCGGGAGAACTTCTTCACCTCTTCTGGCTGGGGCACTGCAAATGCAACCATAGGGGGAAATGAGTGTAGGTTACCTTAGAAGTGTGGGGAGGGGCATCTTTTTTAGCCAAAAGGGAAAGTAGTCAAAAGGACTGGCAACCAGACATTTACAGTAGAATCTCAATGATATGAATCTCTCAGGACACTGAAAAAATTTATATCACCAAACACGTAAAAAAACAAATTAAGGGGAGACGCTGCAATGAAATGGCCAACTTGCTCAAGATTTACATTCTTAAAATTTATTTTTCTGTAATTTTAAGTGGTGATGCCCAGTTACTGGAGGAAGGGCGGATGATGCCAAGTTGCAGCATGTGTTCAAACTCTGCACAAGCGATCTTGAGTTTCTCGGGGGACAAACGCTGGGGTCAGGAATAGACCGGTGGGCCGGAGGTGACGATGTGATGGCACACGTCATGTTGTACCGGTTGCGTCCAGTCCGGCAGGCGTGTCAAAGTGGGGAAACTCGCGTAGGAGCGCGGCGAAAGGTTCGTCCAACATGGCAGAAATGGGCGCTATGGGCGATGTGCCTGATGATGGGACGCCAGGAACGGATAGCTGGGTGACGGAGTCGATGAGACGGCATCATTGGATGTCCACTAGGAGTCCGTAGTTATGCAAGAAGTCTGCTCCAATGACTGCATGACGGATGTCTGCAACCAGGAAAATCCAGCGGAACACTCGTCGAAGGCCAAGCTTTAGCATGACGGAGCATGACGAGAAAACTGGAATCCTGGTGCCGTTGACGGCTTGCAAAAACGACACAGGTGTCGCTTTTCGGTCGGAGTGCTTTGCGGGAAGAATGCTGACGTCAGCACCTTTGTCGACTAAGAATCGCTGTCCCATAACTCTGTCCGTCACATAGAAAAGGCGACTTGTGTGCTGGGCCGGACCACTCGTCACCGTTAGAGGTTGGCCAGCCTGTTTCCCTGCCAAGCGCAGAAACACCGACAGTGACGAGCGTCGTTTCCAAAACGGCAGTGGTAGTAGCGAACGCCAGGTGTTGTAGTCGTGGTTTCATTGCGGGTGCCCGTGCGTCTTAATCTGCTGGAACTAGGCTGCGTGAGCAACGAGATGTGCGGCAATGTTCTGCTCCACAGATGACGCATTCCAGGCGCTGACACAAGGAGTCGAGCGGAGATTGCACTGCGGAAGAGTAGGGAAGAGTTTGCAGAGCGGTTGTATTGTCACCCGGAGACGGTGACGTGGCTGCGATGGTTGGGGTGGCTACTTCCATGACTTTGTCGGCCAAAGCGGCAAGTCCGGTAAGGTCCATGGTAGAGGCTGTCGCCAGGACCATCTGCACATTAGCCAGGAGTCGTTGCAAAAACAATTCGCGCAACAGCGTGTCGTCGATGGATCTCGCGCTGTTTCCGAGCAGCTGGCTCATTCGGCGAAGGTCGCCGAGTTCTTCAGCGGACAGAAGCTGCTGGATGCGAGAACGCTGTGAAGCTGCTGTGCGCTGTAGCAGTGCTGCCTTGAGATCGTCATAGGCGGCGGCAGAAAATGGGGAGTTCAACAAATCTGCTACCTCGTCAATGGCAGCGGGCGAGAGAGCTGCGACAGCGTAATGGAACTTCGAGGCTTGAGAGCGGATACGAGCGACTTGAAATTTCGCTTCGGCCTGAAGAAACCATGCCGAAGGATGCTGGTCCCAGTACTGTGTGAGGCGGACAGCGATGGCGGAACAGGAGGGCTCACCGTGTTCCTGGGAAGGGTTCTGGCCTTGAGCTCTCGTAGCGTTGGTCTGGTCCATGGTCGTCTCTACCACAGGAGCGTATGGCAGTATCACATCCGGGTCACCAAACTGGCGGACAGCGGCCACGTAGACCGGTAAAGTCTCGAACTCTCGCAGGAGAGGAAAAACCGACACTCGATCTCTTAGCATAGCATTCTCTTTAATAATCTCCTTCGGAACGCTAGCCCGTGCCAGAGCTTGCCAGCCGCTCGTGCCTCGTGTGGACGCGAGCGTCTACGTCGCCTCTCGTGCGACGCCGATGCTGCTGCCGCTACATCCTTATCTTATGCCAAAATATTTGGAAGGAATGCACAGCAGCATTTGAGAAAACTGAACTTTTTTAGTCTGTTGTCTTTAAAATCAGAAAGACAATCAGGCTTCAAGAGGTTCACTGTTCATCACGTGGCTTTTTATTGACATAGCGCTGCCACTTTGGTATCGCTGTAAACACGGGAGATTGGAGATTCTGATAGTCACAGCGCTGTATTTCTCCATGCAGAAATAAAAGCAACAAAAGCAAGTGTGAAAAGGAAAAACTAAGGTTGCGATTCGTACTGTAGCTGACACGCATTTGACTCACTGGTATTGCACCCCAAATCGGCAGTATGTACTTTTTGGGTGGTTCCCCCCGTCATCGGTGCATGCCTAGAAGGCGATGGAGCCTGACACCAACTGTGACGGGCAAACAAGTGCCCTAAATCGGAAGTGCACATTCTTTAAGTGCTTCCCCTGAAGCAGCCCCTTCATCTGCGCCCGCCTTGATGGTGATGGGGCCCGACATCGACTGTGACACGCAAAGAAAGAAGCTCACTTCGAGGCGACAACAACTGAAAAGGCCAGTCTCCTGACCATCACAAGCTGACCGTCAAGACAGCAAGGAACCAGTGTTGACTGTCATGGAAGGAGGGTGAACCCCTGTTTCTAGATTGCCTCATCCTTGCTTCAAAGGTTGGACATCAGAGGCAGAGTTTTGTTAAAGGGCCCCTGAAACGGTGCGGACAAATTTTGTAGACGCGTAGGGTACAGTTTAAGTAGAACATTCGCACCACAATTTAAGTGAAGCATTACGTATTAATGGAGGTACAAGCGATTAGAAGTTACCCTCCTCCCTAGCCATGCTTTTTCTCCTCAACTCGTTCGCCGAGCGAGCGGGGCTAAGCTCCACCTTCACTGGTTCAGCGTCACGATGCGACGTCACATCGTCCACTTCCGGTTGTTTTGGAGCCCGCCCGCACCCGCGCGAGACCTCTCCGCTAGCCGCTTGGCCGTCTACCCCAAGCGAGGGCTATCGAAGCAGCGTGCCTTGCGAGCATTCTGTCATAGCGCCGAACGTGTTTTGTATTCCGGTAACCACAGGCAAGCTGGTCATTTAGGCAAATGACTGGAGGCATAAACTCAAGCTGATGAAGGAACGTTAGCGTAGGCGTACGTGAGCAGCCTCATCGGTCTGCACGGTCCATACACTTGTTGGTGCAGCGCTTAACCAGCCAAACAAAGCGCTAATATTGCTCTAACCAAGTGTAAAACATGTTAAACATTTATAAAAACATTGTGTTGATGATTACACTCCTGCAAAAAATAGACACCAGCAGCAAAGAAGGATACACTTCGTTGCTGTTACTGTGTATGGCTGAGCTTTGTGCCACCAGGTGGCTGCACCGTGCAGACTATTCACATGTGCCCTTCTGCTCATCTCATGGCTTATCCTGTTACGGCACAGTCAAGCGGCCAGGCCCTGTCCCCTTTGCGCTTGCGTTTGCCCTAATACCGGACTCGCGAAATGCTATTGCGTTAGTAATCTTCCGGTGTAAAGTGACGGCCACAAACGCGCAAATCCTGGCGCTGATCGGATAGCGGCAGTCCGATGCGCAGCAGCCAGTTCGCTCGTACGCTGCCTTGCAGAGGGACACGATGTCGCAGCTTGATATACTGCCAGTCGCTGCGCTTGCAGTCCACAAGGCAACAAAGTCGAATCATAGTGCTCGCGAAAAGACTGACCGACCCTGACCGCGGAGCTCTCGTCAAAATGGAGTACGTTGTAACACAAGCAGACAACACTTGCTGTGTGCCGGAAGTGCTTAAGTGTACTGAAAAATTGTTCTTGTGCATTCTCTTTATGTTACTTTCTTTTCATAAAAACAAATTAACTAACACTCCAACTATTACGAAGATCATTTGTTTACCATAAAGTTGGAAAAATTCTCGATCACGCACCCTTGTTAGCCAATCGGATAGCTCGCCCCACTGACGTCGTATGGGTGATTTCGGTCATATGGGTAGGGGCGGCTTAAAATTCCGCCGAGTGTGATGCGATCGGCAGCGATGTGCACTTTTAAAACCTTATAATAAATTACACGCATTACGTGGGGCACTTAGATGTGTCAATTAATGATCAGAAAGACCTGCTCTAACGACTCAGTACGTTTGTAGAAAATCATCAAAAGCGTTTCAGGGTCCCTTTAACAGTACAACCCCGCTGATTGGCTGCAACAAGGTAATCGAATTCACTTGTGCAGAGAACTGGCGAAAAAAAAAAAAAACTGCTTAGAAGGGACCTCTTGAGTGTGAGTGAGAGAGCTTGAACTAGAACCTGACTACTTGTCAACACTGGCAACATTAGCATGCTTGTTTTGCACACACTATAGCAGCAGCGAGCTGTGCACTTCGCTTGTTCCAAGGCCAACATTTTATGGTCTGCCTGGTTATTCCGAGTTTCATTCGTTGCTATGTCCTAGTAGCGGCATGATAGTGACAAGGGTGCGGTTTGCGCAAGGTAAGAGAATCTGTTTGCTTTTCTTGGCAGCGGTGAAGCTACTTCGTATCATGCGCTAGAGTTCAAAGGTAGAAAAGTTTAGAATTGTCATCGGGAGCCGAAGACGACAGAAGACATGTAACCCAGAAATAAGGCGGCTCATGGAAGCAAATGTCGCCGATCTTGTTGACGCTGAGAGAACGGATCATGTGTGATTGTTGGCTCCTGATAAAGTTACCAAGTGTTTGAAAACTGCATTGTAGAAAGTAAAAAAAATTTTTGTGATGTACAGGGTGTCTACTAAGATAACATTTCGAAATTCCCCGAGTTTTCGAGGTTTTCGCTGAGTGCCTTTGCAAAATTTTCTGAACGAGAGAGAACTGTTATATGTCAACAAGGGCTGACACCTTGTTGCCCGATGCTGTCACTCTCTAGTAAGCTTGTTGAAACAAAAAATTACTTAATCCAGTTTGAATAGTAAGGTGTAATGTTTATTTTATTCAAAAAGAAAACAGAAGCAAGGTGTTAGTAAAATGTACAACAAATAAAATATATTTGAAAAAAAAATGTGAAAACCCATTCCAAATTGAGCCGAACACTTTTAAATACCAATGAAAAGGAGATGCATACAGAAGCAGATATTTTCGAACATGAGCTATCTCTATCAACTGATAGCAAGCTCATTGGATGAGGCCTGAATTTTGTCGCAACTAAGATTCTCTCTCAGCTGGAAAGTCAACCTCAACTGTCCCAACATATTCTCAGCCCGTACACAACACCTCAGTGTTGGGTTGCACTGCTTTAAAGTTTATTTTCATTAGGATGAGAAACACCTGCATCTCAGCGTCAGCCAACACTTTGTTTTTTTGAGTTCAAGCTTCTTCAAAGAGGTGGCAGCACGCTTCCTTTCCCATTCACTTCTCAATGCATGGATCCTTTCCGTTCTCGTCCTTCCACCATCCCTTAACCCCACAGACCATTTGAAGCATCTTCTTGGTCATTTGTACAGTCAACGTATGATTTTTCGCACTTCCTAGGGGCCGCGAATTTGTCCGACACATCAGGCAGTCCGAAAAAATGAATGCATGTACAGCTGCCCTTAAGAGCTCAAATTGCCACAGGGACATCCAAAAAAGCTCTGAAGGCATGCCTCTGAAGGCATGCCAGTGCGATATGCCACTTATTAGGCATATCGGTGCTCAGAGTGCGACAGGAGACGCAGATGCACGCATGTATAATTAAGAAATACAGACTGTGTCCCATGACAATCGCCCTTTCCCTCGCTTGTTAAGCTTTACCGCTATAGTTTTCATATGCATCGCCACGTAACCCTGCTTAAGTGAAGCAAAGCTGGCTTTCGAGAACCGGCATTATACAACACAATGTTTTCCGAGCTTCGAAGCCAATCTGCAGGATTACAATGGCAGAGTTGGTGCCATTGCTGACAGCGGCGAATTCTTTCAATGAAAAACATGGCACCACACAGCAAGAAGCTTAATAGCGAACATAGAAGCCACTAGGCCTGGCGTTGCCACAGTAGTGGCTACACTTGTCAGCGGACCTGCCTGCTAGAGCGCCAGTTCGAGGTGACAAGATAATCAATATGGCGACGGTGGTGGCTTTGATTAATGCCGTTTTGGACTTGAAGTCACGACAAAAAGTCCGAAATATCGGTCGGCAAAGTGTTCTTGCATCACAAATTTCAGACGTTCTTATACATTGACTCTATGGAGTATGTGGTAGCACTGCAAATTCGTGAGAATTATCGGGCATGTCAGAAAAATCTGGACTCTGGAAAATCCGTTGTTGACTGTACTCTGCAATTTCCTCGACCCAACAACATGGCGTCAAATGCGATTTGTTGTGATTCATCTGTTAATGGAGCCATTATTAGCGCGACTTTCATTCACTTTCAACAAAATTACAGCTAAATCTCCCTGACAGAAGCACAAATTCCCCTAGTTTTCCCTGAGTATTTCCAGACTATTCGAATTTGCTGAGAATTCCCTGTTTCCCCGGTTGGTAGACACCCTGGTGTAGGTCGCCCTGGAAAACAGGAGTGCGTCCAGCGCCTCCTCCCCAGCTCTTTCGGATCACATGGTTGCTGAATCGTATCATCCACCACAGCGTGAAAGGCAGCTCGCAACATTCGAAATTTAGCACACTGTAAGCTTATGGACTTGAGCCAAGACTTTTGGAAAATTCGCATCATCCTGAAATTCATATCAGGCGTGATCGTACCGTTGATACTCTAAAGTATCAATTCTGTAGCTCCACACTACAATGAAAACAATAAATGTTAAGTTTCCCCATGAAACAATCTTTCAAGGCATGAATATGTGGAAGCAATGTTAACTTAGCCTTTAACGCTGTACAATCAAGAACCAGCCTCACATTGCACAAGCACATACAGGCGATCCTGGATATATAAAACCCAGACATATTGAACTATTGTCTATGTTGAACAGTCGTAGCATCCACTTAAAAATCCCATGGAAACGCATAGCACCATACAATGCATGTACTGAACTCATGCTCACCAGAACATTTGATATATCAAATGATGTGCCTTGCCGTGTCCTTGCAAGTTTGGTTCTCCTAACAGGGATGCGATCACTTCTTGCGCGGTTGGAAATTTTCAATGCTGATAAAATGTCGCTGTTTAGGCAGATGCTGCCAAACAAAACATTTGATCTGAAGGGCAGTACACGCCATAGAGGAAAAATGAGCAAGGTATATGTCTCACTTTTACTCATGGCGAATTTGGATGCCTTGTGCAAACTGCAATCATTTGTTATTGGCAAGAGCAAATTGCAACACTACAAGAATGTAAAAGGCCTCACGGTGTCATACACGTTTCACAAGAAAGCATGGATGATATACTTGAGCCCTTCACCAAGTGACTCCAGGCATGGGATACCGAATCAATGCAGAAGGGTTGAAATCTGGGCCAGTTGGTACATACTTGAACGAAAAAACCAGTCAAAAACACAAAGGACAAGAGGAGCGTGGCTAGCTCGGCAGTGGTGGTAGAGGTCCTTAATAGTGGGATCCCTGGCGCAAACATGGCCTTTTCAGTTGACATTGACGACCTCTTCTACAGCATTCCCCATGATGAATTCTTTGTAGCTGTGCGTGAACTTATTTATCACTGCAGTGCTGTAAGCTTCCAGAATGCATGTGGTATGTCGGTAGATGCCTTTCTAGAGCTCCTATCCTTTTATCTGTCATCCACTGTTGTTGAATTCAAAGGTTCCTTGTTCCTTCAGAAAAAAGGAATATGTATTGACTCTAGAGTTGCCCCAGTGCTTTCCCAGATATTTTTAGCAAAATTTGACAGGAAACTTCAAGGCTTCCTTCTAAACAAGCGTGTATGCAAAGTTTTTAGGTATGTGGACGATTTTTTAGTACTTTTAGAGCTTTTAACAAATGACACTCTGCCTGCAGCAGTAGATGATGTATTGACTGCTTTTAAAGCTTCTTCACGCACTCTTAATTTCACTCATGAACTTCCTAGCAATCATTCCATCAGGTTCCTAGAACTGCAACTAACATTCTTTGATGACGGGCATTTGTGCTGGATGTTTTCACGTAGGGGCAAGAAAGCTCTTTTACCATTTGGATCTGCACATTCAAAGATTGTAAAAAGAGGGATTGCAATCAATTGTTTCCGCAATGCGCTTGAAAGAAGCTGTCGCCACGCTATTAAAAGTAGCTTTGACGCACAATCCCAACGTTTAGAAGCCGCAGGGTTCCCTCTGCCTCTTTTGAAAGCGGTGGCTGAATCGCTGCTTCAGAGGCTAAAGAAGGAACATACGAAGCTGGTAGATGGTGGGGCTACTGAACGTAGGAAACTTGAAGTTATGCCGTATGTGCATAAAGTGAGCCACAATATCAAGAAGGTTGCTGCCAAGCACGGAGTAAGTGTTGTGTTTTCTGCCCCTTGTAAGCTTTCGAGTCTGTGCTCGCGCATTTCTCGAGGCAGGGCAAGGAACCATGTTTGCACAACACAGCATGAAAACCGTTTTACGGCATGTGCTGCAGGGGTTGTCTATAAGTTCCCTCTCACGTGCGAAAGATTTTACATAGGCCAAACCGGTCGATGTATTAATGACCGCCTGCGTGAGCACCACTCCTCCCTGGGGTCAGATAACGGTGCAAACTTGCCTCGCCATCGCAATGAGTGTGGTTATTATCCTTTGTTTAGCAATGTGATGATTCTTGGTAGGGGCAAGGGCAAAGAAGAGCAAGAAATCTTGGAAGCGTACTACTTCAGTTTATTAGGTGATGACTGCGTTAGTACAACCTCGGTGCGCTTACTTGAAAAAGAATTTGAATTTCTAAGTCGGTCCCGATAGAAACGTTTCTTGTGTTTAAAAAAAACCGTCGTGGTGTGAACCTCTCCTCTTGTCCTTTGTGTTTTTGACTGGTTTTTTCGTTCAAGTACCGAATCGATGTCTGCACTGCTGGGTTTGTCTTCTTATAGACCAGGGGTTTCCACGAAACCCAGGAGTTCCATGAACGGCATTTTAAGGTTTTGTGAGTGGCCAAAACAAAGCCAATCCCAGCTCCCATTTGGAAGGATTTTTACATTACAAAGTAGATTTAACAACTATAAAACCCGCAGTTAACAGTGGTCGGTTATCTTGCCCATTCCTTCCTAGTCCCATCCAAGCTCTTTCATTGGGAGAGCTGGGACACCCCGCACAGGAATAACTGGAGCGCTCGTCCTGTCCCTTAAGTACTCATCTTTTTGCGGGTCTCCTATTAATCTCCTGAGAACCAACTCTACCCATCCTAGATGCAGGCCCTTTTCTCATAAGAGGCAGAACACTGTTTTCCTCATTTGAATGACCACACTAAGCAGGCACATAACATTTCCCCAATGAATCCTGATCACATAACACTGCATTTGCATACTGCTACTCGACGTTCATACACAGTTTCTCCCTTTCTATCCTAATGCTTGGAGCAGCTATGCCTTGCCTGGTTTCTTCATACACAAACAAATATCTTACCATGGTCGAGGCGTGTGGACTCATTGTCAAGAATGCTGGGATCACAATCATCTTCCGTGTTGCTGGCAAAGCTCTCATCACGACGCGAATCTCCATTGGCCGACGAACGGCCAGAATGCACACTGAGGCGCTCCATTATCTGTGCCGGGTTGTAGCCTAGCCGAGCGTAGTAAGCATCCACTTGCTGTTTATAGCTGTAAGCCGAAAAGATGTAAAGCACCACCATTTTACTGGGACGAAAAAGAAAACAGCTCTTCAATTTTCTCCTAGTAAAACTTCCCACATGCAAGTTACAAGAGCCAGTTTCTTCAATAGGAAATCCAGTTTCAACATGTAGGTTGACCAGCTTATGAAAACTAGGGATGTGCGAGCAGTAACTGTTCAGACTGAACCGAATACAAATATAATATAGGGCAAGAACTAAATCAAATCTCAAATGCTTTTCAAATAAATAACAGCTGTTTTTATAATTAATACAAAACGATGTTCACATCCCAAACTGATAATGTCGCAAGTTTCTGTCACTACATTGCACTGAAGCATTGTTTATTGAAAAGCACAATTAGGAATAAATAAGCAGTTTCTTCGCATGTACAGAACTTTCCAGAGTGCCGACATCTCAAGCCACATAACCTTGAATAAAATAGCACCAAAAAGTAGTAGGATAACCTTTATATCAAAATGTAAATTTAGTATAAGTATTTCACTCATACTAATATACAGAAATGAACCCTAAAACTCCCCCAAAAATATTAAATCCTCTAAGCCGGCGTAACTCTCTGGCACAAAGCTTCGTTGCCCATTGTGCAAAGCTATGTTCATTAGGTACTAGGTACTGTAGTAGCAATGTACCTCAAAACATCTTTCAGAGCCTCAAAATAACTCACAGCTTCCATTTTCTTTTAGTTCTCTGGAGGATCCTCAATCCCACACTTATGTGGCTCCTTTAAATTACACCTATCTCAAATGTTTTCAGACTGCCACAATACTGACCTAGAGATACCAGGAACAGAAAAAATACTATGAGTCAAACTATTCAAAAGTTACCAGGAACTCAATCTGAATTTGAAACAAAACTGCTCACACTCCATACACCAGAAACAACTTAGCAAGATAAACATTCCACAAAATAAAATTCAAGCTTTGAAGCAGAGATATTTCACTACTAAAACCCAAGGGTAACATATGTATTGAAAACAAAGAAATGTGCTTCAGCACATCTCCTATAATGACTATGGGCCATCACCACACTGGAGTCCGACCATACCCATTTCATGCGTTGAAAAAGTACATTGAGAATTCACTTTTTAAATTTCAGCATAAACTCAGGTTTCGTAGGGCTTTGTTAAAGGTGCAAGCAAAACACATATTTTTAAAACATGCAGCATGTACCAGGGTGGGTGAAGTATTTCCACCAACAGAAATTAAGAGCAAATTTATGTGCACTCTGTGGTTGATGCAGTCATACCATTACATATCCCTTTACATTACATTACATTATCCTTACATTATGTATGAACATTTCGACCATGCTACAACACCACAACCATACCTGTTAACCAAAAAAACCTCTAAGTCAAAGAAATTTCACATTAGTTTTCAGTTTCAATACTGCGTCAGTTCACACTTCACACTTGCCTAATACAAATAATACAAAACAAAACAATTTTCTAATGACCACAAAAACAAGTCTTGTAGGCACACATGGTGCATACTAGCATACGAATGTTCTTTAGCAATGCATCAATACTCAGAATGTCAATGCATTCATATCACACCAAAAATCAAGTTCAATTTCAACTTTGCAGCAAAATGTTTTGACCATACAGGTTCTCTCACAGGCTCACTAAAGAAAACGTTGAAGTGATGCACTAGAGCCCCAAGCTGCTCAAAGCATGAGTTTTACAAAGAATATAACCTTTGTATATAAGATGATAATGAAATAGAAAATTGTCTTCTGCCAGATTGTATCATGAAGCTACAAATGGTTGTAGCTTCATGATAAAATCAGGTGAAAAATAATTTTCTCTTTCAAGAACCTTCATTCAGCTTGCGTGCGTCTGCAGAACTGATTTGTTATAAGATGACAATGTAAACGCATGCAGCAGACTGGAGCTGCTATTATTAGGACAAAGCATCAATTCACATGACATGTCTTGCTTATAACTGCTAAACTGAAGTCAACCATAGATAATAAAAAGGTTACCTTATTTTTGCACATATAACCAGCACCAAAAATTTTTTAAATTGAACAGTAAAGTCAGGGTGCAGGTTATATGCGAATTTTACCTTGAGGCGTGGCTTCAAGACAGTGTAGCACACTCTGCCGTGAAGCCACACCTCAAAGCAAGGTTCTCCACCATTTAAAGTTCCGTTATCTCCTAGGCAACCTATTCCCATCCTTAACGGTCACCCATTCAGATCCTTTTTACAAATCGGCATTTTGCCTTTAGCAGTTAACGAATAGTGCTCGCAGCACCAGTGACCTAGAACTCGGATCATCATGAACTGCGCTCACCACTATCTGTTAAAATTTGTATTCACATCACAGACATGATTGTGGACAAATCATTTGCGTAACATGTGATCTGAATTGGATCACATCACCACACACATTCACACGACTCAGGATGAAAGCACATAGGAAGCAAGCCCTCAAATGGGCAACGGATACAGAGCAAACATGACCGAGCCCAAAATACCAACAGTGACTTGGCTCTCCACCATATCGCAAGGAGCTTCACACAGACCGAGGGCGTGCAGTGTGAATAGGTGACATGGTTACGTGACACGCAATTCACAAGCTCAAATCACAATTTGCTTCGTCATGTGAATACAACTTTACAGTGCAGCATAAGCTGAAGATTATCAGCACCGCCAAAGAAGGGGGTGAGGGGGAACCGAGAAATTGGCTGAAGATACCACATGGTCGAATTGCACATCCATGAATGGAGATTGTTCTTTGAAAGATTTGGGCATTGTCCTAGCAGTTATTTGCACAAATTATATGCACAGAGCTCTTTTCTTCATTTTTTCGGGCTGTTGTAAGTGGTGCTGCAAATTATACACTAGAAAATACAGTCAGTGCATCACCTTTCAACAAAAAGCAAAGTGCAGTCGGTCCAATTTTAGAAGATTTTCCGGCAGAACTCACTGACGCTACATCTTCACACCACTGTGCTGGTGCTATATGCTGTAATGCGGGCCTCTCTCTGGGTGGACTTCCGACTCAAAGCAGGTAGTAATGCCCAACAAAGCATGACCTCGGAGATCATCTGCACTGCTTAGAATATTTTCATCAGTGACCTTATGTGTCACAGGCAATGTGAATTGCAGCAATGTGTGCACCATTCAGTTGGGTATTTCCCTGCAACCAAATAATCTCCTGGCATGCAATAAACATTTCGACCTTCTTACAAGTGCAGTCTTAGAACTGTCTGCCTTTAGTGCCCCTTTAGAGATATTTCAGCAAAGCGATGGTGTAATTTTTCAGCTTGATAGACCGCAAAAGACACGACATCTGGGCCACAATAATGTAGCTATGCTTTTCCTTATGTTATTCCTTTTCACCCTTCATCAGTGGTCAGAGTGATACACCAGCCACATTATTAACAGGATCAGCTGGCCAGGAATGGTGGATGATAAGAGTGGAAGGCATCACTACAATATTGCAACCCAGTATAAGCAAAATTTCATTAATTACATCATAAAATTTGCACCAAGTTCACCTATATGAGCACATTCAGTCAGCATCACAAACTTGCGGGAAGAAAACATGAAAGGAAATGTTTCAGTTGCGATCCTGCAACAAGTTCTAATAAGAATAGTGGGTATGATAATGTTGTGGCATTAATGTTTCCATTAATAATCAAGGATCAAAGTAAAAAAAATTCAGGACAGTACACACTTCAGAACAGAGCCACTCCTTTCACACAAGCATCCCCTCAAGCAGCAGCACATCAAACCTTGCTTACGAACTATTGTCAACTCACGCTGGATTGGTTCTGTATAACTCATCATAATAGCCATAGCCGTAGCCCGAGCGTGGTGCATAGCCATAGTGATAGTAATTGTAGTAGTCCCTCCGGTAAGTGTTGTAGTCATAGCCACCTGAAGACAAAAGAGGAAAAAAAAAAGATACAACAAAAGACACTAGTTTGAAGAAATGGCAGAGCACAATCAGAAATTGCATAATACAAACCGACTGTCGCTGTTCCATTTACATGCATTTCAACACGTAAAACCATTAGTCAAATTCGAACACGCATAAACACATGTGCTGGTTAGTCCACACAACTTTCTGCAACTTGCGTCTGATTCTTGTTGCAGTATACAACACCGAAATGCCTTATTTGGTTTCTTTATAAGAATATTTGCGCTAGACCTCATGCCATGAAGGCCCACGCGCTTTTTAAGTATTCCTAACAACCAACTCTCCAGACAGGACAAGAATATTGTTCAGCATATGTATGTACACATAATTTACTTCTAGTTCCTTGAATACTTGGCATCACATTCCTCAAATTATATTAACCTTTGCAGTGCCCTCTCTCCCCTGAAGCTAGTTGTGTAGAGACAGAAAAACAAGCATGCTACGAAGCTAAACCAATAAACAAATGCATAGGCTTACAAAGCCTCTGCTCCCAGTAAGATTCACCTTTTTGTAATTTCATAAATTTAATTTATCAATCAGGCATTGCTTAGCCACAGGCCTTACCGGCTCCACCAGCTCCTCCGTAGCTTTTCTGATCATAGTAGGCACTAGATGCGATTTTGTCAGCATCCCGATACTTTCGGTGCTTGCCAGTGCCATAACCCCTTCGAGATTCCGGAGAGGAGCTGTCAGATTCACTGTGCCTCGATGATGGTCGGTTGTGACTGTCCCTGTGCCTTCGGTCACCCCGCCTGTCATAGTCATCGAGGTAAGCGTCCTGGGAGGTTCGGCTTGATGGTCGGCCACGGTCACTGTACCGGTCGCTATGATGGTCATCATACCGGTAGTCATGCCTGCATGAGTATTGTAACTTTCTGGTTACATGTGTTGCTCAAACATTCCATAAAAGTGCTTGCAGCGCCCAAAAACAATACATAGACCATGGGTTCTCAAAGTGGGTTCCGCGGAACAATTTTCCCTGGTTCTACATTCGCCAAGTGGCTAAGATGGCAAACCATGTGCATTTCTGCCGTTTGCAGGTAGGTGCCACTAGTGCGCATGCTGACGTATATATCAGAGGATTAAAAATTTAATGCATGAAGCAGCACAACACAGATGGTTCTAGTACGGTAGTTCAGCGAGCGCTTTGCTAATGTGTGACGCAAAAGAGCAAACATGGTGCTAGCATCCAACCAAAATGAAGTAGCAGAGTCCGCATTGCCATAGTCACCAGCGGAAATCGTATGTGATATGTGACTGACCACAATGCAGGAATGCTTCGTGCCTAACTGTGCCCTTAAGCCTTTATTGTTGCGTTTATCACCATGCATAAAACCATGTTGGCGGTTGGCCTCGTGCATTCATAACTGCGTAGCCACCATCCATGACTGTGTAGATAGCACAGACAACGAATAATTTATGAGGTGCAACTCGGCTCCTTCTCATGTCGTCATAATGTCATCTAGGAGTGCAGCGGCAGATGTCATGACAGTGCCCTCTACCGAACGTCTGACTTGTGACGTATGGTCACGCGACAGTTTGTTGAAGCCGTCGAAGCAATGCAGAAGATCCGCCCGATGCGGGGAGCGCTCTTGTCATCTGCTCGCACGTGGCTGCTTGATGCCAGTGTGCCACCCTTGCATTAGATTCAAGATACATGAATTTCTTAGGTAGCCATAGCTTGAGTACACTAGCTCAACACGATGCCTGTCGCTACAAAAGACAACTATTATAACATGCTCTCGCTAAGCTGGCCGGAGCATTATGAGGCAGGGACCAACCAGTACCGCCTCAAGGAGCAACAATGACTTTTTCGGCTGGCCAAGGATGTCTGCGCCTCCAAGGTCAGCGTAGTATTTACGCCTGGTGACCATTCTGCGGGGGAAATGCTTTTAACAGATGTAGTCACTTGTTGTCAGTTCTCGATCCATGCTTTCTATAGCTCTCGCCCATTCTTGCAGGCGTTAAAATCGTTTGGAGCTTTGAAAGTTTGAGCATTTTCCGCACAGGACTTGTATTCGTTGTTACAGCTTGGGACGAAGTGTCGGTACCCCATTTTCGATCATCAGTGAACACATACACAGTGAACACTTACATCATAGAGGAGCAGTGGAGGAACTGCATAAAATATGAAGGGATGATTCTGTCTGCTGGAAGCGAGCAGCAGCCTCTGCTCTACTCTGCTGTTCCGTCTGTCTACGTCTGCCCAAACGTGCTGCAGAAATATAATGAAATTTTGTTTCACCGCACAAAAGCTATGTATCGCATACTCTGATTGGCACTTTTATGGAGTATGATAATAACGTAGAACAACTTCTCATCTTTAATTACGTAAAAAAACTTGAAAAGCACTAAGTGCAGTTTTTTATATGTGCAAGGTTATGATTGCTGATCATATGCTCTTTCTACACATGCCTGGCTACGATTACAGATCGTTTGATCTTTCAAGTGCGCTAGTTTCTGGCTCTTATCACTGCATAAAAAGCATGTGATTATAAATATAAACCATGAAAGCAATATTTACACTAAAACGGTCTACAGGTCTTTTATTCCTTGAGCACAAACCGCGCTGGTACATAACTTTTATGGCGACATCCAACAACCCAGCGCAAGCAGCCAGAAGCAGGCGCCGTCAGAGACAGTGGCCACGCGTGCTCCACTCCGACTGTGAGGGAGAACAAAAGTAGTTCCTTGCGGCGCAGTAGGGGGCGCCATGCCAATGTTCGCCAACTTGCAATAGCACGTCTTCTCATCTCCTCCTCACCAAGCGGAACATCATCACGACTCGCGCTCACGCCCACCCATAGTTTCACCTCCTGTTATTCTTAGCCCATGCTTGATAGCGACAGCGGTTTCGTTCGCATTTGCTGCAACAAATGGTACTTTTATTTTGACCTGGCACGTGTATTGGCCACCTGCCTTCACAACCGCAAGGACGCCGTCTATGATTGCATCAATATTGGCCACGGTTTCGTCTGCAGCAGTAGTGGCAAACAATAGTTTCTCTTTGACTCGGTGCAAAGCTGTCAAAGATGAATAGCACTGGCTACATCGTGATGGAGAGGCGATTTGTTGGCAACCAGCTCACTGACGAAAAAATAATCAAAGTGTGCACGCAGTATTGAAAAGCGTGTCTCAGATTAAGAGGAACACCGAGGCCGCACTGCAAAGAAAGTCGCAAGGCTTTCGCCACTGTGAGCGCTAATCAGTCACAAGATGAAGAGAATTGCACCTTCAGCACTGCTCTTGTGCAAAATATAAACAGTATTTGCCGATTCTTTCAGTGAATAAAAATATGTTGATGTAGTAAGCATTGTTTATTGTTTTTTTGATACCCTTGAATGAATGAATGTGTGTTGGTTAGTGGCGCAAGGGCCAGGTATGGCAAAAGAGTGCCATGCCATTGTTAGCGATTTCGCAGTGAAATAATGATTTCTGTGAAGTTGATGTGACGTGGCTGTAGAGAAGCCTAAAAAATAGTCACTGTAAAGTGCGTAATATCTATGTGCAATAAGACTACGGCGATGACTAATGACGGGTACTATAACGCTTATACTGCATTGCGGAAGAATGATAGGATATACAGACCATCACAGATGCAAAATTTGCTTCAGCACAACTGCCTCACCAGGGCCCTTGAAACACCAGGGCCTGGAGGCATGTGCTATACAGTACGACTATCGCAGTGGCATCTTCTGAAGAGAGGAAGCGCTACGAATGTATGGGACTAATAACATGTAAGACAACATCTCTGAGGAAACCTAGGACTGTGTTTGTATTAAAAAGCGGCTCTGGACCGAGAAACATTACAGGATGAAGAGGAATGTGCTGCCGGTATGCTAAGGAAAAATGTCTCTCTCACATTCGGCTTCCCCACACTCCAGGAGGACATGGAGAACGGTCAGCCTCTTCCTGCATCTACCACAGGTTGGAGGGTCATTTCCGGTGAGTAGAGAATTATGGGTACCAAATGTGTGTCCTATTCTGAGGCAACAGAATAGGACATCTGTTCAGCGTGATTTTGTTGCAGAGGGCCAGAATCCTTACTGTGGCTTTATCACGTGGAGCTTATTATTTGTTTCCGTGTCCCACATGCATTGCCAATAGTCTTGCAGTTTCTTACGTAAGAAAGGTTCCAGATCTGTAACAGGGATGGTAGACGTAGGATTAATACCCCTGTCACACAGGCACCTGTGAACTCCGTTGAGCATGAAACTCCCTAACGGAGATTGATGGCAATGGAGTTGCGGCCGTGCTACACGGCACAGTGCGAGCTTTCGACGGGCGTCGCACGGGGTAGAAACGGCGCTGCTGCGCTTACTTCCGCGTGCAACTGTTCACGTATACAGTCGTCGTTAAAGTTAGCTATGTGTATTTTTTTAACGCAGTACGTAATAACATAAAATCAGAGCGAGAAACTATGCGGCACGTTACCGCAAGACTTTTGTTTTCCAAGCATAGCGAAGTTGCAAGCGATGCTGGCCACACTGCGCGTTTGCTTTCGCGTGTGGGCAGCGCGGGTCACGTCTGGCCGGTGGGCTTCGAGTTGTGATGCCGCTGTGTAATCACGCGTCTTTGTGTTCGCGACGATAATGTGCCGGGATCGCTCATGACGCGTGTCACCCGGAGAATTTACCCGTGCGGCATGAACGACACCACGTGCGGCTCGCGTGCATATAAAAACAAACGAAATGGCGGAACGACATTTCCTGATGCGGCGTGGCGAAGTATTGGTGTAGAGGGTACAGTCACTGATGCCCTTAAAAACAAATTAAACTTCCATTATGTGGCATATATCTCAAGGCAAAAAAAAAAATAATAGTGCTAAAACTTATAAATTAACCAGTTACGATAATTTTACTAGCGTGGTTTCTCTGCGGAACTGTAGCTACCTGGGAACTAGAGTACTCCATCCAACCGTAATGGTCATTGCCGAACTCCCTTCACCCAAAATCTCCATTTAACTTCCTTGGCGCAAGGGAGACCGTGTGACAGGGAGCGCAACTCTATTGGCTTAAAGACTAAGGAGTTCAATGGAGTTCGCGGGTGCCCGTGTGACAGGGATATTATAGCTAGTGATATGAGTAATGTGGCCATTTTATCAGCTAGTACATTACCCTCGATGCCTCTATGGCCAGGTACCCAGCATACTATTACATGTCTATATGATAAATAAATGCTGCATAAGAGTGAGTAAAGTTAAATGAAAATCCTATTTGTAAAATTTTGTAAGGAGATCAGCACTTTTACAAGACTTAACAAGTCTGTGAATATTATTGCTCTGTCAAGTTTAAATTTCTTTATATGTTTTACCGGAGACAGTACAGCATAGGTGAGACCTGTGATGCAGCAGAGGGTGCTAAAAATCCCTGGGTACGGACAGGCCGCCATTGGAATCTGAACCTGGCAACGTTTAATGTTAGAATGTTATCTAGTGAGACCAGTCTAGCAGTGCTATTGGAGGAATTAGCGAGCATTAAATGGGATATAATAGGGCTCAGTGAGGTTAGGAGGACAAAAGAAGCATATACAGTGTCAAAAAGCGGGCACGTCCTGTGCTACCGCGGCTTAGCGGAGACACGAGAACTAGGAGTTGGATTCCTGATTAATAAGGATATAGCTGGTAACATACAGGAATTCTATAGCATTAACGAGAAGGTGGCAGGTTTTGTTGCGAAACTTAATAAGAAGTACAAATTGAAGGTCGTACAGGCTAATGCTCCTACATGCAGTCATGACGACAAGGAAGTCGAAAGCTTCTATGAAGATGTGGAATCGGCGCTGGGTAAAGTCAAAACAAAATGCACCATACTGATGAGCGACTTCAATGCCAGGATAGGCAAGAAGCAGGCTGGAGGCAAGTTAGTGGGGTAATATGGCATAGGCTCTAGGAATAGCAGGGGAGAGTTATTAGTAGAGTTTGCAGAACAGAATAATATGCGGATAATGAATACATTCTTCCGCAAACGGGATAGCCGAAAGTGGACGTGGAGGAGCCCGAACGGCGAGACTAGAAATGAAATAGACTTGATACTCTGCGCTCACCCTGGCATCATACAATATGTGGACGTGCTCGGCAAGGTGCACTGCAGCGACCATAGGATGGTATGAACTCAAATTAGCCTAGACTTGAGCAGGGAACGGAAGAAACAGGTACATAAGAAGCCAATCCATGAGTTAGCGGTAAGAGGGAAAATAGAGGAATTCTGAATCAAGCTACAGAACAGACATTCGGCTTTAACTCAGGAAAAGGACCTTAGCGTTGAAGCAATGAACGACAATCTTATGGGCATCATTAAGGAGTGTGCAATAGAAGTCGGTGGTAACTTCAATAGCTATCGCAGGAGATGAAAGATCTGATCAAGAAACGCCAATGTATGAAAGCCCCTAACCCTACAGCTAGACTAGAACTGGCAGAACTTTCCAAGTTAATCAACAAGTGTAAGACAGCTGACACAAGGAAGTATAATATGGATAGAATTGAGCATGTTCTCAGGAACGGAGGAAGCCTAAAAGCAGCGAAGAAGAAACTAGGAATATTTTTTTATTCAAAATACTCACAAGCTCCAAATAAGAGTAATGTGTGAGGGGAGCATGTACAGAAAATGAGGGACACAAAAAAAAAGCAGCTCATGCATCATTACACAATGGGTAACAGTTTCGCAGGACGCAGAGAAGTAATGACAAGTATAAAGCTACCAATATAAGGCCAGTAAAATATTGCACAGTATATGCAATCTCTGAAGGAACATTGAAATGGTGGCTAAAAGGGTGACTAACAAAGTACAAGACAGTGAATAAAACAGCTAAGAAAACCAGAGCAGTACTTGGTCTTTGAAGACTGCAGAGTCATGAATGGCAACGATGCGATCAGGAAGATCATTCCAGTAACTTACGGCACGCGGAAGCGCTGATGATTTAAAAGCCGTGGTTCGGCCAAATATGCACCTAAAGCTGTGGCTATTACAACGATGACAGGATGTACGATGTGGTTTGGTAAGGGGAAGGGTAGTAGGATGCTGACTATGAATTATTTTGTGGAAAAGACAGAGCAAAGCCACCTTCCTTCGCAGCTCTAGTGTTGGGAGTGATAGCGAGGTTAGTAACGCTAGTCTGTTGGTCATATTTACTGGTTATAAAACATACCACGCAGTTCTGAATTCGTTCTAGTGACTGAGATAAGTCTTATGCAGTGACCATATGGGCGAGGCAAATTCAAGTTGAGGACGAACAAAAGTCTGACAGGCTAGTTTTCAAGTGGTTAATGGGGCATCTCGAAGTTTACGTTTCAGATAGCCAAGAGTATGCGATGCTTTGGCGGTCATGTTATTAATGTGAGTCTTCCAGCAAAGATTGACATTGAGATATAGGCCAAGGTACTTGTATGAAGTTGCATGCGCATAAGGGTTAGAATTTAGTGAGTATGGGGAGGCTGAAGGCATCTTTTTGCGGGTAAAAGTCACAGTTCTGCATTTGTCAGGACTCAGCGTCATCTGCCCCGATGTGCACCAGTTATTGATTTGATCTAAGTCAATCTGAAGTTCAAGGTGTTCAGAGGGTGAGCTAATTTTTCAATATATTATGCAGTCGTCTGCGAAAAGTCTAATGGTTGAAGTAGTGCAGATTAATGGTAATGTAGTCTAATGGTAAGGTCATTGATGTAGATTAAAAACAGTAATGGAGCCAAGACGCTGTCCTGGGGAACACCGGAGGAGACGTCAGTTAAATCGGATGAATATCCGTCAACGACGGTGAACTGCTTACAAAATGACAGGAAATTACAGGAAGTTGAAGAATGTAAGTGCAATGACGATAGTTTAGTGTGGAACGCGATCAAATGCCATGGAGTAGTCAAGAAAAATGCAGTCAGTATGGAAACCTTCATTTATGTTAGAACACAGTTCGCTGGTGAATTTTATTAACTGCGTGTCACATGAATATCCCTTCCTAAATCCATGCTGGTCTGGGAAAAAGAAGTTAATGTAGCACGATGCCTGATGCGACGATGTGTTCAAGAAGTTTGCATGCGATACAGGTTAGAGATATAGGGCGATAGCTACTGACATGATTTCTATCACCAGCTTTAAAAATTGGAATAACTTTAGCGATTTTCCAATCATCAGGTATTTCCCTAGTAGACAATGATTGCTCGAATATGTTACAGAGGATAATGGTGGAATGATTTTAGGTGTTCTTAAGGATTTTAGCATTTATGCCATCAATGCCACAGCAAGTTGATAAGTTGAGGTTACTAACTAAAGATGTAATGCCAGTAGCAGTCACGTTTATAGGTTCCATGTATGATAGTGGACATTGGTTAGCAGTGGGATACTGGAATGGTCTTCTTGAGTAAAGACAGATCTAAAGGAAGTGTTGAAAACAAACGTGCACTCTTGTTTACTTGTGGGCGCCCCGACGTCGTCTTGCAGTGAGATATGAGCATCCTTGCTTTTCGGTGATATGGTCTTCCAGAACTTTGAGAGGTTATTCTTGAATAATCAGATGTATGCGTTAAGAGACAAAGCCAGCAATATCATTACTAATATGGATGAGATAGTTCAAGTGGCTGAGGAGTTCTACAGAGATTTATACAGTACCAGCGGCACCCACAACGATAATGGAAGAGAGAATAGTCCAGAGGAATTTGAAATCCTACAAGTAACGCCGGAAGAAGCAAAGAAAGACTTTCGAGTTATGCCAAGGGGGAAGGCCTACAAGTAACGCCAGAAGAAGTAAAGAAAGACTTTTGAGTTATGCAATTGTTGAAGGATGGTGGGCAGATTGTTCTAGAAAAACTAGCCACCCTGTATACGCAATGCCTCATGACCTCGAGCATACTGGAATGATGATGAATGTGCTGTTTTGTGGCGCAAGGGCCAAATGTGGCCAAAGAGCGCCAAGCCGGTAGTAATGTGTTCGCAATGGGGGTATGAATAACGAAGGGCAAATGTTACGGTGGCTGTAAAGGGGCCTAAAAACAGTCGGTCTGAAATGCATAAAACCTATACAAGATAAAACTATGCCGATGGTTAATGGGCTGTACAATGGACACGAATTACACATTGTGAAGTAATGATGATTTAGTGATATATCTCGCAGATATACTTTTTACAATAAGCACTACTGCCTTACAGAGTCCTTGGGATGCAAGGGCCTGTAGGCATGTGCTATGCAAGACTACCATCACAGCGGCATCCTCTAGAAAGAGGATGTGCTATGAATATCTGGGGCTAAAAACTTGGAAGTTGAGATCTTTCAAGAAATTTAGAACTGATTTGGTGTCAAAGAACGGTTCTTCACCAAGAAACATTGCTGGATGGAGAGGGGTGTGCTGACGATATACAAGGGGAAAATGTCTCTTTCTCACAGCGTCGGCTTCCCGACACTCCACGAGGACGTGGAGAACGGTCAGCCTCTCACCACATCTACCACACGTTGGAGGTTCATTTCCAGTCAGTAAAAAATTGTGAGTGTCATAGGTGTGTCCTATCCTGAGTCGACAGAACAGGACATCAGTTCGTCGTGTTTTCGTTTTCGGGGGCCAGAAACATAACTTTGGCTTAATCAAGTGAAGCTTATTCGTAGCTTCCATGTCCCACAAGCGTTGCCAGTATCTTCGCAGGTTCTTCCGTAAGAGAGGCTTCAGATCTGTGACAGGGACAGCAGCCGTAGGAATAAGAGCTTGCGAGGTGATTGATGTAGCCATTTTGTCTGCTAGTACATTCCCCTCGATGCCTCTATGGCCAGGTACCCAGCATATAATGACATGCTGGTTAGACATATACGTTCTACAGAGAATGGAATAGAGCTCAGTAAGTACAGGGTTTTTGTGTTTACAGAGTGACTTCAAGGCTTTTACGACGCTTAAGGAATCTGTATATATAATTGATTTTGGAAGATTTGATTTTCTGATATGTTTCACAGCCGACAACAGTGCATGGGCCTCAGCCGTAAATATACTTGTTTCAGGGTGCAGCACACCGGATTCCGAGAAGGATGGACCAGTGGCTGCGTAGGACACCCCGGCATGCGACTTAGAAGCGTCTGTGTAGAACTCTGTACACGAGTACTTGTATTGGAGCTCCAAGAAATGCATTTTGATATGTGTCTCTGGCGCATGTTTGGTGACCTCTACAAAGGATGTGTCACACTCTATCAGCTGCCACTGCCATGGCGCTAACAGTTTCGCTGGAGCCATAAGACAATGTTGAAGCACCTGAACACCCATTTCCTCACTGAGGTTCCTTGCGCGCAAAGAGAACGATCTTCTCGCTGCAGGTCGGTTATTGAAGAGTATGGCATTGTTCATATCGTTTATGCATGAATAAGAGGGGTGTTCAGGGTTTGAGTTTACTTTGAGGAAATATGTAAAACTGATATATGATCTCTGAAGGTGAAGTGACCATACATTTGCTTCTGCATAAAGGCTTTGCACGGGGCTGGTCCTGAAGGCTCCGGTCGCGAGGCGGATTCCTAAATGATGGACAGGATCCAGCATCTTTAAAGCACTTGGTGTAGCGGACTGATATACAATAGCGCCGTAGTCAAGACGTGAGCCAACAAGACACCTATACAAGTTCAAAAGACATTTCCTGTCACTGCCCCATGTTGTACTTGATAGGAGTTTCAATAAGTTCATTGTCTTGAGGCACTTAGCCTTCAAGTATTTAATATGTGGGATGAATGTCAGTTTCGAGTCTAATATAATGCCGAGAAACTTTTGCTCGGCGCGTACCGGTAATCTGCTACCAGACAGCTCAATAGCAGGACATGATACTATTCCTCTCTTATTCGTGAAAAGAACGCATGTACTTTTCTGTGGGCTCAACCTAAAACCGTTTTCTTCAGCCCATTTTGCCACTTTATTTAGGGCATGCTGGACATGTCGTTCGCAGATAGTTAGGTTGCACGATTTAAAACCAAGCTGCACATCATCTACATATACAGAGTATGACATGGTTCGTGGGATAGCCATGCTCAAAGAATTTATTTTCACAATAGAGAGTGTGCAGCTTAGCACACCACCTTGTGGAACCCCAGTTTCCTGGTTGAAAGACCTTGACAAGGCATGGCCCACCCTAACACGAAATGTGCGGTTAGAAAGGTAACTTTCAATTATACTTAGCATATTCCCGCGGATACCCATAGCGGAAAGGTCTCGAATAATGCCAAAGCGCCATGTGGTGTCGTATGCTTTTTCCAAATCAAGAAATACGGAGAGAAAAAACTGTTTATGTATGAAGGCATCCCTTATATTTGACTCAATGCGGACTAGGTGATCTACGGTCGATCTGCCTTCTCTGAAACCACACTGGTGAGGATCTAGTAGTCCATTGCTCTCAAGGATATAGATTAGGCGCCGGTTTATCATCTTTTCAAAGCATACTGGAATCTTGAAAGAACACTAACATAATCCTAATCCATAAGAAAAGGGACGCCAAAGACTTAAACAATTATAGACCAATCAGCTTACTGTCCACTGCCTACAAAGTATATGCTAAGGTAATCGCAAATGGAATCAGGAACACCTTAGGCTTCCGTCAACCAAAGGACCAGGCAGGATTCCGTAAAGGCTACTCAACAATAGACCATATTCACACTATCAATCAGGTGATAGAGAAATGTGTGGAATATAACCAACCCTTACATATAGCTTTCATTGATTAGGAGAAAGCGTTTGATTCAGCTGAAACCTCAGCAGTCATGGAGGCATTACGGAGTCAGGGTGTAGACGAGCTGTATGTAAAAATACTGAAATATATCTATAGCGGCTCCACAGCCACCGTAGTCCTCCATAAAGAAAGCAACAAAATCCCAATAAAGAAAGGCGTCAGGCAGGGAGATACGATCTCTCCAATGCTATTCACAGCGTGTTTACAGGAGGTATTCAGAGACCTGGATTGGGAAGAATTGGGGATAAGCATTAAAGGAGAATACCTTAGTAACTTGCGATTCACTGATGATATTGCCTTGCTTAGTAACTCAGGGGACCTATGCATGATCACTGACCTGGAGAGGCAAAGCAGAAGAGTGGGTCTAAAAATTAATCTGCAGAAAACTGAAGTAATGTTTAACAGTATCGGAAGAGAACAGCAGTTTACGATAGGTAGCAAGGCACTGGAAGTGGTAAGCAAATGCATCTACTTAGGGCAGGTAGTTACCACGGATCCGGATCATGAGACTGAAATAATCAGAAGAATAAGAATGGGCTGGGGTGCGTTTGGCAGGCACACTCAGATCATGAACAGCAGGTTGCCATTATCACTCAAGAGAAAAGTGTATAACAGCTGTGTCTTACCAGTACTCACGTATGGGGGTAGAAACCTGAAGGCTTACGAAAAGAGTTCTACTTAAATTGAGGATGATGCAACGAGCTATGGAAAGAAGAATGATGGGTGAAACGTTTATGGACAAGAAAAGAGAAGATTGGGTGAGGGAACAAACGTGAGTTAATGACATCTTAGTTGAAATCAAGAAAAAGAAATGGGCGTGGGCAGGACATGTAATGAGGAGGGAAGATACCCGATGGTCATTAAGGATTACGGACTGGATTTCAAGGGAAGCAAAGCATAGCAGAGGGCGGCAGAAAGTTAGGTGGGCGGATGAGATGAAGTTTGCAGGGACAACATGGCCACAATTAGTACATGACCGGGGTAGTTGGAGAAGTATGGAAGAGAACCAGGCTGATGATGATGATGATGCAGATATAATGGAAGAGCAGCGTGCATATGAGGCAAGGCGAATTTCTCTTCTCTCTGGCTCACTCTTTGTAGGTGCACGAAGTAGCGGTGCAAGCCAAGTCGCAGGCCGTCGAAACGTAATAACTAGGTAAAGTGCATGTGAATATCGCCACATGAATAATTTCAACCTATGTTGCAATTGGTAGTCATTCTAGTTGTTGTTTACAGCTTCACTTTCCATCCACCTTTACAGCATGGATTGGAGCCCATTTTTTTATGTGTAAATAAAGCACTCTCTGCAGAACTAAACCTGTGTGTACGCAGAATGTTTTCTTTTTGGTGCAGGTTCCGATAAGCCAGTTGTGCCACCGGCGCGTACTTGGACTCGCATATACCAATAAAACTTTTTGAACTTGTGTCCTCGCAAGAAAAGAACAAGAAAAAAAAAGCAGCTCTGTTTCCCCCCTTTATCTCTTTTCTGTATATCAGAGAACGCGGCAGAGCGTATTGAAACGCTTTTTCCAGACCCTAGCCTCCAACGGAGGCTGGTGGATCATGCCCGACGAGCAGCCACGCTCAGTGGTGCCCTGGAATAGGGGCGCCAACCATGCAGGCCAGAAATCGGCATCAACCAATAGAAGATGAAGACATCTGGCCCGACCGCTGAATTACTCTTTCTAGGGCAATAAAGTTTACTTCCTCCTCCTCCTCCTCCAGCCGGGCGAGGAAACATCCAACGCATATGCGTGCATGAAGTGCCCAGGATGGATGGATGGATGGATGGATGGATGTTATCAGCGTCCCCTTTGGAACGGGGCGGTGGGCTGCGCCACCAAGCTCTTGCTACTAGATGCCGACCACAGAATTGCTTTCCAGGAAACTGAATTCCTTCAAACATAGACGAACTCGCGAAAGAGACTACTACTGGAGTCATGGCGCATTCAGAATACGGAGGGTAACATAAACCGCGTGAAGGGCAACCTACCCTCGGTGTATGTCCATGGCCTTGGCAACATGACGAAAAGAAGAAAAAGACGCCCAGCCAGGTAGACTTCCGCTCGGTTCCCCATCACAAGAAAGTCGGCACTGCCCTGTAACCTTCCCCAGCACCGGTTATCCCAGTCTCCCAGCGCTACGGCAGCTGTCAACTCCCCCCCCCCCCCCTCCTCTTTTTTGTTTCTCCCCACCTCCCTTTCTGTGAAGTGTCTCCCCACCTTCAGTGCTCCCCCTTCGTTTCTTTACAAAAGACCCTTTCAAAGCTGCACACCATCACCCCCCCGAAGAACAACCACCTGAAGGAGCCGAATGGGCTCCGAAATGTCTGGCTAATAAAATTCAGTTATTTGGTTGGAGTCAGTCTGAAAGTCCTAATCATCTAGAGTGGTGCTTACCAATTATGGACTTAAGCCAATTAGGATCAGCTGGTCATTATACCAGCAAAAGTGATTGACCCAGAATACAGCCTTTAAAGTATTGCTTTGTTATACTATATTATCAGTACTTTGTATGGTACCTGTTTGTCCTACATTATGTCATGTTTAAGTATGAAATAAAGGCAACAACTGAACAGTGCAAAATGTTGAAATAATAAAGCGTTATTCATAAAGCTTTCACAAAGGAGTTACTGTATTAGAAAACCACTGTGCACCAAAAACCAACATCCTTAATGGGTTTAAGAGAAAGGAGTGCTTATATTTATTTTTAATGCAAGCCAAACTTCTTGCTTGGCATACATTGCTAAATTAAGTCCCAATTTACACATTTTTATTTCCTCAAGCTTTTTTTTTTATCTTGCGTGCAGATTTTCCTTGCCTGTGTCTACAAGAACCTTCACAAGGCCTACAAGAGAAAAATTTTGTAGGCAGCTAGCACTCTCCCACTAAGGGAAATTTCTCGGGCAGCCTGGCCTGCTATGGTTGCCACAGCAATTGTGTTCAAGATGCATGAGCAGCCACCTTTGCTTTCATTTGTCACTCTTGTTAACTACACATTCTGCATGTTTTCCAATTTATTATGCAATAAAGCTTGACAACGTCACATGGTGTGAAGTAGATGCCTTGCTACACTTTAGCCTGCATTCATGCTAAATGCAGTGTGCACTTAGCTACACTTAGCCTGCATTCATGCAGTGTGCACTACACTGCATGAAGAGCTAATCTGTGCAGTTGTGTCAAAAAAGTTTACAACAGCATATGCCGATTCATTTTTCAGTTCTGGTAACATGTCATAATGCTATGGAATTCACTTATAAGTGATATGGCAAAGAACTGGCCATTGTTTCTACGAGATGCTACGTGAGCATAGGGCAATATTTTATGAGGTGTATCCACAAATCAAGTTACAATTCACATTAAACAATGCATGGACACCAGAAAAAAAATATTTTATATTGGTGGATAAAGTGATGTGTAGACTATTTTTCCAAGTGTAAACCATCTATTCTGTAGGAAAATATTGAAGGATTACCTTGTTCTTTGTATGCTGGTGTCATGCTTATCTGTCACCTGTAATTGTAACCAGGATGTAATTTCTGCCTGAATCGCAGCATCACTGACAAAATGTTTGCCTGCTAGAAACGATTTCAGTTCTTAGGAGACCCAGAAGAGCAACATTTTATCAACAATGATTCATTTCATGCAGAGAGGACATCCTTGCTCCAGGCAAACATGCACATTAGCATGATATTGGCAAACAAAACATCTTTATTTTTAATCAAAAAATCATTGCTACTGGCGGCACTCAATGATTGGTCTAAGCAAGATGCACTTGTTGACCACTTAGGCTATATAGTACAATATTGGCACGCTACCGGCACTTCCTAAAGAAAGAATGGTTCACATCCAGAAGAACTACTTGCGCATCACTATCCACACATATAAACTTTTTCTTATGTCCATGCCTCATTCAATAGTGAATTGCAACTCTGGAAAACCCTTTGTGTTACTGTAAACACTGCCAAAAATTTTTTGGGAATGTCTATTAAAGGTCCTCTGTTGTTCTTGTCGAGATATCCGTTAGCCAACTTTTAGCGTCACGTTAGCAGGGCTTACTGAAGTACCTCTAAACGTCCACGGCTAAAAAATGATGATGTGTGGTGTTTTATGGTGCAAGGGCCAGGTATGGCCAAAGAGCGCCAAGCCATTGGTAATGAAATGAAAGTGGAGCGATAAATTACGAGCAATGGTTGTAAAAGGGCTGTAAAGGGGCCTAAAAGACGGTCACTGAAAAATGTGTAAGAGCTACATGTAATAAAACTATGACAATGGCTATGAAGCGTGTCATAAACGCGAAAGAAGCATTGTAAAAGAATGACAATAAGCTAAAATTGGTCATTTCAATAAAAATTCGAAAAGCCACTACTGCCCTAACAGAGTCCTTGAAACGCAAGGACCTGAAGGCGTGTGCTGTACAAGGACTACAATCACAGCAGTATCCTCTAGAAAGAGGATGTGCTACGATACTATTGGGCTATTAACATGCAGAACCACATCATTCAAGAAAGCTAGGACAGCTCTGGTGGTAAAAAGAGGTTCCTTACCAAGAAACATACCGGGATGGAGAGGGATACAATACCGGTATGCTAGAGGAAAATGTTTCCTTCTTTCTCTTTTGGCTTCCCGACACTCCACGAGGACGTGGAGGACGGTGAGCGCCTTTCACCACATCTACCACAGGTAGGAGGTTCGTTGCCAGTAAGCAGAAAATTGCGAGTACCATATGCGTGTCCTATTCTGAGTCTACAGAATAGGACATCAGTCCGTCTTGTTTTTGTAACGGGGCGCCAGAAACCTATCCTTGGCTTAATCAAATGGAGCTTATTATTTGTTTCATTGTCCCACATGCGTTGCCAGTAGCTTCGCAGTTTCGTTCGCAAAATAGGCTTGAGGTCTGTGGCAGGAATAGTAGTGGTACTATTACCAGCTTGAGGTGTGACTGATGTGGCTATTTGGTCGGCCAGCACATGACCTTCAATGCATCTATGACCAGGGACCCAGCATAGTGTCACATGTCTACGAGATGGATAAATATTGCACAAGAGAGAGTAAAGCTCAATGAAAACATTATTTTTGTGTTTTCTTAAGGACATTAGTGCTTTTACAACACTTAACGAGCCCGTGAATATTATCACTTTCTCTAGTTTTAATTTCTTTATGTGTTTTACCGCAGACAGTACTGTGTAGGTTTCTGCAGTAAAGATGCTTATACGGGGGTTCAGTACACCTGCTTCAGAGAAAGAAGGTCCAACAGCCGCGTAAGACACACCAACATGCGATTTTGACTCATCGGTGTAGAATTCCAAACAACAGTACTTCAATTGGAGTTCATGGAAATGCATTCGTATTTCATGCTCTGGTGCGTATTTTGTAACTATTGCAAAAGATATATCACACTCTATTACCTGCCAATCCCAAGGCGGTGTTCGAAGAGTGGAACATCCATTTCCACGCTAAGCTCCCTCACACGGAGTGAGAAAGGCTGTCTCACAGAGGATCGATTACGGAAAAGTGCAGTACATGTCGAATCGTTAATAGTTTCACAACAGGGATGTTCAGGATTAGAGTGCACTTTAAGGAAATATGTAAAGCTGTTGTAAGATCTCTGCAGATTGAGTGACAATTCATTCGATTCTACATAAAAGCTTTCAATGGGGCTGGTTCTGAATGCACCTGTGGCCAGACGGATACCCAGGTGGTGGACGGGATCCGGCATCTTTAGTGCACTCGGGGCGGCAAAGTTGTATACTACGGCGCCATAGTCTAACCTTGATTGAATGAGGCTCTTATAAATGTTTATTATACACTTCCTGTCGCTACCCCATGTTGTGTGCGATAGTATATTGAGTAAGTTCATTGTTTTTAGACATTTAGCTTTGAATATATTATGTGTGGGATAAAAGTAAGCTTAGAGTCAAGTATTACACCTAGAAATTTGTGTTCTTTGTAGACAGGTATTTCTTGTTCACACAGTTCCATGCATGGATCTGGAACCAGGCCTCTCTTTCTTGTAAAGAGAACACACAAACTTTTGCAGGGGTTGACTTTAAACCCATTTTCGTCTGCCCACTTAGATATCTTGTTCAATCCCTGCTGTACTTGTCTTTCGCACACTGCAAGGTTACAGGATTTAAAACCTATTTGTATGTCATCTACGTAGACGGAATAAAATATAGCTGGCGGTAATGAAGCGCGGAGTGTGTTCATCTTAACGACAGAGCGTGAAACTGATTTGCCACTCTAGGGTACCTCATTTCCTAAATGAATGTATGCGGCAGTGCATTACCTATTTTCACCCGAAATGTACGGTTTTGTAGGTAGCTTGCGATAATGTTTAACATATTGCCGCGGATGCCCAGCGCCAACAGCTCGCGCAATATTCCGTACCGCCAAGTTGTATCGTGCGCCTTTTCCATGTCAAGAAATACGGATAGGAAGGATTGTTTATGTATGAAAGCATCGCGAATGTTTGATTCGATGCGCATAAGGTTGTAGATCGCCCTTCCCTGAAGCCACATTGAAGTGGGTCAAGCATATTGCTGGACTCTAGAAAATGTACGAGACGGCGATTGATCATTTTTTCAAAAAGCTTGCAAAAAACAGCTCGTAAGCGCTATAGGACGGTAGCTGGTCAGCAGTGATGTATCTTTACCGTGCTTCAAAACAGGGATAACAATAGCTTCTTTCCATTTAGATGGGAGGTATCCGGCAACCCATATAGCATTGAAAAGTGCGAGCAGCGTTATTTGAGTATCGTTGTGGAGATGTTTCAGCATGTCGTACTTGATCCTGTCAGGTCCAGGTGCAGAGCTCTGACATGCAGCCAAAGCAGCTGTCAATTCGGCAATGTTAAAGGCTGGTTATATAATTTGTTCTGTCTGCATTTGCAGTTGATGGCCTCACGTTCCGCTATTTGTTTGTGCTGTAGGAATGCCTTGGAATAATGATTTGAGCTGGAAATCCGCTCAAAATGTTCCTCGAGCGTGTCAGCTTAATCTTCTAAGCTATTGCCTTCATCGTTTACTAGGGGCAACGGATGAATTTCTTATCCCTTTAGCCTTCTAAGCCCGTCCCACACTTTAGCCTCTTAAGTATATGAATTTATAGCTGAAAGGAACCTCTGCCAGCTTGCCCTCTTTGCCTGTCTTCGCATTTGTCTTCCCTGGGATTTAATCTGCTTAAATTCTACTAAATTTTCGTCAGTAGGGCATTCACGCAGTTTGCCCCAAGCTTTATTTTGTCTCCTCCATGCCTCTCTACAATCGTTATTCCACCAGGGGACCCGTCTTTTCAATGAAGTGCCATTTGTCTGAGGGATGAACTTCTCTGCTGCATCAATGATAAGAGCGGTAAAATATGACACGGTATGATCTATGCTAAAATCACTTATAAAATCTGGTAATATGTAGGTGGATTCTTTAAAGCATTCCCAATTAGCCTCGGCTCGTTTCTAGTGAGGAACAGGCGGAGGGGAGTCATGTTGTGTTACTAGGTTTAGAGCTAATGGGAAGTGATCACTTCCAAATGGATTAATTACAGACCACTCTAAATCAGATTAATTACACTCTTACAGATTAAACTCTTACAGATTACACTCTTACAGATTAACCACTCTTACAGATTAATTACAGACCACTCTAAATCAGGGAAGATAGAACCAGAACCGATAGACAGGTCTATTGAGGAGTATGAATTATGCTGTGGATTATAGTAGGTCGGTTCTTTCTTATTAAAGAGGCACGCACTGGAGTTTAAAAGGAAATTTTTAATGAGTCGACCTCTCACGTCGCATCGTGAGTCTCCCCACATCGGGTTATGGGCGTTAAGATCTCCCACATGTATGCAAGGCTCGGGGAGCTGGTCAATGAGGTCTAAAAATGCTAAAAACGCTAAAAGTGCGGCTAAAAAATGTCTTGGTCAAGACAGTCACTAAAAGTATGACTTAGCCATTCAAGACATCTTTTAGACTTCAATTTGCTGTTTCTTTGTTTCATGGGTACAGACACGATCATTGATGGCAACTACACAGTTATGAAGGAACACGGCCAACATGCTCCCAAGTCAGAACAAAACTACTGTATGCCCCAACTACTGTGGAAGAAACTGGAGTCGCTATCAACGAGAGTTTGATGGCGACTACGTAGTTATTAAGGCACGCAGCCAATGCGGTGTTATGCATGGCGATAAAAGCAAGAATAAAGGCTTTAAAGCACAAATAAGTATGCAGCTGCCCGGCATTGCCGTCGTCTATGTACGATTTCTGCTGATGACTATGGTGATGCAGACTCTGTCGCTTCGTTTTAGTTTGGACACTAGCACCATTCTTGCTCTTTTGCATAGCACATTTGCGGTGCTCCGCACTCACCGAGCTTCGAGAGTTATCCAAGTTAATGAGAGTTTGATTGCATTAAATAATGCATAAACCTGCCAGGACCCTCTACGAAGACAAGTCCAAATTATTCGATTTTCCAAATTAACAAGGATTTTACTGTATTACAACCATACAACTTGTGAAGACAAGTTTACATCAGATGACATATTATTTGCACACCTTTGTGCTTCCAATATGTGACTACTATGCTTTAGTTGCAAGTGCAAGTGGTGCGATGCAGCTGCTTGTGGTACAAATATATCACTCTGCTCCCTTGGAGGGAAATAGGATGAGATCTCCGACACCTTCCATGTTTTACTAAAGTTTTGCGACATAAAAGTATGAACATAACATTACATGGAATTACATAATTAGGGTATAATTAGTTCATAAAGGGCATGATTAGTGCATTCAATATAGACGAAAATTTGATATACCTGGGTTCAATCTATCTGAATTCAACTGTAACTTCACTTGACTGTACTTAAAACTGCTTCTCCTAGCAGATTTGTCAAATATTCTCACCTGGTGCTGTAACGGTCACTCCTGCGGTCTGAGCGCCGGTCCTTCCACTCATCATCACTTTCCTGCCCCCTCCACTGGTCCCGCCGATCATGGTAGCGGTCACCTCTCCGGTCTGACTTGCGATAGTCATCCCTAAGCTCCTCATGCCGGTCTCCTCTCCGGTCCTCGTACTGGTCATCTTTTTTGTCACCCCTTCTGTCATCATGGTAGTCGTCTCTCCTTTTCCAATCCTCCCCAACACCACTTCTACTGCCTCCTTTCCTTAACTCATCCCGGTCTTCTTTCGAAGCACCTCGTCGATTATCTACCAGATCATAGTAACGGTCCCTTTTCCGGTCCTGGTCATCCCTGGAATCTGCTCTGCCACCTCGCCTGCTATCACGTTCGAAGTCATCTCGACTTCCCTTCCAATCTGGGCTTTCAGCATCATTGCCCCAGTTCCTGGCTGGCCTTGAGTCACGAGAATCCCTGTAGTCCCTTGATTCATCTTGCTTTTCTTTCCGTGGCTCCTCTTGCCGCACACGTGGTTCGCTGCCCTTGTCGTCAGGTTCCTTTGCATCGTGTTTAGGGTGTGCCAGAACAGCACTAACATTGATGGTGTCACGGTGAGGGGAGAGATGACCAGTTGGTGTGGATGTGGCATTAGGTCGCAGCCCCACCAAGCTTTCCTTCACTTCCCCAGTACGAGTTGCTGTGACAGCAGGCTGCAATGAAAAATCACTTTTTTTGCAAAAAATGCAAAAGACACTTTCCTGCACAGCCGCGTTCCAAGTCAAACGGGAAAACACATCAAATATCCTCCAGACCCAGAAGCTTCCTACAACAGTTTGATATATTAGTGGTACATAAACATATAATGTATATTGTATTTTCAATATTGTACCTCTTATACCTCTTATCTCTGGCAACTGCAGATTCCTTTCAAGACGAAAATACATTTTTGACCTAACTAAGTCACATACAAGAGTGGAAATCAAATACCGTAGTTACTCGATTCTAATGCGCCCTCGATTGTAACATGCACCCATTTGCTGTGACCTAAAAAAAGAAGTCCTTTACAGTACCGCACATTTCATTCTTTCATACAGAAATACAACTTTCTGTCATTTGGAAAAAACAAAGGTTAACTGCATATGTACTAAAGTTGCGATAAATAAAAAAAGTCGCAGTTTCACTCAAAAGTCGCTATAAGAAAAGTAAGAATAGTAGTTTTATTGGCCGTATAAACTTAAACATTCACTTACTAGCTAAATTAACAAGCATGGTTTCACGCGCACCCAAGCAAACAAGAACACGTCACACTCAATTACCGCGGAAGCTATCAAAACGCTGGAGTGAGGATGTGCAGCAGCAGGAGTGATGGAATTGACCTTTGTGCGGCCTCTCGCTTCGGCACGAACTAAGTGGTGAGAAGACAGCGCGGTGCGCCTAAATGCGTAGACTCTTGACTCCGTTGCAGATTGCTTTCAAGATAGGGGCCGCGCGGCCGTTGCAACTGCTGGTGTAGAACGCATCTCCTGTTTGTGCCAGTCCCGCACACAAGTTTCGGGAACTCCGAACGCCAATGATGTGGCCCTGCTTCCGTCCGTTTCTGCACACGTGATCGCTTTCCTTCATGATGGCTTTCCTTCGCGGCACCGTGATGAACTCGGCATGTCTTTGCAGTTGGCACTTCCATGCTGATAGAAGAAACACAGAAAACAGGAAGACGGGTGGTGCACTAACCTAAGCCAAAGAAAGCATTGCCTAAGCACACATACTTCAGCACATGGAGGAAGCTACGGCAGCTAGGCTCGAAGCGCAACTTCGTGCATACGAGGCGGCCATTTTGAAATGCCGATGGCACTATGTTAACTCAGATTTATGGTCATATTCAATTCTAACGCACACATAATTTTTGGACCCATTTTATTGGAAAAAAAGTGCACATCAGATTTGGGTAAATATGGTACATATCAGAAACAAAACAGGCATGATGGAAGCAGAGATCAGTCCCAGCACATTTTCTGAGGTATCAAAATAACTTCACTGCAAATGGACACTATTTTGTCTAACGTGACATCTTTGCAGGAAGACAGACCAGAAGCATAAATAAATGAACATTATGGTGCAATACCTCTCATAACAACATTAGTGATTTTCACACCCTACAAGAGAAAATTTTTCGTGCTTTACACTTCCCACATCTACTCCTTCTTCAAGAAAAAAAAGCAATATCACAAAAAGAAAATATGTTAGACATCAAGCAGATTGAAATAGCAGTCTCTTATTGGCCTTTCCCAGCATGTGGTGTCAGGTCTGCCTCATAATATGGTGTAGGAGTTTGAACTTAATCTTTTTAATTAATTTTTCTGTTTTACGCACCAATACCACAGTATAATTGAGAGGCATGCCACAGTGGGAGACTCCGCATTAATTTAGCCACCTAGAGTTCTTTAATGTGCACCCAATGTACGATACACGGGCATTTTTGCATTTATTCCCCATCGAAATGTGGCCACTGTGTCTGGGATTTGATCCCGCACCCTTGGCCTTAGATGCACAATGCCAAAGCCACTATGCCACCGCGTGGGTTTCAGGTGATTCTGTGAGCAGGACAGACTGAGTCATATTTCAGATGTTTTTCTTCTAATATTGTGCAGTGGATATCAAAGAACAATCACTGTTCAAGAGAGGAACAGTACATCAATGCATGGAAGTTTCAGTATTAACGGTACAATGCTACGAGTAATGTCAACGAGCCCAGGTTGAGCGTTTCATGGGCATCCGCAGTCTCAATTTGTTCAAAGGATGTATGACAGTGCAGCAACCATAGTGCAATGTTTTGCAAAAATTGCTCTGCCAAAGTGCAGTCTGCTGCACTGCCTAGTTTGTTGAGTATGACTGCTATTGATGATACGTAATTCATGAACACAAGTTGACATGAATTAGACTATGTTCGTCAGTGTAACACTAAGCGCAATACAATCATGAACGTCCACCAACTATCCCCACTCATTGCTTTACTAAATGAATTAGATGCATCTGCAAGATCCTTTTGTTTTGTCAGATGTGCCCCATGCGTTTACCTTCTAGTCTACGGCTTCACTCCATTCCACACCAGCAAATAAGTTTATAATCTGGAAGACAAGTCGAGGCAAGCAGAGAGCCTGCAGAGAAATTTTTGTTGGTCCAAGTTGTGGCAATAAATGCATTAAGGCATACATAAAACTGATTGACTGCAGGGCTACTTCCAACTGTGCACAAAGTACAAAAGTGACAAAAGGGCAGAAAAAGAAGGGGGGGGGGAGGCAGTGGTGGATCCAAACTAGGACACAGAACCTCAAACACTGGAGCTGTTTTCTTAGAAAATGTTTTGCTGCCTGAACACATTCACAGCCAATGCTCCAGAACAGGTATGTGCCACTCTGACACAAGGTGTATAGAAATGTTTAAATGTAATAAGTCAAACCCACTTGTAACAATATTCAAGTTCCACGAAAATTTCATTGTTATAACCAATAATTGCTGAAACCGGGTTGCATGAAAAAATCAACATAGGGGGATGGCAGAGCTGATGTGAGAAAACTATAATGGCAGGGAGGCCAGTGCCCCGCCCCATCACCTTCCTCTATCCGGCTGCTGATTGTGTTCACTCGCCTAACTGCTTCCTGGGTGCTCCGACCGCATGTAACAAGCCACGGCTGTCAGCGTTAAAGAATGGCACTGCTATGACAACTGCAAAGAGGGGTCATGGGCGGCAAGCGATATGCGAGCTGCACCGAGGCATCGCTATAGTGGCTTCAAGAGGGGCCTATTAAAGAAAGCAAGAATGTTGCCGCGGCAGCCTGTCAGCTTGAGAAATCCAGAAGAAATGCTGAGGCGAGATCGCCACAAGCATTTCACCACATACTTCTCACTGGCTTGCACGAGAAAACCTTATGTCCGCCAGCCTTGCATGCTTTACGTGAAGCTTGCCGACATCCTTCTTCAAGGCATCCACGTGTTCCACGTAGTGCAGCAAAAGGTTCCTTGTGAAAACGAAGCCCTGGAGGGACTGAATCATCTGCCGAGCCTCCTGTGAGGACAATGTTGAGGCATCCTGCCCTACCGCGTCATTGCTGCCGTCATTGCAGTCGCTATCCGATGCAAGCACATTAGCGATTATCACCTGATCGGTTAGAAGCACTTAGTTTCCAAATTTATAGCTGTGCGCTTTCTTTTCACCGACAATGTCCTGCATTGCTGATGATCAGTAGACGGATCAGCCATCTTCCGTTTTGGTAGTGAGTCAAACGAGGCTGAGAAGCCACATGGCCAGGATTGAGGCTGGTGCAACCAACAAAGACGAACGCAAGCGATTAAGCTGTTTGCAGAACTGGGCTGAATGAGGAGCCAGCGAGAAATCTGGGAGCAGCACAGTTGGCGCAGGTCATTCATGTTTCAGCGGGCGCCACAGTGTAGAGCTATGGACGCTGCCCATTCGTGTTCGGAGAGGTGGAAGGGGCACGGGAGAGAGATACGTGGAGAAGGCTGCAAAATGAGCGCGCGGCGGTTGTTGGAGCAATGGGCCATCATGCATTGGCTCGAATTTAGAGTCTTCTTTTTTTCTTTTCAAGGATTTCGCATTTCACTGTCTTTCGGCTTCGACACCCAGCAGCCAGACTTCTTTGTTATAACCGATAATGCGGCATCAGGGGCATTGTACTAAGCGGGTTATTTCACCATATAAAACTTACAAAAGCTGACGGTGTAGCAGCTTCTCATTGTTATAACCGATATACTGCAAAAATGATGGTGTTTTACATGCCAAAATCACTTTCTGATAATGAGGCACGCTGCAGTGGAGGACTCCAAAAATTTTGACCCCCTGGGGTTCTTTAATGTGCACCAAAATAAAAGTATACAGGTGTTTTCGCATTTTCCCCTCATCGAAATGCTGCCGCCGTGGCCGACATTCGATCCCGCAATCTCGTGCTGAGCAGCCCAATACCATAGCCACTGGGCAACCATGGTGGGGCAACCGACATACTGTTCAAATCGGTATCGTTATAAGTGGTTTCAACTGCATGCATATGTGCCGTACTTCTCTATGCATGCACCTGTCATCACCATTCTTTCGTCGACAAGCACCACGCATCGCATTCATCCATGTCTCACACTGCATCCACCTGATTTAGTGTGGTGCATAAACATGAACAATGCATACCATTGATGATGACTGAAGTTTATTGGCGCAAGGGCATCTAAGGCCAAAGAGTGCCAGGACACGTGTTTTGGTTTAGTAAAATTGTGAGTTTAGGCTATGACCTAAAATAAAGGCTGTATAGAGGCACACCAGGGTGTCTACCAAGTTGACATTTCCAAATTCCCTGAGTTTTCCAGGTTTTCCCTGAGTGCCAATGCAAGTTTCCCTGAGTGATGCAGAACTATGTTTTATGTCAAGACGGGCTTAAAACATGTCGCCTGATGCTGTCACTCCCTTGTTGGCACATGAAAAAAATTTAAAAAGCGACTTAATCCAATTTGAATACTAACGAGTAGTGTTTATGTTATTCAAAAAGAGAATAGAAGGCAGTGGTGAGTAAAATGCACAGCTAATAAAGTGTCTTTGAAAAACATTGCAATGGAGTCGGACATTCTCAAATACGAATAAAATAGAGATGCATATAGAAGCAAATATTTTCGAATATGAGCTATTTCTATCAACTGTCGCAAGCTCAGTGGTATGAGGCCCGAACTTTGTCACAATTGAGATTCTCTCTCAACAGCTCGTTCTGACTGTTCTGACATACTCTCAGCCCGCGCACGTGCGCCCGAGTGTTGTGTTTCACTGCTTTAAAGAGTTTATTTTGGTTTGGATGAGGGACACCTGCATCTCGGCATCAGCCGAAACTTTATTTTTTGAGCTCAAGCTCCTTCAAAACGGCGGCAGCAAGCTTCCTTTCCCGTTTATTCCTCAATGCATAGTTAATTTCTGTTCTTGTCCTCCTTTCGCCACTCGTTCGCCCCAAGGACCATTTGAAGCATCTTGGTCAGTTGCACAGTCCACGACCGATTTTTCGAACTCCCTAGGGGCCGCAAAAACGTCCGAAAAATCGGCCAGTTGCAAAAAAATAAATGCGTGTCATTTACTGCCCTTAGGGACTCAAACCGCCACAGGCACGTTCGAAAACGCTCTGAAGGCCTGTCGCTACACATATTAGACATATCGGTGCTCGTAATGTGACAGGAAATACCGGCTGCACGCGTGTATAATTAAGGAATACATACTGTGTTCCGTGGCAATAGCCCCTTCCCACGCTTGTTATGCTTCACTGCAGTACTTTTGTGTATGCTTCACCAAGTAACATTTCTTTACAGAGGCAAAGGTGACTTTCAGGAACCGGCATTTTCTATGTCAATCGCGAGGATCACAAAGGCGGAGTCTATACCATTGCTGACAGCAGCTAATTCTTTCAATAAAAAACTCGGCACCAAACGGCAAGAAGTTTCATAGCGAACGTCGAAGCAGATAGGCCTAGCGTCGCCGCAGTGGTGACAACGGCTGCCAGCAGATCTGCGTTCGAGAGCGCCGGTTCGAGGTGGCGAAGTAATCAAAACGGCAGCCGTGCTGCCTTTGATTATTGCCGTTTCGGACCTGCCATCACGGCAAAACGTCCGGCAAATCGGACGGCGAAGAGTTCTTGCGTCGGAAATTTCACACGTTCTGATACGTTGACTCTATGGGGTACGTGACGGTGCCGCGAAGCCGTCCATTTTATCGGGAATCCGGAAAGTCAGTCCTTGACTGTACACTAGCAATTCCTCCAGCCGACGACAGGGCGTCAAAGACGATTCATTACGATTCCTGTCTGTTACTCGAGCCAGCATTACTGCGACTTTCGACCCTTTCAGTAAAATTGCCGCTAATTTTCCCTGATAGAGGCCCAAATTCCCTGAGTTTTCCCTGACTTTTTCCAGACCACTTAAAATCCCTGAGAATTCCCGGTTTTCCCGGTTTTCCCGGTTGGTAGACACCCTGCACACATGTAAAACAGATCTATAGATATTAGTGCATCAATTCTAAAATATTTACTAAAATAAATTTAAGGCCTTAAATGCATTGGGTTCAGGCACACATGTTAAATTATTCTAGATTGACCGAGTCCCTTGCTGTACAATTCTTACTCACGCAAGAAGTGCAAGAGGGCTCAGGCATACTTTTTGTGCATCAGATTGTATCTCACCTGTGAGGCACAATTTGATGGTTAGGATGGAGTGCGATGATGTATAGAAAGTTAACTTGTGCATGATAATTGAGCACTCAGTCAAAGTTAAAAAGTGTATCCTCTGATAAGAACATCGAGGGATGGGGGGGGGGGGTATATGCTGTGAGTAGAGTTGCCTAAAATGAGCCACTTGCTCTCGGTGACGTTCAGGACATTGAATGAGGACATGTTGGACGGTTAGGTTCTCACTGCAGCGTGTGCACGTCGGTGGGTCAGTTGCAGTCAAGAGGCATTTGTGTGTGCCATAAGTGTGTCCTATTCTGAGTCGTGCCAGGGTGACTTCGGTTGTCTGTCAAGCTTCAGTGGGAAAGATTTGATTAACTGCAGTTTAAGCAGGTGCAGATTATTTTCAACTTCCTTGTTACCATTCAGCTTTCCAATGATTATGGAGCACCTTTCGTACCACAGGTTTCATGTCCACACCAGGTACCCAGCTTACATCAACTAAATGCATAACATTAAAGTTGTGACCCGTGTGGGGAATAAACAATATGCACTGCATGAGATTACGTGCTGCAGAGGATGAAAATAAACACAACTGCATACATCGTATTTGGTTGTATAGAAATTAAATAACTGCCTCAATAAAACTCATCTCACATAAATTCCTACATAATTGTGTTTTATCTTTCTGAAGAGGCGTACTCGAGTCAGGCTACATGCAACGAGCCTTAATATTAAAAAAACTCAATTTCAAATTTTTGGACGGTATTTCATTTTTGTGGGAGGTGGCGGTCCAGACAATACATGAATGAATGTAAGCTATGAAGTGCCACACAGGAATATGAAAACTACCCAGCAGACTTGATGACACACTCCCAGTGAATAAGTCTTAAGATATTGATCACTCCGTGGTCTCACATGGCTCATAATAAAATGTTGCAGGCAAACATACTGATAATAATCAAATACAAAAATATTAAAAACAACAATAATCCTGCTGTTTCATTCTATAAAAATGACAAATACAACTGATGTTCAGTTCCAATAGGCTCACAAATAAACTTCGCCATCTTCAGATCTTGGCCTAAAAATGCACCAGCAAGTTTCATATTGTTGAGCATGCTACCAGCAATCACGCAGGCATCTAGCTACAGTGAAACCTCATTAAACCGTAGTTGGCCAGAGCTGAGAAAAAGTACGTACTAAACAGTATTACTGCTCAACCGAAATAGCATTAGATCACCCACTTACCTGTAAAAAAACTGAACTCAGAGAGAGTGCAATGAAAGGGGTAAAAGACATGCAGTATTTATTCACTTCGCGCGACAAAAGTGTTATTTTCGTTTGATGCCGTGGAGGCCTAGCAGCGATGACAGCAGCCACAAACTTACTAAAGCTGCGAGCCAGCTTTTCAGCCAGCCCCCTCTTCTCGGCAAACATTCACATGGCAGGTTCCTCGTTGGCACTGCATGTTCTCCGTGCACGCCGGCGGTAGTGCTGCAGAAGTTGCAGGGTGCTTTTTTTATTGCGGGGTGCTGTTCTCATCGTGACGATAGCATTCATGAGGCTAACGAAAACGCGCAGCTTCTGCCACTGTCGGGCCTGAATCGCCCGTGCTGTCACTTTTCATGTCGTCCTCATCACTGTCGCTAGTCTACACTTCGGCAACAACAGAGGCAACGATGGCGAAAAGTCGAACCTCGTAGCCGACATCTCTTTGCGACTGCAGCAGCGCTGCCGAGCAACGTCTTTGCATTCCAAATGCCGCACACCGTAGTCAACAGCAGATCCCTGTCGCATGCCAGCACCGACTTCATGTCAGCTTCGATAGCATGAACGATGTCTAATTTTTCTTCTATGCTAAGCACCCGGCATCTTTTTATTCGAGCTTCGGCATGACGCGAGTCCCTGTTTGCACGACGCCAACAACGCTCTCTGGCACGGCGCTGAAATGTTGACGTTGATGTAGCTTCACGCGCAAATGCACAGGGCACTTGGAGGCTGTTGTTCTGATCTCCGAGTCTTGTTCTTCTGCCAGGCCGCCCGATGGAGACACGCCGTCATGTTTGCGTGACGGAAAGTGGAAACACTATGTGTTAACCAATACGTATGCAATAAACAGGTATGGTTTATGCGGATACAAAACACATTATGTTCAATGGCCACTGAGTCGGGGATTTGACTTTACTACTTTTAAAATGAAATTACTGTTTAAGCATGTACGGTTTAACGAGGCTTTACTGTACAATAGATAAACACCTTTTCCTGGTGACATTACCTGGGGATGGTCTCCATCAGTGCTTCCTGAAGGTTCGGTTCTCTCCGGTAGTGTTGAGTCAAGAAGCAGGGGGCTCGATGCAAGCGTTGTTGCTACCTGCAAGCACGACATCCCACAGCAAAACACTACCTTTAAGATGAACAGAGGACAATATGGTGCAGTTGGCTCAACACACATACCGTATTTACACGATTGTAAGTCGACCTCTTTTTTTAAATTTGAAAATCTGAAGTGGGGGGGTGAACTTACAATCGAAACCAAAACATGGCACCGAAAAAAAAGAAAAAGCAAGACCAACGGGATATCAAGGGAGCTACAACGTAGTTCCAATATTATGTGTGCTCTACGGCCCCACCCGTAGCTTTCCGCTATCCCACCCATTTGTTCGCTTTTCAGAAGGGTTTTTCAACATTTCCGAGAGTTTTACAGCGCACACAGCACTCATGTCGGGGTGTCAATAGTTCATGGAAGTGCCACTGTTCCATTTGCGGCGGCACCCTCAGAACAGCGGCGCTTGTGGGGGGTATCGATAGTTCATGGAACAGCAGACAACGCTAGCGGCTCGCGTGTTTCTCTTTCCCTGTAGCTCTTCAGTTTTATGCGTTCGACTTGACTGCCGGCCACGTGCTACCTCCGTGCTTCCTCAGTCGTCAAGAGTGCTCTGACGTTTAGCGCTCGTTCACAGCGGCATTGAAGGGGGCTGCCATCCTTTACGCTGAAGAAACAAATAACTGCGTAGCGGGCCACAAGTTTCATGTTGCTTAATGGGTGGTGCGAGTGGCAACGGCAGCGAAGCAAAAATTTCACCTGTGACGGAAGCGAAGCGACCTACGCGGGCCAAAGTCTGGACGCTTTCCGGAGCTGAAGGCCACGCTTGCAACGTACGTCGTCAAAATGCATGATCGGTCCCTGCCAGTGACGTGCGACATGGTCATGAGACAAGCCTGGATCTTCGCTTTTTAAGGACCTGCTCCGCCGTGAGTACGAGTGGCTGGCGGCATAAGACCGCGAACTTACACCAACCAGACATGTCAAAAGAGCCGCCCTGACGGCTCTGTGTAGTAGGGTGCTTTCGGCGGGAACTTATGTATGTATGCAAATGCACTTATGTATGCAAATGCGGAATAGCACTGGACGGCGACATGCTGTGGGATCGTAGCAGCAATGACGATGGCAGCACTAGTTAGGAGTAGTAGTCCAGTGACCATGCCAGCTACTAATAAAGTTTCATTTTGGAATGTGCCCACGGGTATGCTTTTTTTTTTCCCCTGTCACACGCGATATGGGGGGGGGGGGGAGGGGTCGACTTACAGTTGTGTAAATACGGTAGCCATATTTGCTTGCCTCGTGTCATAGGCCAGTGTGGACACGCTGTCTCATTGTCTCAGACTGTTTTGAAGCGCAATTCCCAAGCCTATTTTATTAAATACCAAAGCTGTGAACCTGTTTCATAAACAAATCACCTACATTGTAAACAGTGACACTGCAGAAGTTCTCTCTATGCTCCATGAATTGCATACACTTCCTGTGGGGCTTAGGTTTTACTTAAAAATGGTAATAGCTTTCAAACAACCACGATGTTACAGGTAGGTTTCACAACTAATCAACTAACAGCTTGTTTACTCACTTTTTTTTTAATTTTTTGACATTACTAGTCGTAACTGCACTTAACATTTTTACACATAGTACTTTGTACAGAAGGTCCTATGACAGCCTCGACTTCAGGACCACTTCCTGTATATCATTAGATTGTAACACACCTTTATGTTAATAAATTTGATCCCGCTTATGAAAGAAAAGGAGGCATGGTGACCCTCACCCTCAGTGGAGGTGGCGCAACAGTACCTCTCCCAGTTCCCTCTTCCCTCCCCAGGGGGCTCTGACGCATCAGAGGAGGCGCCACCATCCTTGGGATGTGGGCTTGACAGTGGCCATCTGGTGGTGCCATTTCCTCAGTCGCAGTGGGAGCTGAAGCACTGGTCAAAGGACTGGGTGACTGCTCCACCACTTCATTAGACTGTACCCTAAACAGGGAGATAAAGTGATAAGCATAGAGTTTAAAAGATAAAATACCGGACCAATGCTACACTAACCACTACCTTCTTTGCTGGTCAACCAAAAAACACCCCCTGCTCTCTAAGCCTCCCCATAGGTATTGGTTGTACCTGTATCTATGTGACATAACATTTCTCCCGCCACTTACCCAGAGAGGGAAGCCGGCCGATCATGTGGAATAGGTGGTGCTGCTGGTGCCAGGGTCACGAGAGGTTGCATGTCAGGCGCATCGAGCAGTGTCAGGCCTGTGCCAACAGAGCCCACTGCAGTTGTTGGTGACAGTGGTGCCACACCTTGCCTGTGGTAGAGGTGGTGGTGACGCAGCGAAGCATGTCGTGCAACCTCATCTGGTGGTAGCAGTTCCAAGTTGTCAGGCGTGATGTGCAACTGGGCTGCATTCTGCTGCATCAGGGCTGACACAGACCAGGGCAACATCAGGGCCAGCAAAGAAACTAAGCAAACTAAGCAGAGTAGCCAATAAAATCGGGCAGTCTGCCACTATTGAGCTAAGCGCAGTAGCTGTGTACTTCTATTAGCAACCATGAGGTGGCTTGGAGAGTGGAATTAGGCAAAAAATTATTTATGCTTCGAGAGAGTAACCAGTTGTAATCCTCAATATAGTTTTGCTTAAGGAACTTGCTACATGGTCAGACAATAGGTTATTTGCAGGACATGCTAATATGGCAGACATGTTTCAAGACACACACTGTTACGATGAATTCCTTCATGAATTGAACAGTTCAAAGCCCTTCGTTAAGATTCCGATAGCAGCACTGCACTTCTATTAAAGGGACACTGAAACGATTTTGACGATTTCGTACAAATGTACTGAGTCCTTGGAGTAGGTCCTTCTGATCATTAATTGACATGTCTAAGTGCTCCGTGTAAAGCGTGTAATTTATTATAAGGCTTTAAAAATGCACATCGCTGCCGATCGCAGCACACTGCTCGGCGGAATTTTAAGCCGCCCCTACCCATAGGACCAAAATCACCCATATGACGTCAGTGGGGCGAGCTATCCGATTGGCTGACCAGGGCGCGTGATCGATAAATTTTCCAACTTTATGGTAAACAAATGATGTTCGTAATAGTTGAAATGTTAGTTCATTTGTTTTTATAACAAGAAAGTAACACAAGGAGAATGCACAAGAACAATTTTTCAGTAACACTTCCGCCACACAGCAAGTGTCGTCTGCTTGTGTTACAACATGCTCTGTCTTTGACGAGAGCTCCGCTGTCAGTGTCTGTGTTTTCGCGAGCGCTATGATTCAACTTTGTTGCGTTGTGGACTGCAAACGTAGCAACTGGCAATATGTCAAGCTGCGACATCGTGTCCCTCTGCAAGGCAGCAGACGAGCGGACTGGCTGTAGCTCATCGGACTGCTGCTATCCGATCGGCGCCAGGATTTGCGCGTTTGCGGCTGTCACTTTACACCAGAAGATTACTAATGCAATAGCGTTTAGCAAGTCCAGTATTGGGGTAAACGCAAGCGCAAGGGGACGGGGCCTGGCCGTTTGGCAGTGTCTTTTACGGGATGAGCAGAAGAGCAAATGTGAATGGTCTGCACGGTGCAGCCACCTGGTGGCACAAAGCTCAACCACACACAGTAGCAGTAACAAAATGTATTATTTTTTGCTCCTGGTGTAAATTTTTCGCATGAATGTAATCGTTAGCACATTGTTTTTGTAGATGTTTAAATTGTTTTACACTTGGTTAGAGCAATAATAGCTGTTTGTTTGGTTGGTTAAGCTCTGCGCCAACGAGTGGCTGGACCGTGGAGACCGATCAGGCAGCTCACGTACGTCTACGCTAACGTTTCTTCATCAGCTTGAGTTTATGCCTCCACCGTTCCGCCGAAATGCCCCGCTTGCCTGTGGTTACCGGTATACCAGACACATTCGCGCTTGGGGTCGACTGCCAAACAGCTGGCGGAGAGTTTGGAGAGGCTTCACGCGTGCACTCCCAGAGAACCGGAAGTCAACGATATGATGTGCCATCGTGACGTAGAGCCAGTGAAGGCGGAGCTTAGCCCCAATCACTCGGCAAACGAGTTGAGGAGAAAATGCATGACTATGGAGTAGGGCAACTTATAATCGTCCGTAGCTCTCTTAATACCAGACATTTCACACAAACTGTGGTACGAATTATTAACTTTAGATGTACCATACACATCTACAAAATTTGTCTGAACAGTTTCAGGCGTCCTTTAAGGTGAACTGCTGGTAAGACGAAAAGATTTTTGAAGGTCTCAAACAGGGCAAAGGTTCACAGGAAGATTAATTGAAATGATCAAGTGCTCAAAAAAAGAGCCAACTGGAGCCAACTTTTAACAAGGGGACTCATGTTCCTCAGGACCCTGACCTCAGGGCCCCAATTAAGGTAAGTCCCTTTGTTGAAATGTTGGCACCAGTTGGCTTTCATTCGATTACTGTTGATTCATGGTAGGAAAGATACACATGCTGCAACCAGAGCATGGCCTAAAGTTCAGTACAAAGCAATTTACTTATTTGGCAATAGTACCAGAATTCAGATCAAAGTGTGAAATGCATTTGCTGCATATTGCATTTTTAACACTTCACTGTTAACGCACAATACCCAATATTCGGAAACTGCTAAAAAAGCAGTTAATATTACCTAAGAAAAATGTGTAGTGGTGCAGAGGAAGCTATACGATATACATGTGACAGTTGGAAAAAGCACAAAAAAATTACACATATAGTACATATAATTTGTAAAAGGTAAAAGAAAACATGGGAAGTTTTACACAATGGAAACTATCAAAATGCCATGAACAATGGCTACACATTCCGATATTGAGCTGATTCAAAGAAGACAGATGATTAGACACAGCGCTAGATAATTCAATATGATTAAATCTGTCAAATGCAGCAGGGAATGCATAGGAGGTAAGTATAAGAAGCGGCAAGTACTTGAACAGTTAATTGAAATCTGCCAAAGATGTGCTATTACTGAAGCATCTGCTAAATCATGGAACATAGAATGCATGAACTGGCAGATACAGCTTTACTACAACCACAACATGCGGTACCAGGAATGCAGAAAGTATTCAAAAAACTAGGAAAGGGTCTGGTCAACAAAAGATGAGATTGTATGACGAGCAATGATAATGAAAGCAATGAGAGCAAAAATAGACAAAGTATGGAATGGAAAATCAAACAGAGGTGCCAAGGAAATGAATACTATACTGCCGTATTGGGACCAACAATTAGGGAGCAAACAAAAAACTGAAAACTTCGAAGAATTATGTTTGGTTGAGTCATCATAACTAAGGGCTGTCATTAACCAAGAAAGAAGAAATATTTGTCAAAAAAAAAAAGCATTGTATTTAGGTTGTTTCCTACAACAATCATGCTTTGTAAGTCGGCCTTTGGAAATTGTCCAATGACTTACATAAAGCAAAGAGATACACTAATGACACGACTTCAATTGATGGCAGATCACATGTGGTACATCAAGCAAGCCATTATAATATTCTGTATCCGATACCACAGAAGGAAGCTATAGTTTAGAATTAACTTTTTCTTGAATTACCTTACAAATTGCTGGCAAATTATGATTTTTTTTTTAGTTTTAGAGCCCCCCTTTTTTCTTACCTATATTAAAGGGCCCCTGAAATGGTTCGGACAAACTTTGTAGACGCGTAGGGTACAGCTTAAGTAGAACATTCGCACCACAATATAAGTGAAGCGTTACGTATTAATGGAGCTACAAGCGATTAAAGTTACCCTCCTCCCTAGACATGCTTTTCATCCTCAGCTCGTTCGTCAAACGATCGGGGCTAAGCTCCGCCTTCACTGCTCCTGCGTCACAATGCAACATCACATCGTCCATTTCCGGTTGTTTTGGAGCCAGCCCACGCCCGTGAGAAACCCCTCCGCTAGCCGTTTGGCCGTCGACCCCAAGCGAGAGCTATCGAAGCAGCGTGCGTTGCTAGCATTCTGTCGTAGTGCCGAACATGTCTGGTATTCCGGTAATCACACACTACCTGAATATTTAGACGGAACGATGGAGGCATAAACTCAAGTTGATGAAGGAACGTTAGCGTAGACGTACGTGAGCTGCCTGATCGGTCTCCACGGTCCAGTCACACGCTGGCGCAGAGCTTAACCAGCCAAAGAAAGAGCTAATATTGCTCTCACCAAGTGTAAAACATTTTAAACATTTACAAAAACAATGTGTTAACGATTACACTCCTGCAGAAAATTTACACCAGCAGCCAAGAAGATTACATTTTGTTACTGCTACTGTGTGTGGTTGAGCTCTATGCCACCAGGTGGCTGCACCGTGCAGACCATTCACATTTGCGCTTCTGTTCATTCCCTGAAACCACAGGCAAGGGGACACGGCCAGGCCCTGTCCTCTTGCACTTGCGTTTACCCTAATACCGGACTCGCAAAGCGCTATTGCGTTAGTAATCTTCTGGTGTAAAGTGACGGCCGCAATCGCACCAATCCTGGCGCCGATCGGATAGCAGCAGTCCGATGCGCTGCAGCCAGTCTGCTCGTCTGCTGCCTTGCAGAGGGACACGATGTCGCAGCTTGACATATTGCCTGTCGCTACGTTTGCAGTCCACAATGCAACAAAGTCGAATCATAGCGCTCACGAAAACACAAACTGACGCTGACGGCGGAGCTCTCGTCAAAGACAGAGCATGTTGTAACGCAAGCAGACGACACTTGCTGTGTGCCAGAAGTGCTTAAGTGTACTGAAAAATTATTCTTGTGCATTCTCTTTATGTTACTTTCTTGTTATAAAAACAAATTAAGTAACATTCCAACTATTACGAACATCATTTGTTTACCATAAAGTTGGAAAATTTATCAATCACGCATCCTGGTCAGCCAATCGGATAGCTCGCCCCACTGACCTCATATGGGTGATTTCGGTCGTATGGGTAGGGGCGGCTTAAAATTTCGCCGAGCAATGTGCTGCGATCGGCAGCGATGTGCATTTTTAAAGCCTTATAATAAATTACATGCTTTACGCGGAGCACTTAGACGTGTCAATTAATGAACAGAAGGACCTACTCAAACGACTCAGTACATTTGTAGAAAATCGTCAAAATTGTTTCAGGGTCCCTTTATTAAAAGTGAGAGGGTATGCTTATATTCTAATTAAATAAAGGAACATTACACAGACCTAGGAAGAAATACTCCATTAAAATCAAATAATTTCAAGTTGCTTTAAAAAACTGGTCAAATTACTGCTCACCTGCAGTCATGTTCCTAAACAGGGCATAACCAACCACTCCATCAGAGCCGCTCACTAAAGCTGACACTTGACACAGAGTCCTTCCCCTTTCTAGTCAAGCTACTACTATCAATATGCCCACATGAGTTCCGATGAGCCTTTTTGTGATGCCAAACTTTCTAAAGGACTTCATGATGACATCAGCTTGACTATCAACAGACAACACTTAAATGCAACGAGGATGACACGCAAATTTGTTTTGGCCTCTTACCTCATGGAATGAGGAACAAGATTTTAGGAAATTGGGTATTCGACATTGAAACAGACCCCACAAGCCATTGCACAATGCACAAATATGGTGGCACTCATGGTATTGACTTTATGCATTTAGTGCAACATGTAGAGTACAGAACAAATGACATTTTAAAAAGACAAGAAAGCCCACAGGGAAGATGGAATGTGAAGCATCAGAGAATGCAATTTGTGCCAAACTTTGTGCAAACCTTGCACAAATCTTGCCTCTTACCACGCACACAGATTACATCACGTGCCGCATCATGGTGTATTGGCATTGACTGCCATTTTAGATTTTTCACAGCAAACTGACTGTCTATTTGAAATGTTTCAGACTGCAGAAATCTGCTGGCAAAACTGTATAATGTGAATGACTGTGCTATACTGTGCTATTATTCTGAGCCACATTTTATAGACAATGTTTCACTGGTTTCACAGCTAGATAGATAGTACCACAGTCCGATACTACCTGCTGTCAACTTGAAAGAGTGGAACCTGCTGGCCTTTTAACATTAGTAAAATTAGAAAATTATGCAATGGCATGCCATTACGTAAGCTTTCTTGCAACTTACGCACATTTGGCTCGTGTGTATCAAGGAAATCTGTGTCGAGTGCATTCTCATTCAAAATATTTATATGGACCATGGTGTCAATAAAAAAGTCTTGGATTTGCATGCAGCCCAGAGCCAATGAGTACGGCTTCACATAATAAAAAACAGTGCAAATGGATGCAGACTAACAAGTGAAGGAGGACTGAAAGCCTGACAGCTGAACATGCCCTTTCAAAACCAACCACTCTATGTCACATCCACGTGCAGCTTGTGCTTGACTGCATGAACACAGCAGCACAATTTTAATTTCAGGTTAGGCAACTAGATAATTTTTCTTTCCACTACCATGGCTCTCGAACTTCTGAATGCAAGAGTACACTTAGATATGTAAAAAAAGAATTCGCCAGAATGTGATTGGCCATACCCTATGAATCTGCTGCTCAAATAGCTACTGCCAGTATCAGTTGGATTACACAAGGCAAGTGCCACAGCTCTTGCAGCATTACACCTCAGTTTGAAAGAAACGCAACACATCACTGACGCTGCATACACCACTACAGCGATCGCACTGCGGTTATATTCAAGCCAAAAAAAATTATGATAAAGGACACATAAGAGAAGCAATAAAGCAGTTTAAACTGATGAGTATTCTTTCAATGCTCTGTTTTGGTTAATTTCTTGGCAAGAGGTTCATTACTAGAGAGAAAATGAAGGGCAAACTTATTCCTTGAATTCTGCTTCAAAATCCTAGCGCTGATGCGTCAGTGGGATGTCACGGATTTCATCATATTTGGGCCATTCTGGCACGAAAAAATTCAAAATTTGCCAAGCTCTGTCCTTGGTTCTTTTAACATAGTAAAATGTAGTTTATATTACTGATTAAAAAATTTTGACAAAGCCATTGAGGAATGATTGTCGTAGCGCTGATTGTCTAAGTGATAGCTTCGTGGTGTAACCTTCTATGTCCAGCTGAGCGTGATGTGAGCATGCATGTAACGACAATGTCAAGATGACAACTATGGAATGACAATATGAAAGAGTAGCAACATGACAAAGACGACATGACGGCAACGAAGTGACCACACGACAATGGTGGTGGGATGGTCTAACAATGATGGTGTGACGACAATGGAGATGACAGCACAACAATGACGATGTCAGTTGTGACGATGTAACAACAGTGTGAGAAATAGCAGCACAATGAAGATGGCGTGAAGACAACGAAATGACTACAGCATGAATATGAAGGCAGGGGCACGATGATGGCACAATGGCCATGGAACGACAACAGCGTGACAAAGATGGTATGGTGACCACACAGTGATGACGTGATGATGACGGCAGCATGACAAAGACATGACGGTGACAGCAGAGTGCCTGCACAAGATGTGTAGCAGTAGAGACCAAACACTCCAACCATGAAAACAAGCTAAAAAGCCAAAGAACCAACGAAAGCTATCACTTCAAAATTAACTAGGCTCACACAGGCGCCGTCGAAATCCCTGCCATCATAGCTAGTTGGACTGTGAGTGTGCAAACAGCTCGCTTCCCGAAAGTTCGATTTGGCTCCTACGTCACAAAGTAGGACATACACAAAATTTGTTAGAACAGGAGGGAGAGCCCAGCTAATAGACGAGCGAGCGTAGCACCGGAAGCTTGCATCGCCAATTCGGGCTTGAAATGGGGACGATACATAACAGCAGAAAGTCTCTGGAGCTTAAAAAAATAAAGATGTTATACTGAAAACTTTCTTCCACTCTCATAACATATAATCTACATAGCAGCAGTTGTGCGTAAATTTTAAAACAATAGCCTCATTATTTTTCTTCGTATCACACGAGGACAGCGTCATTTGTCATCTGCTGCATGTTGTCTGCTACTGCATGTTCACAGGTCCATTCCATTCGCCCTGCACTTCTTGAACAAGTCCCTGCCAGTGCAGTGCCAGTTTGTGCTCGCATGGAATTGGAAAGGCATCACCTGAACGACTGCTGCACTACCTTTTGGATGAAGCCTACACTGAGAAACGAATGGCAACGAACCAATGGCAATGGGCAGCTGCTGTCATGTTGAACTGGTGAAACTAAGAGCGAAGTGCAGCACCTCATGAACTCATTAAGGAGGTGCAGATGAATTGAATGGAACTCAAATTCCGTCCACTCTTCCATCATGTTTTCATCTAAGAACGTTCACTTGGCCCTGCACGTTTCTCAACACAAGCCTGCTTGTTGCTTTTATGGAATAGCATCCACATCTGGTGAAAGCGGTGCTCGGCTGGAATCAGTACTTGGAGAAGCGTGCCCGACATGTGGCGATGGCATGAAAAAGCCATGTTGCTGTTGGCTGTAAACAGAAAGTGTTGCTGCTGGCCTACCACTGTTATACCAACTCAGACACTGACTTGAGTCTAGGTCGCCACCTACAACGATCACATCCCTAACTCCGTCCCTTTTTCCAAGCTTTGAAAAAAATGAATTAAACTCTGGGGTTTTACAGGCCAAAACCATGATATGCATAAAGAGGCATGCCGTAGTGGAGGACACTACCTGGGGTTATTTAACATGCACTTAAATCTAAGTAGGAGAGTGTTTTTGCATTTTGCCCTCATTGAAAAGTGGATGCTGTGGCTTGGATCAAACCAGCAACCTCAAACTCAGCAGTGCAATGCCATAGCCACTATGCAACCACAGCGAGTATCAGGGCTTTGAAGCAGCCTGGGAAATCATGAAAAAAATTACACAATTATGCATTTTCTTATTTATGATGTTGCATTCCAACAGGTGTTTACAAGGAACAAAGCCCACAAGCAGACCACAATATAGCTAGAGGCCCCAAAATAAAACATGTAAACCAAACAGTCACGCCAGTCTCTAAAAATAATAAGCTGCCATGAGGTCATCATCTCAGAGCCCAGAAGCAATAATAATATCCACATAAACGATACCTTCCCAGAAATAACTGCGTTGGCTTCATCTGAAGAAGCACTAGAACAGATATCTGACATATTTGACGAACTCAGCTAATAGCTAACTAACCACACTATAAGAAATATTTTAAGTTACACAAGATGACTGCAAGCAATGCTACCATCTGCTATGCATTCTTAATTTTGGTTTGTCACATGAAACACCCTGTATTCAAATGACACTTGTGCTCGCAGAATGTATCTCTTGCTCCAACAAAAGGTAAGAGTTTGTTGCAAGATATTTAAGGTACCTCGAAGTATGATAGATAAAATGAAAACATGGATGAACCACTGCATACACAACAAAGCCACCTTCGAAAAAGGACTTGGGAAGTAACTGCATGGCCAGGAGAAGGCACACCGAAAATGTTACCCCAATCCCACCCGAAATTTCTGTGTACTTGGGATACCTGAGATAAGACAGAGTGCAACACCATTAGCCTGCTACTCCCCCTCTCCGCCATTCCACTTCCTTCCCCGGTTAAGTCGTGCTCAGGATGTGCACCACAGGCGAACAAATGTTTATAAAGTTTATTCACAAAATATTGCATGTTTTCATTAATAAGTTGGCGGTACTGCTGAGCGGCTGACCAGTCTATGAAAAATCTGTCAGCATATGTATTTGTGTTCTTGAATAAGTTTTGCCCTACAATAGACTCAAATAAGAAATAGTAAAATTATCGGTGCAAACATAACAATCATAAAGAAAAGCTGAAACTCGGGCATTTCGCAACAAAATCATAAAAGTTTGTGAATGCCATAGCTTGAGAAATGCTTAGTTACAATAAAGGAAAACACTGAACCTATGCAGATGGCTGCACTATACTTTAAGAACCTTGCAACATTTCATTGATGCCAAGAGATGCAAAGAAAAAATTGTGACTGACGGGGGTGCACAATTCTTCCACAATTAAAATTGCCTGTGACAAATGAGGAAGCCTCTGTTTTGCCCACGACCTTGGAAGACATTCTCTGCTGAGCAGTATTACCTACTTCAGGTCAGAATGTCACACAGAGAGGGCTTCCCTACATATAAATAGTGCTGCCAGAGTGAAGAGGGAGAATCAGTAAGCTCTTTCTATAGTAAAGTAAAAGTGGACAGTTTTTTTTTTTTCTTCCTTGTGCACAATGCAATTACCCGTTTTATTATCAGTGGTTTAGTACAGCTTTCTTGTCATAAATAGTGGTGGCAATAAGCCTATCCCTTGTTTACACAATTTTCATGTTCACAAAAGCTCTGTTCTTGGTAAAGACATATTTAACACATCTATCAGTTCCGCTTCATCTAAAAAAAAAAAACAATTTTTGTCTGGCTTTTTCGTGCTCTGTCAGATGGGCGCAGACTTCGTAATCATGGTGCGACACTTCAATTCCTGCAATGTGCAACAATTCATGGATTGCAAACCTGCTAACCTGGAGACCAAAATTCGGGAGATTCGCTGAAAGGAAAAGAAGGAAAAGGCTACAAAAGAAAATTAAAAAAAAAATCTAGGCCACAACACCACCAAAATAAGCTCTGAATGGCTGCCAGTACAGTTACTGGAATGTTTTGGTGCTCGTATTGTGATCAGATACGGAGAATACAGTTAAGTAACATACACTTTGCTCAAAACAGTGACCCCCTTACATACAACATGCTTCACCACACAAGACTAGTGTAGAATAACAAAGCTAACTTAAGGAAATCAGTCATTATACAATGCATATTAGACCTTTGCCTCACATGCAGTCCTCAACGCATGTTTCGATCTGAAGCAAACTGAGGTAGGCCTACACTACCTGCACCACAAATGCCTTAGATTTATATCTTACTTGGGTCAGGAGATACCTAGCACCTAATGACAATTATGACGCAGCTGTGTTGCTTAACAAAAAAAAAAAAAATTTTTCTCACACAGCTTGGGGCAGTTTTTCGGGAGATTTATGGCCTTGTTCGTAGAAATGGGAGGATTGGTCGGAATTCCCGAGTCTCCCGGACAAATCGGGAGAGTTGACAGGTATGGAATTATAACATATTTTAATGAGACAAATTAAAGCATGCCAAATTTTAGGCATAGGGTTTGTTTACAAAAGCAACTTTTATACATAAAAAATTGGTTGCTGGGGGGATCACATGGTATCACTGATGCATGGATTGTTGCACTATGCGAAGCCGCATTTTTATTGACTTGTCAAAATCGACAGACAAGAAATAGGGGAGAGAAGGTGAAAAGAACGAAGGGCACTGCAGATTCTAACAGAAGTGAGAGCAGAGAACCAAGCTTATTATTCCACATGGAATGCAGAGAAGCACAGCATGAAAGAGGAAGGAGTGGTTTATGCAGCGTGTACTTAGCTTACAGGAAAATGCGGTCATTGTGTGGCTAGCAACCACTAGGCCAGGCCGACTAGCACATGTCAGCAGTTAGTGATCATTACCCCGATTTTCATGACATGCAGAAATTACTTGTAAACAAACCTTATGCCAAGAAGCCACGGCGGTCCATTTGGTAGGCATCTTGAAATGCGTCACCTTAAAAGAGGACTTAACTGGCGATTTCATTGCCACAACACCGCAGTTACAGGGTAAACAATTATCTGATAAAGAAAAAAAGCAGAATACGAAATTTCTGTGCCAGTACCTCTTTAACCGCTTTCGTGCCTTGGATGAGCTAGGTATGTCCATGGTTTGATGGGCCATGATCGCACAAACAGCCTGTTTTCCAAACGTTCCATTTGGCTCCAATGTCACAATGTAGGCCGTCCACAAAATTTGCAAGAACAGGAGGGACAGCACAGCCAATAGATGAGAAAGCAAAACCCGTTAAGTTTGTGTTGCCAATTTGGGCTTTGTTTAAGGACAATACATTAACAGCAGAACATTAAAAGAGCTTAAAAAAACTTTTATACTGAAAACTTTCTTTTACTCTCGCAACATATTGACACGAGTACTTGTTTATTTTTATCGGGTCATCACGTTTCACCGCCTAACAAATGTTATCGCACTGCGCAGGGCGCATCTGCATGTACAGAAAGTTTCTGGAATGTTATCGATCGTTCCATCCGCTGTCTGTCACCGAACCTTGTGTAATCTGATTCCATGTATGCGCGATGCGAATGGTGTAAAACTTGTGGAAGACACATGGGTCGCAGCGATTACTCTCGAACATTCGACCACTGATGTATAAAAGCCAATGAACTTGACCCGCTGATCAGATTTGCGACGATCGCCTACTGTGTTCACCGTTTTCGTTGAGCACTGAGTGTAGCCTCCTTTTTCTGGGCACAGGTTCGCCCAATAAAGTTAGTTTCGCCATTCACAGTTTTGTAGCTTTGTCCTAAACTGTCACTACCACATGACATCTGGTGGAGGTGCTAGTGCGTTCATATACCGAACGCCCCCGCGAAGCCGTGATCCAAGCCCAAAACCCGAAGACAACACCAACGTTGCCAAGGACCAACGAGCAAACCGTAGGCAGCAAGGATTGCGATCGGCCTACGGACCTCTTCCCGAGAAGACCAGAGGGATCAAGCCCAAGTCAGAAACCTCAATGGCTGCCCCAGCGTCCTCCATTCTGCTGGAACAACCTCGGGACCCACCAACCTTCCATGGATCCTCATCTGAAGATCCAGAAACCTGGTTCGAGACATATGAAAGAATCGTGACTTTCAACAACTGGGACTTCGACGACAAGCTGTGGCATGTATACTTCGCCTTAGAAGACGCCGCCAGGACATGGTTTGAGAACGAGGAGTAGACTCTGACAGCGTGGGACCTCTACCGTAGCACCTTCTTGCAGACGTTTACGAGCGTCGTGCATAAGGAAAGGGCCAAAGCTATGCTAGAAGCCCGAGTACAACTACCCAACGAAAACATAGCGATCTTCACCGAGGAGATGACACGCCTATTCCTCCCCACCAACCCGGAAATGTCCTGGGGATAAAAAAGTCTGCCTACTGATGCGTGGTGTAAAGGAGGAACTTTTCGCCAAAATGGTACAAAGCTCACCGAAGATTGCCAACGAGTTTCTTCGAGAGGCCACCAGCATCGAGAAGACACTGGAAATGCGGAACCGGCAATTCAAACACTGCACGAACTCGACAAACTACACCGTGGTTCAGTCACTGGCCACCGACGACCTGCGCGACACTATCCGAACGGTCGTGCAGGAGGAGCTACAGAAGCTGTTCCCTTCATCACAACCTCAAGTGACTTCGATTGCCGACGTCGTACGTGAGGAGCTCCAACAACAACTTGGAGTAGCCCCTGAATCGCCGCAACCTCAGCCATAAGCGATGACATACGCCGCTGTAGCCCGCCATCACGTTCCCCCTCTGCGCCCACGGCAGGGCCCAGTGACGACAGTTCCGTCGTCCACCACCACCCCTGCCGCCAGCACGCTAACCCGTCGCCCCACGCAGCATTCCAAGAAAAACTGAAATCTGGCGTGCCGCCGACCACCGTCCGCTTTGCTATAGCTGCGGAGAAGCTGGGCACATCTACCGCCGATGCCCTTACCACGAGATGGGACTGCGAGGGTTCGCCATGAATGCACCGCGCCCACAGCAAGACGAACACCCATGTGACATCGCTGACTATCTATCTGCCACACAGTGGAGCCCTCGACGAATGTCCCATTCGCCATCACCAGGCCATTGCCTCTCGCCGCAGCACCGTCCTGGCCCAGCCCGGGGCCGGTCCGTCAGCCCATATCCGGAAAATTAAAGGCAGCAACCAATGAAGGTGCGGCTGCTGTTCGTCGAACTGACGAAGATCCTCCGCCGCTGCCGCCGAACACGCCGAAGAGACCATCTCGATACACCGCCGTCCCGATGAAGTCTGGAAGCACAGAATACGCCGACAAAAAACGACCTGGCAACGCCACATACCAGCCACAGGTCAACACAACGCAGCCGTGATCCGACGCCAAGACTTCACTGTAACGCAAGACAACGAACCACCGACCTCGACGTGCTTCTCTACGGCCACGCAGTCACCGTCATAGTGGACACAGAGGCCGATTACTCCGTCATGAGTGGACGCATTGCCACACAGTTAAAGAAAGTTAAGACTGCATGGGAAGGCCCTCAAATTTGGACCGCTGGAGGACATCTCATTACGCCGACTAGAATTAGCACGGCAAGAATTACCGTTCATGATCGGACTGCCACCTTCATAATCCTCCAACAGTGTTCACGAGACAACATTCTCGGCATGTACTTCATGAACCCACATGGCGCAATCATCGACCTGAAGTAGAAGTCGATAACGCTGTTGGAGGGTCAAGCGATATCGCCGGAGAGATCTCGTAGGCACCATGTTTTGAGCGGGCTCGAAAGTCAAGTCAGCATCTCACCCCACTCCATCATTGTCATCTCTGTCAGCACCAAAACACCTGCCGACGTAGAAGGCGTCATTGAGGGTGACCAACGTCTACTGTTAGACCATGAAACTTGTGTTGCATGAGGGATCACTCGACTGCACGGAGGAAAAACGAAGGTGTTGCTGACAAACTTCAGCCAGGAGTTCAAGCACATCAACAAAGGCACGACAATTGCATATATCGAGGCAATTGTGGAAACCAGCAATGTGTTTGTCCTCTCGGATTCTGCCGGATCTGACCTGACGACCATAGTTCCCGAACAAGACTTCGACATAAATCCAAGTCTCCCCATGAGTAAGCAACAGCTCAGAAGTCTTCTTTGACGATACAAAGAGTGTTTTCCGACGTCATCAAGGATTCGACAAACACCAGTCACAAAGCATAGCATAATAATTGAAGAGTGCACTCGACCACTCTGCCAGAGCCCTTGCCGAGTTTCGACTTGAGAATGTGACGCTATTAGGCAACAAGTCGACGAAATGCTGCGCGACAGCATCACCCCTACGTTTCTGCGTCGATTATCGTCAACTTAACAAGATCACGAAGAAGGACATATACCGCCTTCCACGGATAGACGACACATTGGATCGACTCTGCAACGCTAAATACTTCTCATCGATGGACCTCAAGTCTGGCTACTGGCAAATAGAAGTTGACAAGAGAGACTGCGAAAAGACCGCCTTCATCACCCCAGATGGCCTCTACGAGTTCAAGGTCATGCCATATTCGGACTGTGCTCGGCGCCTGCAACGTTCCAGCGCGTCACGAACACGGTGTTAGCAGGACTGAAGTGGCAGACGTTGTCACGATCCACCCGGGCTCGTGAACAAGGGAGGACTCGAGGCACCCTCCGATAGACGGACGCTCCGCAGCGTGGTGGTGCTGAACGATGACTGACTGGCGAGCAGCCGTGCTCGTCGGTGTTTATTGTGGTGCGGTGACCAATGTTGCCTGCCGAGCTTTAGCAGGCCGCCGAGCTTGGCGGGTGAACCAAGATTATGTCCGAGGGGCGTCACATACTTGCTACACCCCCTTACCAACAGTTTGTTTGTTAAATGAAAAACAAACGCTTATGTTCACACTATGAGGCTCAACCTCCACCCTAGCTGGGTCGACGGTGCCTGCTACCCGGCGAGTAATGGTCTGGTGGCCTCTGCCGTCGAGTACTCTGCCTGGGCACCGGTGTTGACGGGTTGGGTGTGGCAACGCCGGGTGCTGCCTGAGCCAGCCTTGCTCCATCCGGAGGGTTCGTAGTGGTCGGCCTTGCGACTGGTGCTGGGCTCGACACCGGTCCAACGGGTGCCTCACCACTGGCTACGGTTCCCGCCTCCAAGGTAGGTGGTGCTCTGCTGGGAGCGACAGGTGCTGCCGCTAGTCCTCCTGCGGGCTGGAACTCAGAAGTGGCAGTCGGGGGTGCTGGCCAGGTCCCGAGGCGAGGCCTGACATGGTCGGCGTGTCTGTGCCACATGGCCCCGTCTGGCATGCGCACGAGGAGCAATGAGGCGCTGGCCGGAGACACCACCTGTCCGGCAGACCAGGGTGGGCCACGACGGAAGTTCCTGGCGAGAACTGGAGCTCCTGACTCTGGCAAAGGCCAGGGACGGCATCCTTGGTCAGCAGCCAGCTTCTGCTTCAGCTGCTTCAAAAGCACTGTGGATCGGAGGTCCAGATGCAAGACGTGCAAGGGTGTCTTGACCATCCGACCAAGCAGGAGCTCACAGGGGACACGGCCAGTGACATCGTGAGGTGTGGTCCGGTACTGGAATAGTATCCGGGCAATCTGCGTCCGGAAATCCCCAGTCTGGCTCTTCTTGAGCTTGTCTTTGATCGTTTGCACCACCCGCTCGGCTGCACCATTTGAAGCAGGGTGGTAGGGTGGAACCATCATCTGGCGGATTCCGTTTTTCGTCAGCCAGGCCAGGTACTCTGTGCTGGCGAAAGCAGGACCATTGTCGAACACAATGACATCTGGCAGCCCCTGAGCGGCGAAGACCTGTCGTAGCGCTGCAATGGTCGCGCCTGCTGATGGAGTGGTGACAGGTATAACCTCCACCCACTTTGAAAAGGCACCCACCACCACCAGGAAGTAATGGCCCTTGAAGGGTCCCCCACAATCCACACGTAGGCGGGACCAGGGTCTCTTTGGGAATGGCCAGGGGGTGATTTCCACACGACGCGAGGCTCACTGATTCTCCTGGCAGATTTGGCAGCTCTGCACCAAATGCGCGATGTCTTGGTCCAGGCCAGGCCACCAAACATGGGACCGGGCCACCATCTTGGTCTTTTCTATCCCTGGATGACCCACGTGCAGCAACTGCAGAACCCTGGACCAGAGACTTTGTGGGATCACCACCCTCAAACCCCACAGTAGGCAGCCCTGCTGCAAGCTCAGCTCAGCGGCCTTGTGGCTATAGGCTTGCTGCACCAATTCCTCTCCACGGGACACTGCCTTGACCACCTGAGACAGGACTGGGTCCCGACTGGTCGCTTGAGATACTGCAGACCAGGAGAGCACCTCCGGGTACGCATGTTCCAGCATGAACACTTCAGCAGGTTCTGGAACAGCATCAGGCACCTCTGGCAGGGGCAGGCGGCTCAGGGCATCAGCAGGTCCCAGGTCCTTTCCCGGACGGTAAACCAGCTGGTAGCTGTAAGCCGCCAGCCTCAAGGCCCAGCGTACCACTCGAGGTGATGCTTGCACAGGAACTGCCTTGTTGGGCCCCAGCAGCAACAACAGCGGCTTGTGGTTCGTGACCGCCTCGAACTTCCGGCCCCACGGGTACTGGTGGAAGCGTTCGACACCGAACATGAGGGTTAAACCTTTCTTGTCCAGCTGGCTGTAACGTTGCTCTGCAGCATGAAGCCGTCGAGAAGGAAACGACACAGGGTGTTCCTGGCCATCTTTGTACCGGTGTGCCAGGACGGCTCCCACACCGTACGGCGCACATCTACGGTAAGGACAACAGGCTTAGCAGGATCGAAGTGCACCAGCACTGGAGCCTTGGTGATTAGCTCCTTGCTGCGCTGGAAGGCCTGGTCCTGCTCCTTCTTCCAGACCCATTGTTGACCATCACGAAGCAGAAGATGGAGCGGCTGTAGATGCTGCGACAGGTTAGGCAGAAAACTCCTGTAGAAGTTGATGAGGTCCAGGTAGCTCTGAAGCTCCTTCTTGTTCTGGGGCTTAGGTGCCTTGAGCACCGCATCAACTTTTTGGGGAGCCAGGGCTAGGCCTGCCTGGGAATGACATGTCCCAAGTACTCAACGCTGGGAGCTAGAAAAACACACTTTTCCAGCTTGAGCTTGAGGCCGGCGTCCTGTAGTTGTGTTAAGATGTTGTGCAGGTTCTGCAGGTGGTCCCCGTCGTCGCTGCCAGTAACCGGGATGTCGTCCAAGTACACCGCCACGTGCCTCATGCCCCTGAAGAGGTTGTCCATCTCCCTCTGGAATATGGCTGGGGCCGAGGCCACGCCAAACGGTAAGCGCATGTACTGAAAGAGTCCCAAAGTTGTCGATATGGTGACATACTTCCGGGAGGCATCCTGGAGCACCAGCTGCTGGTAAGCATCTCTGAGGTCGAGCTTGGTAAACTTCTGTCCACTGGACAATGCTGACCAGAGATCTTCAATCCGGGGCAGCGGGTACTTCTCGACGGTAGCGACGGGGTTGATGGTAACTTTGAAATCCCCGCAGATCCTGACACTGCCATCTCGCTTGAGGACTGGCACGATGGGAGCGGCCCATTCAGATGTCTTTACGAGCACCAGGATGCCCTCTCGCTGCAACCGTTGCAGCTCCTGCGTGACCCCGTCCTTCAGGGCGAATGGCAGTGGGCGAGGCTTGAAAAAACGTGGCCGGGCTCCCTCAGGTACATAGATGCCAGCCGTCGTGCCGGCAAATGTGCCCACCCCTGGCTGGGAACAGGGACTTGAACTGGGTCAGGTGGCTGAGGACGTCTTGCACCACATGCAGGCTGGCTTCCTGGTACTGTGGCAGACGAACGCCCAGTGCATGAATCCAGTTTCGGCCCAGCAGCGTCGGCGACGACCCCTTCGTTAAGTAAAGAGGAAGGGTTGCCTCCCTGTCGCCAAAGCGAATGCTGACCTGTGCCTGACCCTGGACCTGGGAGAGTTTCCCAGAGTAGCTGCGCAGCATCACGCCCGAAGCCTTGACGGACACGCCGGAGAAAGTAAGCTTGCTACAGACATGTCTTGTTTACTTGGATGACGTCGTTGTCTTCGCCGGAAATTTTAATGGTCACCTTAGGCGGCTTGCGACAGTATTAGAGGCCATCAAGTCACCAGGACTCACTCTGAAGCCAGAAAAGTGCCGCTTCGCTTACGATGAGCTTCTGTTCCTAGGCCACGTCATCAGCAAATCTGGAGTCCGCCGTGACCGGCAGAAGACAGCTGCTATCGCAAAGTTCCCGCAGCCCATCGACAAGAAGGCAGTGCGTAGATACCTTGGCATGTGTGCCTACTATAGGCGCTTTGTCAAGGACTTCTCACGCATCGCTGAGCCGCTAACACATCTAGCCAAATGCAATGTCGAGTTCAAGTGGGAAACGCCGCAGACCGACGCATTTCAAGAACTCAAACGACACATGCAGTCGCCGCCCAGTCGCCGCCCAGTAGCCTAGGCCTCAGTGCTGTCCTAGTCCAGAGGAAAGACAGACTCGAACGGGTGATATCTTATGCTAACCAGTCGCTGTCAAAAGGGGAAGGCAATTATTCGATGACTGAAAAGAAATGCCTCACCATTACTTGGGCTACAGCAAAATTCCGCCCATACCTATACGGCAGGCCATTCAAAGTCGTCAGCGACCATCACGCGTTGTGTTGGCTAGCTAACTTAAAGGGCCCTTCAGGACGGCTAGCGCAATGGAGCCTCAGACTGCAAGAATATAATGTTACAGTAATCTACAAGTCCGGACGAAAACACGCTGACTGCCCATCATGCGCCCATATCGATCCCCTGCCCCAAGACGACGAGGACGACGACGCCTTCCTCGGAATAATAAGCGCGAAAGACTTCACTAAACAGCAACGAGCAGACCCGGAACTAAAAGACCTCTTCGAGTATTTAGAAGGGAATACCGACGTCGTCCCTAGGTCGCTTGGGTGCGGATTGTCTTCGTTCACACTCCAAAACAACCTACTCGTGAAGAAGAACTTCTTACCAGTCCCCACCAACTACCTTCTTGTTGTTCCGTCGGCGCTGCATCCAGAAGTACTGCACGCCCTACATGGCGATCCTGCTGGGCACCTCGGTTTCTCCTGGACACTATCGAGGATACAAGAAAGGCATTACTGGCCGAGCCTAACCGCTGAAGTCGCCCGTTACGTCAAGACATGCCGAGACTGTCAGCGACGCAAGACACCACCATCAAGGCCAGCGGGGTTACTATATCCGATCAAGCCTCCTTGCTGACCTTTTCAGCAGATCGGGATGGACTTGTTGGGACCGTTTCCGACTTCAACATCCACAAAGAAGTGGATCGTCGTGGCAACGGACTACCTCACCCGCTTCGCTTAAACTAGAGCTCTGCCGAAAGGTAGTGCAGCTGAAGTGGCGAAATTTTTTGCCAAGAGCATCCTGCTGCGACATGGTGCCCCAGAAGTGCTCATCACAGCCTTTACAGCAGAGCTCACCCAAGCCATTCTGCAATACAGCTAGACAAGCCACAGGAGGACAACTGCCTACCATCCGCAGACGAATGGTCTCACGGAGCGCCTGAACAAGACCCTCGCCGACATGCTAGCAATGTACGTCAACGTCGAGCACAAGACATGGGATGCCGTCCTGCCATATGCAACCTTCGCTTACAACATGGCGGTGCAAGAAACACAGATCACTCCGTTCAAGCTGGTTTACGGCAGGAACCCAACGACGACTTTCGTTGCCATGCTGCCGCACGTCATCGACAAAGAGAACCTTGACGTCGCCACCTATCTCCAGCGCACCGAAGAAGCTGGATGGCTCATCCGCCTACGGATCCAGAACCAGCAGCGTACCGGCAGCTGACATTACAACCTCCGCCGACACTACGTCCAGTACCAGCCTGGCGACCATGTTTGGGTTTGGACCCGAATACGTCAACGAGGACTCAGTGAGAAACTATTGCGATGCTATTTCGGACCCTACAAGATCATCCGATGTATTGGCACACTGGACTATGAGGTAGTGCCCGACGGCATTTCGCTATTACAGCTCGCGACCTGAAATAGTCCACATTGAGTGACTCAAGCCGTGCTACCAGCGCTAATCAACTTTGGGACTTCGCGTAACTGATCTTTGGACTTTGTTTCTTTTCGTTGTGTTGTTACTTTTGTTTAATAAGTGTCCTTTTGTGTTTCGCTCTCTCAAATTTGTAGCATCGGGACAATGCTTCTTAAAGGGGGGGGGGGTATTGACACGTGTACTTGTTTATCCTTTCCGGGTGGCCGCTTGTCACCGCCTAACAAATGTTACTGAACAGTGCAGGATGCGCCTGCATGTATCGAAAGTTTCTGGAATGTTATCGATGGTTCCATTTACAGTCTATCACCGAACCTTGTGTAATCTGATTGCATGTGTGCGCGACGTGAATAGTGTAGAACTTTGTGGAAGACACGTGGGTCCCAGTGGAACATTCGACTGATGTATAAAAGCCGAGGTGCTTGACTCGCTGATCAGATTTTCGGCGATCGCCGAGTGTGTTCGCCACTAACGTTGTTCTTGGAGTCTAGCCTGCTTTTGGGGGCACAAGTACGCCCAATAAAACGCTAGTTTCGTTAATCACAGTTTTGCTGCCTTCTTCACCGTCACTACTACGTGACAATACGGTAAAAAGAGGCACCAGCAGAAAGCAAAACAATGGTGCGAAACCCAAGACTTAAAGTGTTGCTGGTTCAGAAAAGCCGGAGAGCACAAAAGACCTTCTGCATCCAGAGGACAATGGTTAACTGGCTGCCGAGAATGCCCACCAACCAGGTGCAGAAGTGGCAGCGCAACATGCCTTCATATAGAAAAATGCGTCCTACCACACCAGCCACTGAGGTTGGGCGAGCAACAACAAGACAACAAGAAGAGCAGCCATTGCGAGCAGACGTCAAGCGCATTGTCTGCTGTGAGTGAAATGGGCATTCATTCCAAAGTGAAGAGCTAAGCGAATGACCTTGTCGCCCATTCCACTCCCATCAGACAAATGATTGACGATTGACAGGAGTGTGATGTGCGCAAAATTATCTGGTCCTGGAGCCCTGCCACATTGACGGCTGCTGATAAGAGTGTGATGCTTGGTGCATCACGAGAGGATAACTGAATGTTAAAAAAAAAGCGCGCAGCTTGAGCGATCGCACCATGTTAAAAATGACCAAGGATGATCTCAGCTTCTCAGTGGCTCTTTGGATTTTCTAGCAATACTGTGGACGACCCTAATTTTTATCTCAGTGGTTAGCAGTGCATTTGGTAGATGGCATCCCACATTTCATGCAACAGTGCAAGCAGAAGCAAATTTATTCTATCTGAGGATGCAAAGCATGTTGGTAACTGGGGTCTTTAAAAATAATTTGGCCTTTCTTGGTCAGACTTCGAAATAATAGCATGCAACGGAAGGGCTTAATGTGTACATGTCTTTAGTGTCCTTTCAAGAAGAAAAAGAAGAGAGAGGAGCAATGAGCATTGTACAAATACCTTACGGACTCCTTCAGTTGAATTATTAGTTCTCAGCAAGTGCAGCCTAACTAGACTACATTTCAGTCTGTGGTTAACACAGAGTAAAAACACGACTGCATAGCACAAGCCACAACATATAATGGCTGCAGCCAAACTGACAGAACAATTTCATAGGAACAGTGTTGCAGAAACAGTTTGATCAACAGATGAGGAATACAGGTGCAAAAAGAGACAGTCGACTGCATTAATACCTATATGAAACAAGCGACAAGGACTTCCACTTTAGTTGGCATATCCTTCTGTAACATTAAAGCCATTGCAGTGGATTATGGCACTGAACTGAAAACAATTTTTTTTTTTACCCTTTAAGAGGAAGCTTTAGCTCGGGTGCTCCTATCTAAATACATGTAAAAGGAGAATTCGTTTTTCTCGGCAACCACTGCACCAAATTTGACTGGGTTTGCTGCATTTAAAAGAAAAACTTAAAATCTAGTGACTGTTGGTTTCGAATTTTTGAGTTAGGTCGTCAATTTTTTATAAAAAATTGACGAAAATGCAAATTTTCAGAAAACGAAACTATCAAGTTTACAACTCTAACTCAATAAGAAAAAATGATATCGCAATTCTGTGAATTGTATCTGATAGCACATATAAAGCGGACAAAATTGATATCTTACACGTGAACCTCAAAAAATGTATTAATATGTATTTACAACTTTTGCAGAACCCTCGTAAACAATGTAATAAATTCACGTAAGATGTAAAATGACATATAATATTTGTCCGCTTTGAATGGTCTAATAGATGCCGTTTACAGAACCGCGATATCTGTTCTTGATGCAGAGCCATTAATTTGTAAACTTTATGCTTCTATTTTTTTCAAACTTCTGAATTTTTGAAAATCTTTCTAACAAAATTCAAGCCCTAAATCAAAATTCTGCTTCCAACAGTCACTAGAATTTATCTTACTCTCTCAAATGCAACAGATTTCATCAAAATCGGTCCAGGGGTCATCTCAGAAAAACGTTTTTGCGTTTTTACATGTATTTGAATAGGCCGCGTCGGAGTTGGGCCCGAGCTAAAGCTTCCTCTTAAGGATAAAGACGAGGCATATAAATTTATAGAAACAATTTTTATTTCCTATCTAAATGTGCAAAACAATTAAGAATAAGCATACACAACAAAAAGAAATATATTGCAGAAATTTTTCCAGCAATAGAGGGAGAACTCCAGGCAGGAAACTGAAAATGGGCTTTACCCCAAGCCACCTAAGGCTTCATTTGGCATTTGTACAGGCAGCTGTCATCATATGTGAGCAATAGATGTACATTTCATTTTCTTTACGTCCCGTGTGACCCCACTGCAGCCGGAGATCTGACATTGGTCTGTCTCGTCTGATAGTGCTTTCAAAAGAAACTGAGTCACATGCCAAACTTTATCCCATGTTTCTGCTCCAAACCAACAATTGATGCTTGCTGCCTGTAACTTAGTGTTGGCCAAAGACATTTAGCCGGAAACTTTGCGCTCAATACTGAAACTTGGCAAGAAAAAAAAATTTTCTGCTATTCTGCCTGTAGGCAGCACTCGTCAATAAAGGGTTAATCAGCAGCATCACGCCACAGTAAAACCAGAGGTGGAAAAATGCAAAAATAGAGAATTTGTTTCTATGGACCAAAAGCTTTGCAGGCACCAAAATAAACTCTCATTTGCAATACGCGAGCCTAAAAAGAGGCTGCGCTGATTTCTCTTTTTTTTACCAAAACTGATCAGGTCACCAAATGACTGTCATGACATGTGTGCCAGGGCAAACATGTAAAAACACAACTCTTCAGAAAACTACAATAGCTCTAAGCTATGTTACAACTTTAATGTTTCCTGCAAAACCCTCAACTGGATATGCAAAGCTCTAAGGTCAGCTACATGTGTGTAAACCTTTAATTCCGTGGCTGGGATATTACATACACAACAAGCCAGGCACAGATTCAAAATAGATTGACTGTAAACCTGTCTCATTCATTTCTGCAAGACCATAAACCTGGCAGATAGTCTGCTAGGCTATGCAATTTATCACAAATGACAATGAGCTTACACACACTTCATGCTGCTAACCTTTTTTGAAATTCGAAAGCAGCCAACTAGCAAATTCTTTAGTGCCTGTAGAACCATCAGCAACCTCTGTTTATGAATAAAGTGATGCTTCCTCTACTCTTGAAAAAATTAAAAACATTTGAACTACATCATAGGCCACAAAACCTTGTGCCCGTACAAATTCATGGCAGCGGATCATAAAACATGAATTCTGCACTGTACTGCTACATACTGCAGTCACATCAATGACATGATAAATAAGAACTGCAAGTGCTGTCAATTGGTTGGACCCAGAGCAGTCAACCTTTTTGTTCATTCAGCAGAGCTGTCAGCCACCATGCATTAAATGCATGGCATTAAAGCATGGCACAAGAATGCAGCTAATTGTCGTGAAACACAGAAGTTTGCAGTCCAAGCAGGTGCATACAAAGCAAAGTAGAATTAACAGTAGTTTTGGGCAACTAGGTATTGAGGACTTTTGTTGTTTGACAGGACACCCACAAACACCACTAAATGTCTCAGTGCTGCAGTGACAAAGCCAGTCATAAGGGACACTTGTTTTGAAGAAAGAAGCAAGAGAGCTTGAGAACACCTTGCTACAGCCAAGCCAAGTAATAATGGGCCTGTAGTTTAGCACCGTGCATTAGTGGGGCCAACAACAGTCGTTTCAACACGGCTGTCCGAAATCCTAGCACATTAAGACCAATGCAAAAAGAGCCACATGCCATTGCGTTACTGAAACTGAAGGCCTACAGAAATTATAAGCCCTTCGCATGCCTATACTTGGATCTAACATGCAAGAAAGTTCCTTAGAAGACCTATGGCCAAACACTATGCATATCTTTTTTTTTTGCATGGCAAGGCAAGCACAATTGTTTCCTCATGCTTCCTTAGGGTTCTGGAAACTGTTCAGAGCAGCAGAGGGAACGCACAGGTCAGTAAGAGCACGCATGACGGCACAGTCTAGGCCTGGATGACAAAACAACTCTTTCATCACATCCCCCATCTGACATAAAAGAATATGACGTACCATGCCACAAATACCATAACAATTGGTAGATAACCCGTAGGTAATCTGCAGAAAGAACATAAACAAGGCCAATCACTATCTTCAAAAACGAAGAAGAAAGGATTGTTTTTTTCAAGACTGTGCAGTTGAGGCAGTAGTAAACAAAATTTGAAAAGGGGGCTTTGATTTCTGATTCAACACATGCACAAGGAACCACCTCACTCAATGCAAATGCTGGAGTGTATGTAGTTGAAGATCAACAGAACTAAACATGCAAAATTAAACAAAAAACCATGCTTAGTTCACACAATCTGAGACAACACACACTGAAACAGCCAAATGGCTATCCACAGACAGTGTCAGAACTGTTCTAACCCTGTGGATAGGAGCAGCAAGATAGCAACACACATGGACAGAGAATGTGGCAACTGCTCTCCTCTCCAAATGCCTCATCTCTATGGTAACTCTGTATGCTTCATTTGAGCATTGCTTAAGCTTTTCAGACAGCCACTCAGATATTTCAGCATATGTTGTCAAAGTTTACGCAACCAAACGTGTGACGTAAACCTAATGGGTAGGATAGGAATATACATACTACTGCGTTAGTCCAAGAGGAGAACACAATGCGACGCTATCCATCCTTCAATTTAACACAGCAAAAAAAGGTTTTTATTTATACCTTTTGCACTGTACTCCCGGTGACTTGCACAACTTATACACTTCACAAATGGCAAACTAAAAAGAGAGTGTGCTGCAGCACCACCTAGACTCGCGCATACTATGCAGCTTGCTTGCATGCAATCGCCTATGTCCTGCAGCCAATCTAACAAAGCTAACAAGAAAAACAGCAACTTAACATCACACAGTTCTTTTCCCATTCTTACAGAGCCAACCACAAGCTCTCAAAGTGCAAGGCCACTACCTCCATGCGGCATACACCTATCAAATACGATTACCCTGAGCCCACAGGCAACTGAGAAGCTGCACATAAGTGTGGACTGGTCAGCATGCTAGTAAAGCAAATAGGACATGAGAAAGATGGAGAGAAAAACTTGGCTCATACAAATGATTTCTTGCTTGGCTCACCAGGCAAAACACCACTACACAGTTGACCAAACTACAGGCCCTCTGGTCCTTAATCATACTCAACATGGAAAAATTTATGAGCCCACATCATATTATATGCTACTCTCTTAAATATGTAATGGACATAAGCCTGTAAGTTCAATGCACACTTCCCTAACAATTAAAAATGTAATGGCAGCACATTAGTAATTAAACTCAAACTGAATGTAACATTAAAATAAACAAAAGTCCTATCTTTGTAAGCTTTCATCAAATGCAAGAGCTAAAAATTGGGCAGAAACCAGCACGAGAAATTAATTCTACCTAAAGTCTACAGAGGCCAAAGAAAAAAGCACCATCCAAACATACAAAGATAATGTTTCCTTTGGAAGGTGTCAGATGCAAGACAACAAAGTGAACATTGCAACTGGTATAAGCTACATATGAGTAAAGTTGTTAGACACAACACCCATATGGAGCTGACACCCAACAAAAGGTCAAGCTTAGGCTTTGCTGCTCCGATGTTATAGTTATCGTTAGAACTAGGCTTTTGCGAACATTCAATATTTTCTAAACGTCAATCGAATATTGTGCTATTCCATATGCACTTCGGCTCCAATTTCAGTTTTCGAAGTTTTTCAAGTATTTGAATCTAACAAATATACGTATCTTTCTGCATATAAGCCACTAATTACCACATCCCAGAAAGAAAAAAAATCCAAGCATATAAACCTTTGGAAATAACTGCATACATTGCCCAAATCTTTGTAAAAATAGTCTAGTCTATATGTAAAAGCAGTCTTAATTCGAGGATGCCAGAATTGTTGACGTATCTTTGGCCAGCTGCTCTGTTCCCCACTGTGTGTGTGTGTGCGCGCACGCGCATGTGTGTGTGCGTGTCAGATGCGTGCGTGCGTCAGATGCGTGTGCGCGCGTGTGTGTGTGTGCAGGAAAAAGTGTGTTAAGCTCACATGTAAACAAAAAAGCATCAAGCTGAATTTCACTACACATCATAAACTGTCAGTGTACTGCAGTTCGCACTTCATACCATAGCAACGATGCATGATAGGCAAATACGAATCACTCTCATAACCTCAACCACAACAAAATCTTAGTTTGAAGCAGAACACTGAGCAAGAGCAGCCTGTAAACAAATTTTCTGTACAGCTGGAGTTGCAAGAAATGCACTTGCATTTTTGAATGAATACACCGGAATAACAGCACTTTGAAAATAATCTGATTCATAGATGAACCAGTTTCCTTTTTGTTAAAGAAAAAGAACAAAACTAATTTTTCTTAGTTTGTCAACATCTGGCTATTATGTCAAGGTTTTATGCAAATCCCAGAACTAATTTGCATTCAAATAATTGGACATGAATTATTACTCACTTTGTACTAAAAATTCCTATTCGCACAAGCCTTCATAAGAACCCTTAATAAGAAGGTGCATGAGGGCAAAGGGGTAAGTGTAATGCACCTCAAAGACAGCACTTGGCACTAGATCTTTAACATTTTCCTCTTTCTGCAATATAATGCACAACCTCAGTGCACAACCTCATACCGGCATTTCAGATACACAGGCAACCTTCATACATAGCAGATATGTTCACCAAGAACAAGCAGAATGCGTAAGTACAGAATGCTTCATTTCATACAGAGGGATACCTAGACGCTCACGTACTGTATTTACTCGCTTCTAACACACACTTCTGTAAGAAAAAAAATTTAATTATGCTGCGTGACATATCAAAGCACCAACCTGGCTATAAGAAATGCCATAGCGGGGGCAGCTCCAGACTAATTTTGACCATTTAAGGTTCACATGCACATTAGAATTAACTACAGAAATGCTTCCACTAGTCACACTCGATTGTCATTTACTTCAAGTCTGTCCACCAGCAGCATTTCCTGCACAGGTTTTTCAACTGAGAAGGTACTGCACCACTGCCGTGTGCAAGCTCCACATCTATCAAATGCAGGCACGGCATGATTCAACAAACACCAAGGTTTAAGCCCGAAAATGCAGACAAAATTGCCACGCGACTGGCCGCTCGAGGCACTGCATGATTCAACAAACACCAAGGTGTGTTGCAAATACATGCAGTGCTTCGAGCGGCAGGTCGCACAGCAATTTTGCATGCATTTGCAGCCTTCTTTCACACTCCGAAAAACACTCAAGTAGCATGTATTTAGCTACAAAAAGCTGTATCGCGAGTTTTTAATGTCGCTCTACAATTTTCTCTTTGACAGTTTTCATCTAATTGTAATACTTCAGAAGTTGATTAATCAATTAAGACTAATTTATTTCAGTGGAGTGAAACAAATAATTCAGTATCTCCAAGCGACGGCAAACATTACCTTGGTGCTGTCCAGCTACGTGGCATTCGCATATTTTTAACTCTGGCTAAAGTTAGCTTGGACACGCTGTACAATGGCTACTTAAAACTTTTCGGCACAAGAGGTCTGACCGCAATCTAGGAACCTGTACCAACTACTCCGCATTCTTTTACTTGAGGAAGATGGAAACATGACTGGAATGTTGCACTGCAGCTTAATACATACATATATATACATACATACATACATACATATATATATACATACATACATATTATACATACATACATACATATATACATACATACATACATACATACATATATATATATATATATATATATATATATATATATATATATATATATATATATATATATATATATATAAGAATACTTCCCATAAATCTGAGTGCAGGGTGCTGGATGGGGACGATATGTTTTATTTGTTTGAAGCAACAAGCAGGAAGTTTAGATATGTTTTTCCGTCTGCGTTTCGCAAGACCTACCGATGGAAAACAACATACGCAAAAATACAGACGGGAGATACATGCTGCTTGAAGGACAAGAAAAATATTTGTTCTCCAAAAGGGAACCGTTTATTAACAAAGAATGAAAAGCTGCAACTGCGGCCGCAATGCACACGCAATCACCGAGCGACATTAAAAAAATATTAAGAAAATGAAATAAAGAACAGAAATAAAGGCATCTATTTATTTCTAAGGCATAAATACATGTCACATGCAAATACATGTCAAACACATGTCAAATAGACGTCATGCAATTATGAACACCGGTTGAGCGGTCTGAACACATATGCAAGTGCATAAGTAGTACAAATGACCCTTCTAAGAAGTATCGCCAACCTTGATGCGGCCCAATCCACTTCGATCGCAGCGCTGCCGCAGGATTTTTTCGTTGTCGCACGCCTCGCTGCAAAGCATGCACTACCCTAGCTGCTCGTCCCACACAACTGTATTCTAGTACACTCCACTTCAAGCCTAGCTGCCGTAGCGTCCTCCATGTGCTGCAGTACGTGTGCTTAGGTAAGTGCACCATCCGTCTTCCTGGTCTTCCCATTTCACCCATTTGCTCTATCAGCAAGGAACACAGGCTGAGTTCATCACGATACCACAATGAAATGAAAAGCGATCACATGTCCGGAGGTGGAGGGAAATTGGGCCGCATCGCTGGCGTTCAAAGTTCCCGAAACTTGCGTACGGGACTGGCGCAAACAGGAGAAGCTTTCTACTCTGACAGCTGCTACATACGGCGCAGCCACCCAGCCCCTATCTTGAAAGCGATCTGCAAGGAAGGCAGAGTCTGCGCATCTAGGCGCACTGCGCTGTGTTCTCGTCCCTTATGGTGGATCCACACGACGGACGAAATCCGTCTTTTCCGCAACGGACTGCGCATCACGTGACTACGCATCACGGATTTGTGCCGTCCGCGCGTCGTCCGCGACCCCCACGGACGGAAAATGCCGAGCTATTTTTCGCATCCGGATTTTGGGGGTCAAATGCTGCGGATTTAGCCTAGCATGCTCTACAGTCTGGCAACAAGCGCTGCTTTGGTATATTTCTGAAACAGCTTCATCGCTGCTAACACCATTCGTGTTCAATTCGGACAAAACAACAGCCATTGCGGCCAGCCGTCGTTTCCTTTCGATCTCCATTTTCATTCAAAGTGAAAAACACTTACGACAAAGTGTTTGTTACACCGATGGCGCCATCTAGAGTGAGTAGAAACAAGCAATCATGTTAACTTGCGGCCACTGAGATCCGCCCGGGCCGCCTCAACATCTTCGAGGCTATGTTCAGCCAATACAGCCGTTCTAAGCCTACACGCCGAGAATCTGAGTATCGCTTTCAAAAACGGTGCCCACTCATCACGAATACATTGCTGTCGAAGCTTCTGGACACAAATTTAAACCAAATACAATCCTCAGTTTGAAAGTTACGGGCCTCACACTGGACGACGACGATTTTACAGGTTCGAGGCAGACGGCAGTCGCTTCGGGCGTAGCCGCCATCTTTATTTTTCCGGCGCGGTCGCCTACTCAGTCCGTCCGTCGTCTGGATGCGCTTCGCAGCCGGACGGGCGGCGGAATAAGCGTCCGCGGCACGGATTTGCGCGGATCCGTCCGTCGTGTGGATACACCATTAGTACGCGCTGAAGTGAGAGGCCGCACAAAGGTCAATTCGCTCGCTTCTGCTACCGCACCTCCCACTCCCACTCCAGCATTATGGTGAAGAGTTTGCATGGTCATTGCATGAGACGTGTTCATGTTTGCTTGTGCGCGCATGACACCAAGCTTGTTAATTAATTAATTTATTTATTTAGAAAACACCTTACAGGCCCTGTTGGGCATTGCGTAAGGGGGGTAATGTAACAAAGAACTGTTAAGTGCAATGGAAACATCTCAAAAATAAACCTAAGACAACTGTACAGTGGCCGAACTAAAAACAAAACAAAGGACATGTTCAAGCATAGCAGCAAAATAAGATGAAGGAGATTATGTAAAAAGTGCGCACAGGTGTTCACGAAATGTTTTACGATCAGTTATTGAGACGATATCATCGGGAAGACCATTCTAGTGGGATATGGCACGAGGTACAGCAGATAAATTGAAAGCAGTGGTTTTAGCGAAAATCCGCTTGAAACTAAGATGATTATGTAATCTTGAGGACGTACGGGTGGGGGTTTTGAGTGGTAATATGCATGGCTTATCAGAATGAACATATTTGTGAAATAGACAGAGCAAAGCAACCTTACGGAGGATGTCTAGGGGCTGTAAAGAAATATTGAGCTTGATCTGCATTATACTGGACTTCCGATCAAAATTCCGAGTTATATATCGGGCAGCTCTGTTCTGGATACGTTCCAGCATGGTTATTAAATATTCTTGGTGTGGTGACCATACAGCGGATGCAAATTCTAACTGCGGGCGTACGAACGTCAGGTATGCTAATTTACACACGTCAGCAGATGAATTTTTCAAGTTGCGTCTCAAAGCCAGGCATTTTAGATGCAGTTGCGCAAATTGTGGTAATATGCGAAGACCAAGAAAGTTTACTAGTGAGGTTTACACCAAGGTATTTGCAAGAAGTGGTACGTGACAGATTTGTGTTATTTATGGTGTATGTGAATATGGAGCTAGTGCGCTTGCGTGAGAACGATATATTATTACATTTGGAGGGGTTTAGAGACACTTTCTATGTGTTACACCTGTCGGTAATAATGTGAAGGTCATGCTGCAAGGCGGTATGATCGTTAATGGAATTAATCGGTCTGTAAACAATGCAATTGTCGGCAAACAGTCGTATGCAAGAGGAAATGTTTGAAGCTAGGTCGTTAATAAATATTAGGAAAAGCAGAGGCCCCAACACACTCCCCTGTGGCACACCAGACGTGACCTCAGTGACAGAAGAAAGATCATCGTTAACAACGGTAAATTGGCAACCTTCGCAATATTCCAGTCAACGGGCAAGACACCGGTCGACAAGGACTGCTTGAAGATATGATACAGAATGACACTTCAAATAGATACTGTGTTTTTTAATAGCTTAGTGTTAATATTGTCAATACCACAGGCAGGTGTTTTAAGTTCGTTAATGAGGCTAACAATGCCTTCAGTTGAGATATTTATGGGTGCCATAAATGGGTAATCATAATCCAGAACCACTGGAATATCAGAATGGTCTTTCCTTGTAAAAACAGAAAAACATGCATTAAATAGCAATGAACATTCTCCGTCTGAAAGAGTTGTTGATAAGCGACTGTTCAAAAGTTTATACGTCTGATAAAACTATCCTTACTTTTCGTATAGCTGTCTACTAATTTGCTATTATAATCGATGCTTCTTCTTTCGGCCGAAACTGCGACTTTTTTTATTTATCGCAACCTTAGTGTATTGGGAGTAAATCTTTGTGTTTCCAAATGAGCCAAAGTTGTACTCCTGTATGAAAGAATGAGGTATGCAGCACTGTAAAGGACCTTTTTTTTAGGTCGCAGCAAATGGGTACGCATTACAATCAAGGACACGTTAGAATTGAGTAAATACAGTAAGTCTTGGCACTTCGAAAGTTGTATAGGCGATTACTGTAAGTAAGTACGCTGTTATTAAAGGGACCCTTAAATGATCTTGACAATTTTGTACGAACGTACTGAGTCATTAGAGTGGGTCCTTCTGATCATTAATTGATGCGTCTAAGTGCTCCGCGTAAGGTGTGTAATTTATTATAAGGTTTTAAATATGTACACCGCTGCAAATTGCAGCACATTGCTTGGCTGAATTTTCAGCTGCCCTTACCAATTTGATGTAAATTGCTCTAATGACATCAGTAGGGCGAGCTACCGGAGCGGCTGCCCAGGGCGCCTCAATGATAATTTTTCCAACTTTATGGTGAATTAATCTTGTTCGTAATAATTGGAATGTTAGGTAATTTGTTTCTATAAAAAGAAATTAGCAAAAAAAAAAATGCCCAAGAACAATTTCTCTGTACACTTAAGCACATCCGGCACACAGCAAGTGTCGTCTGCTTGTGTTGCAACGTGCTCCATTTTGACGAGAGCTCTGTCTTTTTGCAAGCACCATGATTCGATTTTGTTGCATTCTGGGCTGCAAACGTAGCGACTGGCAATATGTCAAGCTGCGACATCGCGTCCCTCTGCAAGGCAGCAGATGAGTGGACTGGCTGCAGCGCATCAGACTGCCACTATCCGACCGGCGCCAGGATTTGCGTGTTTGCAGCCGTCACTTTCCACCAGAAGATTACTAATGCAATAGCATTTCGCAAGTTTGGTATTAGGGTAAACGCAAGCTCAAGGGGACGGGGCCTGGCCGTTCAGCAGTGTCTTTCACGGGATGAGCAGACGAGCAAATGTGAATGGTCTGCATGGTGCAGCCACCTGGTGGCACAGAGCTCAACCAAACACAGCAGCAGTAACGAAGTGTATTCTTCTTTGCTGCTGGTGCAAAGTTTTCGTAGGAGCGTAATCGTTAACACATTGTTTTTGTAAATGTTCAAAATGTTTTACACTTGATTAGAACAATATTAGCTCTTTGTTTGGCTGGTGAAGTTCTGCGCCAATGGTTGGCTGGACCGTGGAGACCGGTCAGGCAGCTCACGTACGTCTACACTGAAGTTCCTTCATCAGCTTGAGTTTATGCCTCCACCATTCAGTCGAAAGGCCCAGCCCCCCTGTGGCTACCGGAGTACCAGACATGTTCGGCGCTGCGACAGAATGCTCGCAACGTATGCTGCTTCGATAGCTCTCGCTTGTGGTCAAGTGCCAAGCAGCTGCCGGAGAGGTTGGAGAGGCTTCTCGCGCCTAGAGAACTGGAAGTTGACAACACGACGTGCCATCATGACGCAGAGCCAATGAAGGTGGTGCTTAGCCCCAATCACTCGGCGAACGAGTTGAGAAAATGCATGGTTATGGAGGGCAACTTGTAATTGTCCATAGCTCTCATAATAAAGTTACTCCACACAAATTGCGGTGCAAATGATTAACCTTAGCTGTACCCTACATGTCTACAAAATTTGTTTGAACCATTGCAGGGGCCCTTTAAAGTGCAGCATACTTATTGCTTAAAATTGGAGTTTTTATATTATTAGGCTTTTGTGCTATATTCTGCGTGTATTACGGAGTAAAAGAAGCACATCCTGGCGAGTGACACTGCCTTCACGATAAAGAGTGGCGAGGGCAGAGTTCTATGCACAGCGGCAAATGAGAGCTGTTGTATGTGCGCGTGTTTGCAAGTTAGCACCCCAAGTGATGCGGTCTGTGAGATACAAGATATTGATGAATTGTGCCATAAATGAGTGCCAGCACTGCAATAATAGCACTACACGCATTTCCCACCACTTAGCTTGCCTTAGCTAAAAAGAAAGCTTGGCGCATGCACCCAGCAAAAGCATGGCCTTCGAGACTGGTTTGTGCAACTTGGAGGGAGCCGTCGCTAGGGGTTGGATTCAGACACCACCTATTACTGTAAACATAACTCAACGTTGCATAAAACATGAACCACAGGAACATGAACTTGAGAATAAAAATATTACTTTCTTACAGCTAAAGCCGCACTTGTCTGCTTCTCACCATACCGGTGTATAATCGCTATTGCACTCAACTATCACTGTTTCCAGCATGTTTCTTAAGCACGACAGCACCCGGAATGCAGATCGGAAACTTACAATAAAAAATGTTCCAGAGCATTTTCTGCATTACCACTGTACTATTGAAATCAGACCAGTAAGCTCTCCATTGTGCTGAAAAAAAATGGGTACCCTAAAAATGGTGGTCAGTCCCTTTAAAATAACCCAGTACATTACACATGCAACAAAGGCATCACATAGACATTTCAAAGGCCCTAAAACAGATAGCACATACAGGGTATCCCACGCAACTGGTCAGAACTAAGGTAACGTTGTTTGCCGTGGCTTGGAGCAAGTCAGATTATATTTCTCTTGTATTTGCTTAATTACGTAATTAGTCATTATGTCTTACAATATTACAATCAAAAGAAAATTTTCAATCAGAAGATTATAGACCATCATAAAAAAATTCCCTATCCATCCTTCTGTTGCTCTATATGTGCTACATAAACATTTTTTCCAAGCCAAAAAGAACCCTACCAGTTTAATAACAGTCCTCCGAACAAAACAAAGTATTAACTGAATTGCAACACATTTTTGGACGTCCAGAGGCTCTTAAAATACCAGAAATAAAATTTTAAAAGCTATGTTTAAAAAAAAATGAAAAACAATGTGCACAAATCACTGACAATCATTGTGGTAAGTGTAAGCAAATAGCCAAACACTTTTAGAAAGCAATCACAGTACAATGTCATTCATACGTACTGGAAAAAAAATGTGAGAGAAAACATACTAACCTAGAAAATGTACAATCCAAAGTGACTAAAAACTTTGAAAGACTCAACTGTAGTTGAAATCTACCTAATAGGAAGCGTTGCGCAAATCATTGCGCAAGAGACGCCGACGCGCATTGAGTTGCTGGGGCTTCGGCGGCCCGAGATTGTTGTTTCATTGTTTTTCCTATTGCACAGTATTTTAAGACAGGGAATGGTGGCTTGTTTGGATTATTGCCTACTAAAGGCATGCAGTGCGTTTCGAATGGTTCCAAACACTGTGAAACAGATAAACGAAGATGCTTATCACGATAGGGTTAGCAGCGATAGCTGTGAATGCGTCTTGCGACGATCCACAAGTAGGAGATGGAATGGTACTGGAATCAGAAGCTGAGCTCTCGCTCAATTGGGTCATTTCTTGTGTTCTCGATCGCGTCAGTGTCAGAAGATCGTATGTAATGGGATCGTATGGACAAGGTTCTACTGTATAGCTTTATTAAAGGAATGATGCACTTGGAGGCGTACATCTCTTGCGGTGAAGACACTTAGGTTGCGTTTGTAGTTTCGCTACATAATTCCGTGGAGAACATAACCGTTAGCCAGCACGTTTGTAGCAGTGCTGGAGCCCGTTACCACAGGTGCCACAGGGTGAGAAGGCAGCGAGAGAACAGGAGGGCAATCCTTTTTAAGTGCTACAATACAGCGTCTAAACCTTCAGACACCCCAAAGTTCTCACGTGACAGCTTGTGTTGAGACAGCCAGCTATTCACTCTTGCACAATGATACATATTACAAAGGCATGTTTTCAATGAAGCCAAGTTCTACCTTAACCCCTTCACTTCCGCCTGTTCAGCACTCTGCCGCGCGCCTAGTGTTTCGCGGCCCATTTTCCTGCATCATTTCGTGGGTGCCATGCAATAAGAAAATTGCTCTAATACTGGCTACAGACATCACATTTGTTCACGAAAGGCTTCCACATCAGACACAGTGAAAAGAAAAGCATAAAGTGAGTTTAAAAAAATTAAAACATCCAACAGTGCAGCTTTGCGTTTTTTTTTTTTTTCACTCAGAATGCCTCTTGAACTTTTTGACCTGGCCCTTAAAAACTAAGCAGAGCCTTGATGGGCTCTGCTACACAGTGTTCCGTGGTATATCCTGAAAAAATGTGTCTACTCGGAAGCCCGTACGCATTTTTCGAGCCTGGTACTCTGGTCGCAATAGCTACAATAGAGCAGAGCCAAGCAAGCAGGAAGCTTTCCATTGTTTTACTATTACCTTCTGCTGAAAGTGTGCAAAAGATGTCGATCTAGTGTGCAAAACCCAAAACTAGAAAATGGCCTGCACTGTGCTGCCATCTACTAAAAACTTGTCAAGATGTCCACTTTAAAGGTGGCCACAGAAGCTAATGGGTTAACATTGTCACCCATTAGCTATTTTCACAACCTCTGGAATAGCCCTGAATGCTTAACGAAATTCGATACAATATTTATTTAACCATTGAAAATGTCATATCTAGCGTTCATAACTTTGTAAGAACTATGTTTACATAGGTTTTTTTATATGCTGATATACACTCGAGCCTCGCTATAACGAAGTTGGAGGAGGAGCCGAAATTATTTTGTTATATCTATTACTTCGTTATATCCATTATTGTCATTTACTGCAATATATGCCCAGTGGGGTGCAAAATTGTAAACATGGAAATAAGAAGGCAGCTTTGCAGCCCACAGAACCACTACACAGCCACACATGCGATGAAATTTGAATAACACAACTGTTGTGTATAGGGGGCGCTGTCAATTATATCAAGTGTATATAAGCGATTGCCATCAGAATAAAGGCAGTTCCGTGGTTCCCCGTCAATGCATCGTCTTGTCTTATCAGTTGGCGCTTCGCGTCACAACAATCTGGCGCAGTCGGCGAAGCTAGCGAGCTAGCGACGAACTGTTTTCCCTTACCTGGCTCCGTGCTGTTCCAAGGGGCGTCACCTACGAAATGGCAGCGTACGGACTACCGCCATTACCGCCTTTCCTGGAGACTCCTGGGGATGCGACAATTCCATGGGAGCAGTGGCGCGAGGATTTCACAAATTTTCTTGAAGCGACGGGGATGGACACGCAACCGCGACTACGGAAAAAGGCCATTCTGCTGCAATGTCTTGGGGTCGAGGGACGCCGTGTTTTTCGCACATTGGGCCCACAGCCGGCACGAACGTCAGACACGACAAAAGCCGGGCCGGAGACAAGCAAACCAGCAGGAAAAGACAGGACGGAGGCAAGTGAAGGGGATAGTTACACGGAGGCGTTGAGCCTATTGGAGCGGCAGTTCTCAAGCACCGTCAACGTACTGGTCGAGCGACGTCGATTCACGTTACGTCGGCAACTGCCGAACGAGCCGATACGAGAGTACGTCAGTGCTCTCCGACAGTTAGCAAAGACGTGCGACTTCGGGCAATTCTTGGAAGCGGCTCTGCGAGACAGGGTTGTTGACGGAGTACGGAGCACTGAGTTGCGACAGAAATTGCTCGTGAAGGGGTCACAACTTACGCTCGCAGAGGCAGTGGAAATGCTACAGACGTACGAGCAGGCAGCGGAGGGGGCTGCGATCTATGACCAAGGGTCGTCACAAACGGACATAGTGCAGCATGTATCTCAAGGCAAAAGTCCAGACAGCGACGCGGCAATGACGCCGGTGCGCAAGTGTTACCGGTGCGGCTCTACAAGGCACCTAGCTAATTCACAGGAATGCAAAGCACGGGGGAAACGTTGTTCCCAGTGCCACAGAATGGGACATTTTCGAGCGGTCTGTGGCAGGTCGGCAGAGCGGGACGTGCGGACGGTCCGAAACGACGGCGCTAGCGAGGAGGACATGCTCACTGTACTGGCGGTCAAACAAGGGGAACGAAGGACTTTGGTCATTGATGTCGTTATTGAGAACGAGCCACTTCAGTTGCTGGTAGATACTGGGTCGTCGGTGTCTATTTTGCCAGACCACGTTTATCGAGCCAAGTTCGCCAACAGCTTTCCTTTGACTGCGGCTTCAGCGATGCTGCGGGATTTTTCACAGAAGAAAATTCCGGTCTTGGGATGGTTCACAGCCAGAGTTGTACGCGGGAACAACTCGGCTTGCCTTCGATTTTACGTTGTTCCCCAAGGCATGGCATTACTAGGACTGGATGGGGTCCACCAGCTACAATTGCACATCATCGGTTCTACACTGGAGTGTTTGCAAATCACGGTCAGCCCCCAGTCGCTTCCTCCTGAATTATGTGAGTTTTCCTTTCTTTTCGCTGATAAGTTGGGATTAGCGAAAAACTTCGTACATTCTGTGAAGCGGCGTACAGATGTAAAACCAGTAGCAGCAAAGGTTCGACGTTTGCCCCTGACGCTGCGAGAGAAGGTAGCGACTGAACTGGCAAGATTATTGGATGCAGGCATTATAGAAAAGGTCAGTGCTGCGGAATGGGTGTCTCCTATAGTGGTTGTGCAGAAGAAGGATGGAACTATTCGCCTATGCGTCGATTTACGCGAGCCGAACAAAGCAGTAGTCATTGATGGATTCCCTTTGCCGCACACTGAGGAACTGTTGCATGCGCTGAGCGGAGCAGCATGGTTCTCGAAACTGGATCTTACTGCAGCCTACCATCAAGTGGAATTAGCCGAAGATAGTCGCGAATTAACGACGTTTATTACGCACGAAGGCTTATTTAGGTTCCGCAGAGTGTGTTTTGGCCTCGCATCGGCACCAGCCGCGTTTCAGCGAATGATGCAAGAAATCTTGAAAGGCTGCAAGGGCGTGTTGTTTTATATCGACGACATCATAGTCTTTGGAAAGACTAAGAACGAGCACAACCGTAACCTTCGCGAGGTATTGCATCGGATCGCTGAGGCGGGGCTGCAGCTAAACCAGAAATGCTTGTTCGCTGTCAAGGAACTCTCCTTTTTGGGTCATCGTGTCAGTGCAAGTGGTCTTGCCCCACTCAAGTCAAAGGTGGATGCTGTGATTAAAGCACAAACGCCTGCCGATGTAGTCTCGCTGCGGTCTTTCCTTGGGCTCGTAGGCTATTACTCACATTTTCTTCCCAATTATGCAGAGGTGGTGGAGCCGCTGCGACGACTTCTTCGTAAAGGACAGAAGTTCGTGTGGGATCAGAGCACCGAGGAGAGCTTTTGCAGGATCAAGGAGATGCTGTCATCATGCGGGGTGGTGGCTATGTTCAATGAGTCTTTGCCTCTACAAGTGACCACTGACGCCTCGGCATATGGACTGGGAGCTGTGCTCCAGCAGGTAGTCGATGGAGAAGTACGTACAGTGGCATTCGCTTCGAGGACACTAACTCCTACAGAACGCAAGTACTCTACCGGGGAACGAGAGGCGCTGGCATGTTTATGGGCGTGTGAACATTGGCCCGTTTATCTGTGGGGCCGCAAGTTTGTCTTACGAACTGATCATCAGGCTTTGGTGACACTGCTGTCCACAAATGGGGTTGGAAGACGCCCACTGCGTATTGAACGCTGGTGTGCTAGACTTTTGAGATACAACTTCACTGTGCAGTACACAAAGGGGAACACCAATGTCGTTGCGGATGCACTTTCTAGGTTACCTTTGACCTCTGCAGAGGACGAACCGGTGGAGGAAGTAGTTGCTGTGGTTTCCAGCATGATCACTAAGAGTGAGTTGCAAGCAGAAACAGCTGATGATTCATTATTAAATGAGGTGGCGCAGCATGTTACGTCCAGATGGCCGGAAAAGGGCTGTTTAGCTGGAAATTTAAGGTCCTTTTTTCGTATAAAAGAAGAGCTGTCGGTGATAGACGGGCTACTGTTTCGCGCGGAACGGGTCGTTCCCCCATCGACACTCACTTCCAGGCTGGTCATGATGGCACATGAATCACATCCAGGCATTGTAAGGGCCAAACAACGGCTAAGGGAACGGTACTGGTGGCCCGGAATGGACAGGGATGTGGAATCGCTGGTTAGCAATTGTGCTATCTGCAAAGCATCAGATAAATCGGCAAAAACCGTAATGGCCCCATTGGAGCCAGTAAAGTGGCCCGAGAAGCCGTGGGAAAAGCTGGGAATCGACATCGTTGGGCCGATGGAGCGAGCCCCTCCGGAGTGCAGGTTTGCAATCACTATTGTTGATTACCACAGCAAGTGGCCCGAGGTGGCATTTGTGTCCACAATCACTGCACAGGCAGTAGTGAAAGTGCTTTTGGAACTTTTTGCGAGAGAAGGGTACCCGAAAAGCATTGTGACTGACAATGGGCGTCAGTTTATGTCGACATGTTTTGAGCAGTTTTTACGAGATCGGGGAATCCAGCATTGTGTTGCAACATTGTATTACCCGCAATGCAATGGTCAGATTGAGAGGTTCAACCGCGTTCTCAAGGAATATATTCAGGTTGCGGCATTGGAACGAAGACCACTGAAGGAGGCAATCTGGGACTACCTGGGTGTTTACAGGGCCACCCCACATGCAACTACAGGAGCGTCACCGGCTTACCTACTGCATGGAAGAAGACCCAGAACAAGATTGGATGTTGTTGGCCTCCCAGAAAGGGAATTTTTCGAGGAGCCGCGTGCCGCCATGGAAAAGTTGAAACAGCGCGTTAAGGAGCAGCAACAACGAACAAAAAAGTACACCGATGAAAAACGAGGTGCCAGAGCGTCTACCATTGAGCCAGGAGATTTCGTAAAAATAAAGCAAGGCGGACCAAAGACGAAACACAGGTTTTCTTTGCCGATCCAGGTGAAGAGACGAGTGGGCATGAATTCGTTTTTGCTGGCAAACGGTACGAAATGGAACGCATCAAAACTAACAGTAATTGGTAAAGTTGGGACAGGACAGGCACTAGCTGACGCGGTAACAGCGCAACGCAGTGCGGCCTCGGGGTTTTCCTGCGACCTGGATCTTCACATAGGGAAGATGGCGGAGCAAAATACCCCTACCGCCGTCGAGAATCAATCTGAAATGGTGCCATCAGAAGACATCCAGGGAAGCGCCAGCCATTCTGACGGTGCACAGCCCACAGTAACGGAGTCTATCCTAGAGGTTCCCGATCAGCAAGACAATTCTCGATCGCAATTGGCCACAACCACAGCACCATCTCGCACCAGGCCGGAACGAACAAGAAGAGTGCCAGCACGATATCAAGACTACGAGCTTACCTGACAGTAAGAACGTCGTTCTTTTCATGTGATGTGAAATGAGTGCGCGAAAGTGGATTGATTTTATTTCCTTTCTTTTTTTTGTTAATGAGGGGGAATGTGTTGTGTATAGGGGGCGCTGTCAATTATATCAAGTGTATATAAGCGATTGCCATCAGAATAAAGGCAGTTCCGTGGTTCCCCGTCAATGCATCGTCTTGTCTTATCAGTTGGCGCTTCGCGTCACAACAACAACAAAACGTTCTACGTGTGCCACACACGACTTTGCATCTGACTCGACAGCCTTTTGATAGCTACCTTCGGTTCCCATTGTGGCCTTTCGCAACCGCTTTCCACTCGGCTTGCTGCGGTCGAGCAGCATGATACACACCACACAGTGCTCCACTGTGTGATCAAGGAGGCAAGCGAACTTCTCCGCACCCGCTCGAGAAGTTTGACAAAACTGGCTCTTGAAGTTCTGCGAAACCGGCACGGGTTGGTTTCATTGGTTCATGGCCTCCAAGACTGCACTGATGCCATTGCGATCTCAAAGGCCAAGCCCAGCTGCCAGCCCGAGTGGCACGGCTCGCCGCAGGGAGAGGGAGAAGAGAATGCACGGTCAAGACATGACCACTGAGATTGCATTGGGGATACCTCTAGGCAAACATTACTCGATAGGGACAGTTGGGAAACTCCGTGGGCTCGCCACAGCAGGGAGGTGGCCCCTGACTGCCACCCAAAAAGAGGCAGTGCTGCGATCGAGGTGCCTCCTATTAACGTGACTTTTGCTCCGTATGTCTGCTTGATTGCTGTTGCCATCATTCAGCTCGCGTAAACTGCAGCAACATTTTCGGAACACTTCCGGTTCTCCGAAATTGATTAATGGTGTGCACTGCATGAGGAATGTGTCACCGTGCCCCAAGCACAGTAACTTTCTCACTCAAGGAGGGCACATATGAGTTGTTCTATAGGGCAGGAGGAGCTCCCACACAATGTCCGGGCTAATGTTTACAATGTGCTGACCTATCCCAGTGCTGCTTAAGTATGGCGTTTACACTTACCTAAAGAATAAATGCTCATAAACGTATGAAGTGTGAATTTTTTGCTGAGTTACATTCTTTTTATTTACGGCTAGCAAGCACACTTCCCTGATGAATAAATAAGTGAACAGTGTGCAGCAAGCAGACAATTTATTTATTTATTTATTTATTTATTTATTTATTTATTAAGAGTAGCAAGCCTTACAAACGAAGCAGCTACTTGAGTGCTAACATGATGGCACCAACAAAATTGTTTCGCAAACTGTAGGTTTAAAACATCCTGGCCCACACATTACCATATTTTTGTTGTGTTTGCATTAACTGTAAATGCTCTGTTAGTGCAAACAAGCATTAAATCTTTCGAGAAGTATAGAATAACCAAGCAATACTCAACAAGACCGAAAGAAGAGAAGGTTCACACAGCTGCGTTCGAATGAAACACAATAATTTCTCACGCAGCATTCAGCATGCAAAGTGCCACTCCAACAATATTTTTTTCTAATGTTGGGGCAAGCATGGCCCGGTACACCTCGATAGAAAAAAGCCCTTTCCCCTCAAAGTGAGTGGCGAGTAGCGATATCCACTCGCACTTGCTTATCGTCTGCATTCAAGCAAGAGAGCAGAACTGCACAACAAAGTCCTCTATTCAGACTCTGCCGAGTGATTGGGCTAAAATGCACTTGGTATCATTGAGCAGCGTCTGCTTTTCAAATATCTGTTCGCTAACCAAGATCACGTGTCTTTATTTGCAGAAAAGCTCGTCTGAAGGTGTGCACTAACCATGCCACATTGTCTACTACACGGACGGCTCCACGTGACCTGGTTCCACATCAACGCGAGCACTACTCTCAGTTGGGCGACAGGTTGTGGCCACTTTTCGAGAGAGTTTTCTAACTCACCTCATCTAGTAATGTAGGGCAAGGCCCAGCTGCAGCTGCCTGTGCGACATGCCATAGAGAAAGGAGAATGAATTAATCTTTCGCACCGCCATGCCACATGGCACAACTCGCGTAGACTTGTGCATGAGCCCCAAGATTGTGCAGGGAAGATTTCAGAGGCCATGCCCAGCTGTGCCTGCATGTGCAGTGAGCTGCGCACAAGTGAATGCACTCATCTTTTGCACCGTCACGTGTAGCCACACAGCGTGGCGCGCAGCTTATGCAGCCAGGCACGCCCAAGAGAGAGAGGTCAGTAGAGAAGTGCGACAGTGAGTTGCTGCTTGCGTGCAGCTACGCATGGCGGTGAGAAAGACCAGTGTTATTTGATGACATATTCAACGTGGGGACACGGGAGTTTCGAACTGCTATGACAAACGAGTGCTAAACCCCATGAAAAGCAATGTACTCGGCGCGCAATGGTTGGGTATTTTTGGTTTTGTAGACAAATCTAGCTTATTATATCCACTGGCAGAACAATTTCACTTCGATAAAACAAGGTTTTAAGTACATGGATCTCCATGACGATTTCAAGGGGAATTTCATTTACTTTGTTATATTCATTATTTTGTTATACAGTCAAGCCCATCTATATCGAACCTGTTTATATAGAATTATCCTATACACTGAACAATTTCTGAACACGGTATTGTTACTATGAGTACAGTAAGAGCTCGTTAATTCGAAATTTCAGATAATTCGAAGTAGCCGCCGCTGTCCATCCAACAATGTATCGAAAGCAAAATGTAATGCATCCCGCTAAACCACACTCAAATCTGCACCACCACCAATAATTCGAACTTCGCGCCATCGTGGATGGGGAGAGTGCTGGTGCGTGGGAGCACGTTGGCAACGATCGTCGCTGCGCAGCTTTGCCGATTCCATCCGTGGCCATCTGTTACAGGTAGGTCCTTTCCCTCTCAGGACCTTCAAGATAAAAATGCAGACGCACCGCTGCGTGGTTTTTATTTATTTATTGCGATAGCAATTACAGGGTCTGCTCTGAAAGTAGTAAGACTGTTTTTTTTCCCAGACGAACTGGTGGACGAGAGGTGTTCTGTGTGCGCAGGATCGGTGAAGCGGGATATTGGGAACGCTGGGAAAAATCGGCAGACGGCTCTCAGCCGTTGAAGAGAGCAGGTAGCTTGTACTGTGAACCCCTGTCGAAATGCCTTGTCCCGGAGAATCATGGACCGTTTACTGGATCAGCGATACGCGACCAAATTCTGTGTAAAGCTTGGTAAAACGGGCAAAGAGACTCATGACATGATTAAGCAGGCCTACGGTGATGCTGCCATGGGTAGATCAGGTGTTTTTGAGTGGCACAAGCTGTTCCGAGAAGGTAGGGAAAGAGTGGATGACGAAGACCGCTCTGGACGCCCTTCGACCAGCAAGACCAACGAAAATGTGTCGCGAGTGAAAAATTGACTGAACAGTAATCATAGAATGAGTACCAGAATGATTGCTGTTGACTTGAGCATTCCTCAAACCCAAGTTTTTGAGATCATGACTGAAAACTTAGCCATGAGGAAAGTGTGCGCGAAGTTCGTGCCACAACCGTTGTCAGAGGAGCAAAAGGTCAACCGGAAAGCGATCTGGAAGGATCTTCATGTGAATGAGAACTCCGACTTTTTGTACAATGTAGTGACCGGTGACAAGACGTGGGGGTTTGATTACGACCCGGAGAGCAAGCAGCAGAGCTCAGAATGGCATAGCGCTTCTTCCCCATGCCCCAAGAAAGCACAAATGAGCAAATCCAAGCAAAAGTCCATGCTCATTTGCTTTTTTGATCGACATGGAGTCATCCACAAAGAGTTTGTACCACCCGGACGAACAATTAATGCAGTTTTTTAGTGGAAGTCCTCAAAAGACTGCGAAAATGCATTGTTCGTCTCCACCCAGCCATCGCCAACAATTGGCGGCTGCACCATGACAATGCGCCGAGCCACACAGCATTCCGCGTAGTGGAGTATCTTGCCAAGCACAAGGTGGCAACGCTGCCTCAGCCCTCCTACAGCCCCAACAAGGCCCCGCCAGATTTTTTTCTATTCCCGAGAATAATATAGACGCTCAAGAGGAAGCATCACGGATGAGTAGAAGCGGTTCAACAAGCCGTGACGAGGGAGATAAACAGCATTTCAGTACAGGCGTTCCTGGAAGCGAACGAAAACTGGAAAACTCATTGGCAGCAGTGTGTAGGTGCAAAGGGGTGCTACTTTGAAAAATGTTAATCGTTTGTACTATTCTCATGAATAATTTTTTTTTTTAATGAGTCGTACTACTTTCAGAACAGACCCTGTATATGGACATTCCAAGCGCATTTCTGACATAGGCATGGGCATCGGCGTTACCACGAGGTTCCGTATAAAGTCCAAGGGCGATAACACCGTCGCCCAACCTGTGCTATGTGTGCGAGCGAAAGCATGCGAGGGGAGCCGACAATCGTGACTCAATCGATGCCCGCGCGAAAGGGACCCATGCGAAGAGGAAGTGTGTCGTCTTATCTCGCACGCAAAGCGCCAAAGGGGAGAGGCACATTCTCTCTGGCTGCAACTGCACGTGTGGCAGCTGTGTGGGGTTGTGCAGCCGTATCCTGAGAGCGATCTGCATTGGGGGCAAAGTCTAGTTACGTCGGTGGCTCATAGCTTTGTGCATGCTGTGTTCTTGGTGCTCACTTTGCACTGAAGCTATAGACAGCACGAATGGGTGGGCTTGGTGGCTGTGCTGTTAAACAGACGTCTAACCAGCTTCTTCCCATTATGCAGGTTAGTCTAATCTAATTACTTTCTGGTCTAGCTGCCAAGCCCGCAGTGTTTGCCAATTACTATTGGTGATTGCATATTTGTTGTACGCTCTCTTTTGCTACTCACTGGAGATATAGAGACAAATCCTGGTTTTGACATGGCTGCCATTCTTGCAGAATTAAAAAAGCTATCTGCAGGTCAGTCTAAATTGCTGGGTGATGTGCAAAACTTAAAAACAATATTGAAAGAAACAACCAACACTCTTTCAGACCTGAGTAAGAAACTGGCCACTGTGGAAACCAGCTGTCAGCATATGGAATCCATGCGACAGCAGCTGCAGTGCGTACGAACCGGCTCCGTTCAAACTGTTCCGTCATGTCTGTACTCTGGAGAGCCGACTAGAGGATGCCGAAAAGCGCCCTAAACGAAGTAATTTGATATTTTATGGCATATCTGACCCCTCTTCCAACGAATCCTTCGCGCGCTCAGAGGAAATAATCATCCGCCACTGCTCCAAGTACCTAAACTTAGTGTAAAACCTGATGACATCAAGCGTGCGCTTCGCCTTGGACACCGAATTCCCGGCCGAAACCGTTTGACATGTTTTGACAGCGAGTGTGCGCAGTCATCGGATGCGATGTGTTCATGTTTGCTGTGCACGCTGTCGCAATACTGGCGTGAGGAAACGCAGCAACAGCAGCGACCGAAGTGACATGCTTAGCATTTTATTCAGCAAGTGAATGTTTACAAGTTGTTGATGATGAATATAGTGCTTTGTGGCGCAAAGGCCAAGTATGACCAAAGAGCGCCAGGCCAATGGTAATGAGTTCAAAGCGAAGCGATAAATTACGAGCAATGGATATGACAGGCATCCTCTGCCTCTGGATGCGTAGTGCATCCTCTGGATAGAGAATGCACTACAAGACTAATGGGCTATTAACATGCAAGACCACATCGTTCAAGAAACCTATGATAGCTTTGGTAGTAAAAAGGGGTTCATTACCAAGAAACATACCGGTATGGAAAGGGACACAATAGCGGTATGGAAGAGGGAAATGTTTCTTCCTGTCTCTTTCGGCTTCCCGACACTCCAGGAAGATGTGGAGGACAGTCAGCCTGTCACCACATCTACAACAGGTTAGAGCTTTGTTATCAATCAATAGAAAGTTATGAGTGCCAAATATGTGTCCTACTCCGAGTCGACAGAAGAGGACATTAGTTCTTTGCGTTTTTATAATCATCATCATCATCAGCCTCTTTTATGTCCACTGCAGGGCGAAGACCTCTCCCTGCCATCTTCAATTACCCCTGTCCCGCGCCAACTGATTCCAACTAGTACCCGCAGATTTCCCAATTTCATCGTTCCACCTAGTCTTCTGTCGTCCTCGATTGCATTTCGCTTCTCTTGGTACCCATTCTGTAACCCTAATAATCCAACGGTTATCTAGTCTGTGCATTACATGACCTGCCCAGCCCTATTTTTTTCTCTTGATGTCAATTAGAATATTGTCTATAACCATTTGCTCTCTGATCCAAACCGCTGTCTTTCTGTCCCTTAACGTTATGCCTAGCAATCTTCATTCCATCGCTCTTTGTGCTGTCCTTAATTTGTTCTCAAGCTTCTTTGTCAGTCTCAAAGTCTCTGCCCCATATGTCAGCACCGGTAAAGTGCACTGATTGTACACCTTCCATTTCAGTGATAATGGTAAACTTCCAGTCAGGAGCTGGCAATGTCTGCCGTATGGGATCCAAGCCATTTTTATTCATCTATGAATTTCCTTCTCATGATCAGGCTTCCCTGTGATCAATTGAACTCAGTAAAGGTACTTGTTCAACGACTCTAGAGGCCGACTGGTGATCCTGAACTCTTGTTCCTTTGCCCGGCTATTTATCATTATTTTTGTCTTCTGCATATTAATCTTCAATACCACTATGACACTTTCTCTGTTAAGGTCTTCAATCATTTGTTTAACTCGTCTGCATTGTTGCTGAATAGGACAATGTCATCGGCAAACCGAAGGTTGCCGAGATATTCGCCGTCGATCTTTAGTCCTAAGCCTTCCCAGTTTAATAGCTTGAATATTTCTTCCAAGCACGCAGTGAATAGCATTGGAGAGATTGCGTCTCCCTGTCTGGCCACTTTCTTTACAGGTGTCGTCCTGCTTTTCTTGTGTCGAATTAAGGTAGCTGTAGAACCTCTGTAGATATTTTCCGAGGTATTTAAGTAAGTGTTCTGTACTCCTTGATTACATAAATATGATAATGCCTCTATGACTGCTGATATCTTTACTGAATCAAATGCCTTTTCGTAACCTACGAAAGCCATATAGAGAGGCTTATTGTACTCTGCAGATTTCTCGGTAACCTGATTAATGACATGGATGTGGTCCATTGTAGAGTATCCCTTCCTGAAGCCAGCCTGTTCCCTTCGTTGACGAAAGCCCAGTGTTGCCCTTATTCTATTGGAGATTATTTTGGTAAATATTTTATATAATACTGGGAGTAAGCTAATGGGCCTATAATTTTTAAGTTTTTTAACATCTCCCTTTTTGTGGATTAGTATAATGCCTGCACTCTTCCAGTTTTCTGGGAACTTCGCAGTCAATAGGCACTTCGTATAGAGAGCCGCCAGTTTTTCTAGCATTATGTCTCCTCCGTCTTTGATTCAATCAACTGTTATTCCATCTTCTCCTGCCGCTCTTCCTCGTTTCATGTCTTGCACACCCTTCTGACCTCATTGCTAGTTATAGGAGGAGTTTCTGTATCCTGTTCACTACTGTTTCCAATTGAGGTATCCAGACTCCACTGGGTAATGTACAGGTCAGTATAGAATTCTTCGGCTGCTTTTACTATATCTTCGAGATTGCTGATGATATTACCCTGCTTATCATTTAGTGCATACATGTTGGTTTGTCCTATGCCAAGTTTCTTTCTCACTGATTTCAGGCTGAGTCTATTTTTTAAGGCTTCTTCAGTCTTCCTTACGTTATAGTTTCGAATATCACTTCGTTTCACCTTGTTGATCAGTTTTGACAGTTCCGTAAATTCAATCTTATCTCTTCAGTTTGACACTTTCATTTTTTGTCATTTCTTTATTAGGTCCTCCTTAGGTCCTATTAGGAAAAATTGTAGCATGCATCAAGTCGTTAACGATTGTGAAGCACAGATGTTCCTTATTAGTGTGCACATTGAGAAAACAGGTGAAGCTGATGTATGTTCTCTGAAAATTAAGTGACCACTCATCTGACTCTACGTATAGACTTTCGACAGGGCTTGTTCTAAATGCGCCAGTGGCCAGGCGGATACCCAGATGGTGGACAGGGTCTAACATCTTTAGCGCGCTTGGGGCGGCAGAGTGATATACCATGGCACCATAGTCCAATCGTGATCGAATTAGGCTCCTGTGAAGATTCAATAAACAGTTCCTGTCGCTTCCCCATGTTGTGTGGCATAGGATTTTAAGTAAGTTTGTTGTTTTTAGACATTTTATGTGTGGAATGAAAGTAAGCCTGGAGTCAAGTATAACACCTAGAAATTTATGCTCTTTGTTGACAGGTATTTGTTGTCCGTCCACACAGCTCTACAAAAGAATATGGAACCAGGCCTCTCTTGTAAAGAGAACACAAGAACTTTTGTGGGGGTGACCATAAATCCATTTATGTCTGCCCACTTGGACACCTTGTTTAGGCCCTGCTGTGCCTGACTCTCACACACTGTAGGTTTGCAGGATTTGAAACCTATTTGTATGTCGTCTACATAGACGGAATAAAAAATAGCTGGTGGTAATGATGTATGAAGCATGTTCATCTTAACGACAGAGCGTGCAACTGATTATGCCGCTCTAGGGTACCTCATTTCCTAAATGAATGTATGCGACAGTGCATTTATTTTAACCCGAAAAGTACGGTTGTGTAGGTAGCTTTCTATAATGTTTAACATATTGCCACCGATGCCCACACGTCACCCTTCAGACACCCCTTGAGGCAGTGTCAGTTCAGGCTATTCTTTTTAATAAATTGGTCACTGTATGTTCCATTTATATACCCCCGAACTATCACCTCGAAAAAACAGACCTTTATAACCTCATTGATCAGCTTCCCGAGCCTTACATACTCAGGGGAGATTTTAACGCTCATAACATGATGTGGGCAGACTCACGATGTGACGCCAGGGGTCGACTCATTGAAAATTTCCTTTGGATGGCCTCTTCACTAAAAAAGAATCGATATATTTTAATCCGCCTCATAATTCATACTCTTCAAGAGACCTGTCGATCGGCTCTGCTTCTGGCTTCCCTGATTCAGAATGGTGTGCAATTAAAAATTCATTCGGAATAATCGCTTTCCAGTAACTCTAAACCTAGTAACACAGCATGACTCCCCTCCGCATGTCCCTCGCTGGAAACTAGCAGAGGATAAGTGGAAATGTTTCACGGAATCCACCTACATATCACCAGATTTTATAAGCAATTTTAGTAAGATCATGCCGTATCATATTTCACCACTTTTATCATTGACATAGCAGAAAAGGTCATCTCTCAAACAAGTGGCACCCCATTCAAAAGACGGGTCCCCTGGTTGGAAATAAGTTGGAAGACCAAGCTGACACTCTTGGTGAACACTTCAAACGTGTGTCTAGCTCCACTGACTATTCGGAGAACTTTCTGAAACATAAAGCAATAAAAGAACTTGTTATGCAAAATAGAAGTGAGGCGTGCTGACAGGACACAAGAGTAGAGAAGTGGACAACACGAACGCCGACTATCATCTGAAGGGAGCACTGAGGCGAAAAAAGAAAGAAGACACAAAACTCATCTGCGCATGCTCAGGAATGGTAACACCACGTGTCAATCGGCTACACGTGCCGGTCTACGTGAGAGAACTGTTAAGGCACTTAATCTCTTCCTTATGTAAAGTAATAGAAGGCTGACTCACGTACGCACTTCCACCATTATAGATATGCCATGCCTCTACCAAAGACGCGTATCTTCATTCTTATGCCTGTACAGTATCGCGCATTCATCTAACTCTGGCGTGCAGTTACAATCTCAGCAATGTAGCGAAAGATTAGAAGGCGATCCATGGGTTAACGACCTTTTTATGTTCCATTAGCCTCTGATTGATACACCGTCCTGTTTGCCCTACGTAGAACTGGCCACAGCTAAGGGGAATTTTATAAACCACACCCATATGACAGTCAGTAAAACTGCTGTTCTTATTGTACTTCACTGGACAAATATCTGCTCGTTTTTTGCCTTTTACCCGCTCCTTTTTATTCTGTACGGCAGCGCATATCTTACCTAGCTTATTGGGAGCAGTGAAAGCAACATTAACATCATATCTACTAGCAACTTTTTTAAGCCTGTGCGACACTGAATGAATATACGGAATAGCCACTACTAGTTTTTTGCTATTACTGCTTTCTGTAATCACGTCCGCCCCTCTCGGAACTGATTTCTTTAGGCGCTCAGCCACAGTGGCCACCGCTACACTAGGATAACCTGCTTCCATTAGGCGCCGGACCTGCGCATTAAAACTGGCGCTCATTTTGTGCATGCAGGATCTGGTGAGGGAAGACTTAAGGCACGACATGGCAATCCAGTTTTTTACTAATTTAAAATGATTGGATTGAAAGTTTAGCAACGGCTTCGAAGATCTTGGGAGTAATGCCAACAAACATGATTTTGTTCAAAGATCAAGGAAATGTCATGAAACTGAATTACACGTCGCTCCAGGGGCAACCAGGGGCAATCAACCAGGGGCAATCAACCAGGGGCAACGGATGGATTTTTTGTCCCTGAAGTCTCCTTAGCCTGTCCCATACTTTAGCCTCTTGAGTATATGAATTTACAACTAAAAGAAACCTCTGCCAGCTTGAGCTCTTTGCCTGTCGTCACATACTTCTTCCCCGAGATTTAATCTGTTTAAATTGTATTAGATTTTCGGCTGTAGGACATTCACATGGTTTGCCCCAAGCCTTATTTTGTCCCTTCTGTGCCTCTCTATGATCGTCATTCCACCAGGGGACCCGTCTTTTGAATGGGGTGCCACTAGTTTGAGAGATGACCTTTTCTGCTATGTCAATGATAAAAGTGGTGAAATATGATACGGCATGATCTTACTAAAATTGCTTATAAAATCTGGTGATATGTAGGTGGATTCCTTAAAACATTTCCACTTAGCCTCTGCTAGTTTCCCGCGAGGGACATGCGGAGGAGAGTCATGCTATGTTACTAGGTTTAGAGTTAATGGAAAGCGATTATTCCGAATGAATTTTTAATTGCACACCATTCTGAATCAGGGATGACAGAAGCAGAGCCGATCGACAGGTCTATTGAGTATGAATTATGAGGCGGATTATAATATATTGATTCTTTCTTAGTGAAGAGGCCATACAAAAGGAAATTTTCAATGAGTCGACCCCTGGCGTCACATCGTGAGTCTGCCCACATCATGTTATGAGCGTTAAAATCTCCCACGAGTATGTAAGACTCGAGAAGCTGATCAATGAGGTTATAAAGGTCCGTTTTTTGAGATGATAGTTCGGGGGTATATAAATGGAACATGCAGAGACCAATTTATTAAAAGGATAGCCTGAACTGACACTGCCTCAAGGGGTGTCTGAAGGGTGACGTGTCGGCAAGCGACAGACTTATCAGCTACTATGGCTACACCACCGGAGACGTTAGCCTCGTCCCAGTTTTTTTGGAAGATGCTATAATTACGAAGAAAATTCATGTTCGTAGGTTTCAGATGTGTCTCTTGAACACACGGAAACTTTGGATTCTGTTTGTTTAGTAGTTCTATAATGTCATTGAGGTTATGTATGAGTCCTAACATTCCATTGTAGTACATGTCTACATTATGATAAAAGTGTTTTGTGCCGTGTGTTTAAGAGATGAAGATTAGTTCACGGGCCTTTTCCAGGCGCCATGATGCAAGCTTTGTCTTTCTTGGAGCGATCGCGAGAATCTCGCTGCTCCTTAGGCGCTGGTGGCACCGTGTGGCTGGTGGTTGTGTCCATCCCCTCTTGCGAGGCACTGGACACACGCTCTTGCGAGTGCTTTGTTTGCCGTCAAGGCCTTGTCTCGGTAGACGAGACTTTTGATGCTACCGGCCCGGAGGTCGATGGTCCCTTCTGCTGGGGCGGCAGAGAAGCGCTAGCTGCAGCCGCCGGGGCAGGGGCGGATGTCATCACTGCCACCTCAATGTATGTGAATCAGACAGCCGCTGGGGGCCGTTGTGGCACCGGCGTCCTGACGCGCCAAATCGGCAAAGCAGTTCGCTGGCAAGTATAACACCCACCTGTGTGCCTCCTTGAATGATATATTCTCTTTGAATTTCAGTGTTACTATTTCTTTTTCTTTCTTCCACGATAGACAGGACCGCGAGAACACGGTGTGCTCCCCATCCCAGTACACACAGAAGAGAGAGTTCTGACATGATTCATTGAGGTGTTTGGAACTGCATTTCGCGTGTCTGACGGCCTCGGCAGTTCTGAGAACTGTGGCTGAATCGCTGGCACTCAAAGCATCATAGAGGATTTGGGATGTATGGCGTGACTCGAATTTTCACATACCTTCTCTCGATAGTGCCGGGCAGGTTGCGTAAGCAAAATGTAAGTATTAGGTGCTTGGTATAAATTTTTTTTCCGTCACGCCTCTTTTTAATTCTTTTGACATTAATCACGTTCTGATTATTCCAACCCTCTAGAAGTTTGGCTTCAGACAATTCTAACAGATCAGCATCCGAGACAACGCCATGGGAAGTATTCATGGTACGGTGTGGAGTCACTGTTACTGAAACACCCCCAATATATACAAGTTCGGTCAGCTTTTCATGTTGTTTCTGATCGCAGAGCTCTAGAAGAAGATCATCACTTGCCATTTTCAATGCTTTGTAACCGGGACTGAAAACTTCCGTCAGAGATTTCGAGACGACGAAGGGTAAGATCATTCTCATCGTTTTTTCAGGTTTGTCAGAGTGGATTACATGAAAGCGGGGAAATTTCTGTGTATTACTGCCAAAAAACTTAGGCATCTTCGATGTGCCCTCATATCTGAGGGTGTTCAGGAAGTGGGGGAAAGAAGTTTCCATGAAAACGCAAACATTCGGCAACAGCGCCGACACCCACCACGAAGCCCAACGAGGAGACACGGCAGAACTTGCATATAAGTCTGCACGACGCCAGTTGTACACCATCACTATAGCCAAATATGATGTACCCAAGGTAGGGTAGCTACACAGCATTAACCCTTGCCACCAAAGAGAAAGGAAGTGAATGGAAAAGAGAGAGACAGGAAAAGGCGATGGCCGATTCCCTCCAGGTGAATCACTCTCACTCTGGAGGTGCTGTCTATGTGAAGTAGAGGCTAAAGAGTTGCGCTGTCTCCGCCGAGGGGCCTTAAAGGTCCAAACACCCAGCATCGGCTGAACTCCCAAGATCCCGCTTTCCCCAGACGCAACTAAGCCGCAGACAGCTACACGCGGGAGGGCCGAACCTCGTGTGCTAGGGTACATGGTGTCGCAACACACTAAACACCTGCTAAAGCAGGCACCCCTGCGGGGTGTTTACAAGTTGTTACGGCCAATAATAATACTATCCTTACTTCATACGGCTGCCTGCTAATTTACTATCACAATTGATGCTTCCCCTTTCGGGCGAAGCTGCGCCTTCTTTTTTTTTCCCCTTTTTTTCCTTTTTTTTTCATGTTACATCTTGGAGGCTACGCTTTTTATCTACGACGTGTTCTGCCAAAAAGCAGCACCACGTAATGTCTATAAAGCGACACTCTTGTCGTTTATCGGAGCTCACAGTACCAAAATGCATAGCTTTTGAGATTCGTGGCTATTACTCAACGGAAAGCATCGCTAGGATACGTGTTTGGACCTATGCATATAGTGCAACTCGGCAGCGTGCAGCCGGTGTATCTGCAAAAGTACAATGGAGACCAACGCCACAGCAGGTTGCAATGCGTTTTGAGAGTGCACCTTAGAGCGCAGCTCTTGTCCCTGCAGTGAGCGTCGAAGCATGACACGCTACGGCACTTGCGTTGCGCCAGCCGAAATTTCGACACCTCTAGACTTCCGACACGCGTGCAGTCGGCTGTTTTCTTCGGAGCATGCGCAGAACGATTCCCAGCCCGCTCACAGCTTTGAATAGCTACCTGCGACCATCAGCAAAGCAGCATGGGCACCTTTTTTCTTCCCTGCCATGCAGTGTGAGCCGGCGCAGTCGGCACGACCAATGCGCAGATGGAGCAAGAGCCATCTCGACGTCCGGCTGCACATACGCGCCGTGTCGGACAATAAATTTTGCGCAAAAAGAATGTGTGCAAATTCAAGAAGCGAGTTGTGTATGATGCTTTGCTAAATACTTAACATTCCTTTAGTACTTAGCTATGAAAGACATTGTATTTGACATGGAAGAAAGGTCTTGGTATTTGGTGTCAACATGTTATCCGTGTTAGAAAGACACTGCACAGCGAACCTGTCATCATGATTCTTATTACTCTAGCGAGTTGTTCTAGTCAAATATGGCCACTTTATTTATGTGTAAAAGAAAGAGTTAGGCATGCATTTCGTATGAAAAAGTTTGCTACTACTTTCACCACTCTCTGAAACAGGCCTCCATAAAACCAATTGCTCATGGCTGCTAACACAACAGCGCATCACGTAGAGTATTTACATAGTTTATTCACAAATACCATAGTAGCAATCATCTGAAAGAAAAGGTCAAGATCAAGAGCCAATCAATTGCAAGGGATTAAATTTTTCATGGTGGCCCTCAGTAGCCTTTATCGATAATATGGCACACCCTTCACGCAACAGTTAACAACCGACTGTTGTTATGGCAAGGCACGCATTGTTCGCAAAACCCATCAGTACACTGCAACTTCGAATTGAATCCATTAAGCAGTTTTTTACAGCACCAATTGCAATGCCTGAAGTATACTCAAGTTACTAAAGCGCAGCTTATGTTGCGTCGAAAAGGAAAGTTCAACAACCTTCTGCCTCACCATGTCTCTATCGAGCGTTGTTTAATTATACAAACACAGAACTATTTCATTAGTCAGTACATAAAAGAGAACCTCGCAAACCTTCATAAGGAAGACACCACAAGTCTTACATATTTCCCTTGATTCTTAAACCTCCACGGGTGAATTATGATATATTCTATATGCCCCATACTACTAATGAAAGACGCTTTGGCTTCTTTTCGGCTGCAGCCATACGATCCAAAAGGCATAGTTCCCTAAAAAATTTGGGCCGAGCAGCCCGTGTCAGTTCACCAAACAGATTCGTCATGCATATTCCTCAAGCAACAAACACCAGTAAATTGCTCAAGTGAGTTGACCATGTAGCGCAGAAAAGGGAACATATATTGGTACATTCCTTTTCAGGTTCTGCAAACAGCTGAAGCCTTCAATTAGCTTTACTTTATATTATGCAGCGGTAATTTGAACACGTGAAGAACCGCCTAATTTTGAGAAGCAGTTAAAGAAGAAAGTGGTGCTAGTATAATCTAAACTGCAGTGTTAAGTCCTCGTGTTCTGTAAAGAAATGCAAAAATTTGATATACCATGAACCACTCCTCGTGAGCAAACCTGTCTCAGAGGATTAAAATCAAGTTAACTGTTGTAGGAGTCGTATATACCCAGCGTTTGTAACACACTTGTTGCACCTCGGCAGGTATGGTATCACAACTGTATTCTTATGTGCTATGCTTTTGCAGCTGTCGATCCGTGCACGAAAAACCCAGAATGGGCTGGTCTGCACTCCTTCGGCTGACACTGTACCATTGCTTTTGAGAACTGTATTGTCTTCTAAGAAATAAGCTCTGGTGAATAAATTTTCGCAAACGAAGATGTCACAAAAATATATTTGAGACAACCGCCATAAGTATACAAGCAGAGGGAACAAGAACGAACAAACGAAAACACCGCAGAAGGTGCCCGGACACCGCCCGAACTGCAGCAGACGACAGGTGCAAGTCCAGGCCCTGACCTCATGTGAGTGGCACTCGCAGCAGCCCTGTAGTTGGTTCCTAGGGCTAGTGGACGTTCTCGCCATCATGACATAGCGTGGCCGCATGCCAATGTAACGTAGTGTGTGCACACACGTACTTATCCTACATCAGACTATATATGCGCCTTAACCGAGCAATTTTTTCCTCTTTCATTAGTGAGGATTTTGTGTAACTCGAATTTTCAAAGCGTCCCCACGAAATTCGAATTAACAAGCTTTTAATATATATATATACATATATATATATATATTGTGGGGATGCGCGACCCTCGCGCCTCCCCTGATGTTTTTCCCGCATAGCGCGTCTCCTGTACTCCCGCTTTGCCGCGTGGCCTGCGTGACGTCCGCGCGGTTGATGTGGTTGAAGCGCAGTGCGAGAGATGGCGCGAGTGTTGCGCTGCTAACGCCGCGAGGTTACTTGGGCGCCGAAAGGAAGGCGCTTGCTCTTTTTGGGTTCGGGAAGCAAGCGGGACGGACGTGCCGTGCCGTGCCGCGCGCCGACCGATGCTTCGGCGAGACCGTCTCGCGTGGCCGCCTTCGAACGCGCCACGATTCGCGTGACTATACATGCGAACGACCAGGCGTTGGGATCCAGCATGGGGCGAACATATTCGCTCGCTTCCGGTCGCGGTGAGTCGGACTTCTAGATTTGTCGCGCGCCCATCGGCATGTTTTGTGGATAGCAACTCGGCTAGCAGGCATTGATGTATGAAAGGTGCAAAATGCCCTTGTGATTGTTTGCACTACTGTGTTGTCGTTCCTTTGTCCCTAGAGTACGGTGTGAGATATCCCACATCAGACCCCACAATATATATATATATATATATATATATATATATATATATAGAGAGAGAGAGAGAGAGAGCAAAAGTTACGCTTACATCAAATAAACATAGCAGTGACTCCCGATATATCTAACGTCAAGCGGCACGAAAGTGCCCCTAGCAGTTGGCTTTCGCCAACGGGGAAACCTGGCTGTACAGCTCCATCTACCCGCTCTCCCTACCGTAACCGCACCGCACCGGGTGAGTCGGCAACACACTGCTGTAAAAGATGATCCTGGCCTGCCTGCAGCGCTTGCGCAGACAGTGAATCAGAAGCTCTTGTGCTTTCGTCGCGCAAGATGGTGCAAATCAGAGTTGCCTCGCTTTTTTTCTCGTTCATTGTGCTTGTGACTAGTGGGCCTTCTCCAACAATGATGCCGTGATGGCCAGCATAAAGTGCACTGAATTTGCCTTTCGCTGTGAAGCTCAAAATCGTAAATTGAGTCAAACATGGTAAGAAGTCGGATGTCGCCACGGCATACAACATTCCGAGGTACACTCTCAGCACGATCTTGAGGAATAAGGAAGTGATTAGGGCTAAAGCGGACAAATAACCAGGTTCACGTGGCGCCCAATGCGTACACACAGCCGTGATGTCGAAGCGGCCATGTACAAGTGGTTCATCCAAAACTGCTTCAGACATGCCAACTTCCGCGTGCCCGGTGATGACTCTGAAAATGCTTATGAGTGCAACGAAGCTGTTGCCAGTGCCACCGAAGTTTGGAGTGAGCTGTCACAATTTCGACGATCAACGAGTTTGTGAGTGCGGATGGTGCTATCACGACCACAGGAGAGCCCCAAGACAAAGACTACATTGCTGACATCTTACCCAACAAAAGTGAAAGCGGGCACATTGAAGAAAGCAATGACGATACTGTGTCCACCTACTCTGAGGTGATTGGTGCACTCACACTTGTACGGCGCTTCTGTGCAGATGTGGAAGGTTGCAGCTTCGGCTACTCCAACTCTTTAGATAATGTGGAGAAGTGCGAAACTAAGCTCGTTTCAACAAAGTGCTTTTATAAACGGTATGTGCTCTTACGACGTGCAGTTCTTTAGCAGGCTTGTATTAAATTACGCCCTATATCGAACGGGGGTGTATCCTGTAAGAGTCCACCTAGTGGACTGCCCACTAGGTGGACTCTTACAGAATACCCTCCCTGATAGGCGCTTTTTTTGCAAGTTCGATATAGTAACTGGTTTTCAACTGTATACCACTTTGAACGAGGTTCGAGTGTATTTACTGTTTATTTATTATTAATTAATTAATTAATTAAATTCATTCATTCATTTATATATATACAAATACTGTTGTCTCTAATTCGAGACATAGCAGCAGTGGGTACAGATTTTAGTACATACAAAAGAAATGACACTAGAAAAGAACAAATCAACAGGTGATATGATTAGGGGTCTTACAGCAAGGGTGGGTACAGATTTTAATACATACAAAAGAAATGACAACAAAAAAGAACAAATCACAGGTGATATCATTAGGCAATCGCTCAACAAACTCTTCAAATGGCAATGCACGAAGTGAACCATCAAAACTGTTTAAGATTTGAGTTGCAGGCAGAAAGAAAGAAAATTTAAAACAGTCTATATGTGGCCTAAAAGCAACAATGTTAAGCGGATGGCTTCGTCTGGTTTAACATGCGCTCGCAGATACAAAAGAGAAGGGTGCCTGAATGCCGGATGACTTGTGGATAATCTTATGCAGCAAGATGACCCATTCATGTGTGCGTCTATGTTCAAGAGTCTGCAACAATAATATGTGGGAGTGTGATGAAGGTGAAAAGCTCTGATCATAATGACTGTAGATGAATCTGATTTCTTTCTTCTGAATTGATTCCAAGTGGCCAATGTCACGCGAGCAAAGAGGGGACCAAACAGTTTAGGTGTATTCTAGTACCGGGTGAACTACTGATTTGTAAGCAGTTAGATTACATTCCTTTGTTGCATTTTTTAAAGGGCCCCTCACCAGGTCTGACCATTTTGAGTTGACAAGTGCAGAGCATACATTGCGCATAACGATCGCGTCTGCTAAGTATTACATCGCTATGCGCCGCGGAAAGATCTGAAATTTCAAACAGAATGCTGTTTTTCCTTCTTCTCGCGGCTGCCGCACTCTAAGCCGGAGGATGACGTACTCGTGTGCCTGTGCCTGCGTACTGGTGTCCACAGTGCAACGTCGCTCGTGGTGACACGTGACTTAAAGAATTATTCAAGACAACATCTGTTATCTGTGCAGTCTGTTGCTTGAATTGACGAATTCAAGTTTAGAGAAATAATAAAACATACAAACGGAATATCTGAGTTTTTTGTTTTACTTCGCACCGTAAAAGAGAGATGTACTTTCACGTGCGCAGGTACCAAAACTATGGCAATTTCTACCCTGTTCCCGCATGTGATCATGCTCTGCGAACCACTTGTTCTGCCTCAGTATTCATGTAGTATTGAATTATACTGCTAGTCATGTTTCCTTGTGCACAGCGCACAAAATCGTGCACTGCATAAACGAGACAACAGCTTGCGCGCGACATTGTCAGCGAAAGTGTGTAGTGCCGAAAAAAAAAAAATTAAGGCGGGGCCTGTGACGTATGCGTCACGCGATCCTCGAGGTCCGGTAAGGAAGGAATTTCACTTGCGAAGGATAGGCAGGGCGAGTGGAGAGAGTGTCTTGCTTGGCCGTGGAGCCTGCTGCTGAAATCAAGGGTTCGCGGCACTGAAATATTTCTATCTCTGCTATTAATGAGCCAATTTGAAAAATTTTTGCGGCAGAACGCTCTCTAGTAACAACTTCCAGCATATAACCAAAATTTGCTAGGGGGCCTGGTGAGGGGCGATTAAACGCACGTTTCAAAGGATACTGCGACTGTTTTATTGAATTTTCATTTGCCACGTGTTACTCCATTCGCAGAACGATGAAAGAACCTTGTTTTGTTCCTGTTGATCATGAGTGTTAGAAACAGTGTGGTAAAGGATGCAATCATCAGCATATAAGCACAATTTGACGGCGGTATTATTAATTACATTTACATCAATGTAAATTATGAATAATAGACATCCGAGCACCGAGCCTTGAGGCCCGCCTGATGTAATTTCGACTGGTGATGACTGAGCAAGGTTAATTGTGACAAATTGAGGACGCAAGTGTAAGTAGTCGGTGATCCATTTAAGTGATTTAGCCCCATTAAATATTGCACACAGTTTGCACACAAGCTTTTTATGGCAGACCATGTCAAATGCTTTCGAATAATCAATAAAAATGGCATCGATTTGATTGCGATTATTGAGTGCAGAAGCTATGTCGTGAATAAATTAGTTGATCTGCGTGACAGTGGAAAAACTGGTTCGAAAACCATGCTGGTATCGTGAAAGGAGATTGTGCAATGATAACTTTAAAGAACCTTAATTTGCAAGGTTGTGAAAAATAAAATTGGGTCATGTTAAACAACAGCTTGAATACAGTATATATTCTGCCACCTGTGGACTTGCAGTATTGTGACAAGTTAAATAGTGAACAATGTGCTTATGAATAATGTGTTCAAGAAGCTTGCAGCAAGAGGAAATTAGAGATATCGGTCTGTAGTTAGATATTAGTTATCACCAGATTTAAATACTGGAACAATGTTGGCAATTTTCCATGCTTGGGGAACTGATGACATGTCAAATGATTTCTTGAAAATTATTGTACGGTAATGGGCATTTCGTTCTGAATACCACTTTACGAACATGTTAGGCATGGTGTCAGGTAACGCGCTTTTAGTTGTGTCAATTTTTAGCAACAGATTATGAACCCCAGCATATGTTATTTCTAGACTTGGCAAGTCATGGACCGAAATATGAAAGAAAGGAGGATTAGTACTGTAATCATGTTGAAAGAAGGAGTGAAAATAGTTATTAAAGCCTTCAGAGGTGGTGATAGAATCAGTGCAAGTCTGATCGTTGATAATGAATGCTGCAGAATAATGAGAAGAGAGAAGTATTGTTTTCTAGAATTTCGACGGGTTTTCTTTCATGAATGTAGACAGTGTCTTGAAGTAAAAGTTTTTAGCTTCAATCATTTTCAGTTCAATGAATCATTCAATCAATCAGTTCAGGCTTTAGTGAAGAAAGAAGTGAATCGTGATCTTTGCTGTGAAGGCGGTACCACTTGTGCATGCGCTTGATGCGTCTTATGAGGTGGATTATGTCTCGTGTGTACTATGGATGGTTCCGGTTATGTTTTACACATTTTTCTGGGAACAAACTTCTGCACACAAGTGCACACTAAATTATAAAACTCTTCTAACAAATCATCAACACTTTTTATTTCACTGCTTGCTACAAAATCACCAAAAGAACACTAACATTTCTACAATAGCACGATCGTTAGCATGTGCAAAGTGGGTAATGACGTTATATTTCGGGGTAGAGGGTTCACAGATTACGTTAAATTGCACAAAAACACCCTTGTGGTCTGATAAACTATCAACCACTTCGCACTCAAAACCGTACTGCAACAACTGTTGATTGACGAACACAAGATCAAGAACTGAATTCTTTCAAGTAGGAGATTCAACCACTTAGGTTAAATCAAGTGAAACAGCCATATTAATCAGACAGTCATAGAGAGCCTTGTCACAGTCTGTTGAAGTTAACAAGGCCCAATCAATACAAGGAGAGTTGAAATCACCTGTGATCACCATTTTATAATTATAAAGCCTGTTTTGGGCTATGTGTTCTGTAATATGGGAAAAAACGTTTTCTGTAGCAGGTGCTCGATAAACAGCACCCACTACTGTCACAAAACCAAAAATATTTATCTGGCACCAGACAGATTCAGTATTCGGAAGTTCTAGAAGCCAAAAAAATTGAATACCTTTTCTAATAAACAGAGCTACGCCCCCACCTTTACCAAGTTGTCTGTCGTTTCTTGGTTGGTGACAAATGCACTCCGCAACTCACTTTGAAGACGGGCATTAGAACTAACGAAAACTTAAAAAGTTCAAAGGTGGCAACACACTTTAATTGGAGCTGCAACTGCATTTTTCTTGTTCTGACCATGAAAGTTGGGTGAGCATTACAACCTACAATGTATTAGAATCGAGTAAATACAGTAAAAGCCTAAGTAAATCCAGTAGCTTAGTAATTAAACCAGCCATTCAGGACTTTTTCTGAGAATATGTTGCTTTTTTCTTATGTTCCTTGCCCCAGCAATATAAATGCATGTTACAGTCAAGCCTCATTATAACGAAGTCTCACCTAACAACAACAACACAAAATGTTATAGCCAATATTCGTTATAAGCCTGCATTCATTACAATGGTGAAAAACATTTCAGGGTACTTTATTATATCCAATTATTTGTTATATCCAGATTCGTTATATTGAGATTAAACTGTGATACACTAGGGCAAGACTACTTTGGTGCTTACATGCACAGTATTTGCAAAAAAATAGTTGTTCATGACTAAAATGTCTAGATTAAAGGAATGCTTCATGTTGTATTTATTAAAGTGCCAAAAATACATTGCTAAATTTTCTTTGTAAGCCCCAAGCTTAACTATATTATTGTATGAGCACCATGTAAGAAAGGCAACAGTAAATGTGACGTGGTATTCCATAAGCAAATTCTCCGTGTGCACACAACATTCAAGTTGTACAGTAAGGCACCGAACTTTATTACGTTGCACCACTCCTAGGCAATTTGGACAAGGAGAGAACATTGTTCAGGAACCTGCTTCAGGAGCAAGACTAATACATGCTTCAGAGCCTACTCATGAGCCTACTATCCCTATTACAGCATGCCACCCTACAGCATTTGGATTAGTTGGCGATAATCCACAATTACTTTTTGCGCGAAAAAAAAATATATATATACAGTACCACCTCGTTAAACCATACCCACTTAAACAGTAGTTTCGTTTTAAATGTAGTAATAAAGTCATATCCCCGATTCAGAGGCCACTGAAGATAATGTGTTTTGTATCCGCAAAAACGGTACGTACCAGCTTATTGTGTACGTATCAGTTAACACGTAGTGTTTGTTTTTCCTCGCGCAAACACGACGGTGCGTCGTATCCATCGGGTGGCCCGGCAAAACAACGGCTTCCAAACGACCTGTGCATTTGCGCCTGAAGCCATATCAACATAATTTCGGCGCCGTGCCACAGAGCATTGTGGCGTCGTGCAAGCAAGGACTCGTGTCATGCTGAAGCTCAGATAATAATCACGCCGGGTGCTCAGTATAGAAGAAAAATTAGACACTGTGCTAGCGAACGCGACACAAAGAAGTCAGCGCTGGCACGCGACAGGGATCTGCTGTTGACTACGGTGTGTGGCATTTGGAACCAGAAGAAGTTGCTCGGCAGTGCTGCTGTGACCGCATAGAGATGTCGGCTACGAGTTTCGACTTTTTGCCATCGTTTTCTCTACTGTTACCAAAGTGATAGCTAGCTAAAGTGATGAGGATAACACGGAAAGTGACAGCACGGGCGATTCAGGTCTGACAGTGGCAGAAGCTACGTGTTACGTCAGCCTCATGAATGCAATCGTCGCGACGAGAACAGCACCTCACAATGAAAAAGGCGCCCCACGACTTCTGCAGCTCTACCACCCATGTGCACGGAAACATGCAACGCCAATGAAGAATCTGCCATGTGAATGTTTGCCGAGAAGAGGGGGCTGACTGAAAAGCTGGCTCGCAGCCTCAGTAAGTTTGAGGCCGCTGTCATCGTTGCTAAGCCGCCGCGGCATCAAGCAGAAATAACACTTTTGTCGCACAAAGTGAATAAATGCTGCACATCTGCCACGATCCGCCCGGGTTCGTGAACGTGGGAGGGCTCGAGGCACCCTCCGTTAAACAGACGCTCCACAGTGTGGTAATGATGAACGATGACTGACCGCCGAGCAGCTGTGCTCGCCAGTGTTTATTGGTACGGGGACCAATGTTGCCTACCGAGCCTGGCAGGCCCCCGAGCCGGGCAGGCCAACGAAGATTATGCCCGAGGGGGTGTCACATGCTTGTTACACCCCTTACCCCCAGTGTGTTAAGGTGGCGGTCCCACTCCGGCGGCACGTGCCCGCCGTTTTCAGTACTTTAGGAGCAACAGTGGCGGCTCTTCTACTTAGGATATAAAGTTGTCGTACGTACTAAAAAAAAGCTTAATTCTTGTATATTCCAACTATATATAACATAAATAAATTGATTATCATGATTTAGAAATAAATATTCAAGAACAAGCATGAGATACATGGTTTTCGTGAACTGTGTCTCAGTTGTGACCATATTTAGAAGAAACTACCGCATTTACAGCAATGCGGCTTGCTCTGTAGCTTTAGGACATATTTATCTCTTTCCTAGATGCAGCAAAATAATGTTAATTTTTACTTTTTGGATAATTTCCTTTTGAAGATTGCCAAAGATCACAAATTCTGTTGTAAACAGCTCGGCAACTACACACTCAAGGAAGCTAAATTTAGGATAAATTAGAGTTCAAGGAATTTCCATTTAGGACGCAAAATTTCATTTATGTACCTTTGTTAGTGTAAATATTAAGCAATATTTAGAATTCTGGTCCTACTTTTGCCCATTTTTGCAGGAAGGTACTAAAGGTACGACGTTGCAGTTTTGGATGAGACAATTGGAAGCCTGAATTCAAAATCTCAATTCATACTTTTCCAATAAAGCAAAAAGAAACGCTGTACGAGACATTAATTTTACTATTTTTTTTTTACTAGTTACGTCGATAAAGTCGACGCAATTTCCCAACCGTACCACAATCTAAGGACTCGTATCTCAAACATTAGTAGCTATGATCATTTGTTATTGTAATATGCTATAATCACAGCGACAAACTGCAAAGAAAGGAAGAAATTTATACTAATTTTGCACTTGCATGCAAAATTTTCACCTAGCGCTATCTACACGACTGTCACAAAAGTGCTGGACCGGGAAGTTCACAGTTTCTCCGAATGTGGCGGGCCTCAACATTTTACCTCAGGAATGAACGCTGTAGACTTCTCCGCCGATGGATTCCTGGGGCAGAATGTTATAATGGTGCCGAAATGGAACGGTTCCCTTGCCGTCATGTGATTAGTCAGAATTGTGGTTGCGTCAGCTGCCGTCGGAGACAGTGCTGCGGTACAGCAAATTTTTAACACGTCACGCACCCGTCTATAATTTTAAAAGAGGACCCGTCGTCGGCCATGAGTGGAACCGGCGAAGAGGTAGTCCGGTTTGGGTTCCATTGCCGTGGCTTGGCTGTTTGCTTGCGACCATGGCCGCGCCGGCTCGGAGATTCGCGGGTGGTGCGCGCTCGTGCGCGTTGACCATCTCTGTGCGACTTCACACACGTGAAAACACGGCAGCGCCCCCTCATTCTTTGCCTGAAGTTGCTCTCCCTGACTCGTCAACGACTGGAGGTGCTAGATGCGTTATAAGAGCTGACAGATGAGGAGTTTCGGTGTCATTATCATCTGTCAAAGGGAACCATCCGACTGCTGCACGACGAACTGGAGGAGACGAGCAGCCATCGCCCTTTGCCGGTGCGAGACATGTGGCCCGAGGAAAATGTCCCTGTGCGACGACATCATAAAATAAAGAACCAACTTTCAATATTTCCGCACAACTGATGGCGATGGGGCTATTTCCTTTGATTTGGGTGGTAACAATTTTTTACGCGTGGATTACCATCTGGCGGGGAACAATTAAACAAATGGTAATATTATACTGCCTAATGTACAATAAAAGAATATGTCAACACGCGACTATAACTGAAAACTTTCAGGGCAATATTTAAATAATAGTTCATACTTATTGAGCAAGAAGAAACATTCTGCAATTCTTAACTCGTCATATGCTGACGTACACTTCAGAGGCGGCACCTTCTCATTTATTGGTCGCGTCTTCCACGTCCGGCTTAGGAGTGGCCTATTTAGTGACGTAAGCGGTGAAGCGAACCAGGGTGCTATTCTCGACACGCATGGCGGCTGCACGGCCGCCATTATTCGCCATGTTGACTCTCTGATTAGGTGTCAAGAGCTTAGGTGTCAAATTTGGGCCGGGAAATGGAAGTTCTGCAAAATGCAATTTTGCGTTTTCACCAAGATGACGAAACGTGACGTGGAGCTACAAACTTTATCGACTAATAATTTTTTTTTGTCCTTGGCAGCTATATTACGACGTTAGCGCTTCAAAAAGAAAGTGAGCGGTAGCGTACAGAAGCCAGTGCAATGCATCTGCAATTTCACGAATACAGTGAAACCTCGTTAAACCGTAGTCGGCCGGAGCTCGGAAAAAGTACGTACTAAACGGTAGTACTGTTTAAGCGAAATAGCATGAGATCGCCCACTTACCTGTCGAGAACGGAACTCAGAGAGAGTGCAATGAAAGGGGAAAAAACATGCAGTATTTATTCACTTTGCGGGACGTAAGTGTTATTTTCGTTTGATGTCGCGGCGGCCTAGCACGACAGCGGACTCAAACTTACTGAAGCTGCGTGCCAGCTTCTCAACCAGCCCCCCTCCTCTCGGCAAACACTCGCACGGCAGATTCCTCGTTGGCGTTACGTATTCTCCGTGCACGCGCGCAGTAGTGCTGCATAAGTCCCGGGGCGCCTTTTTCATTGCCGCGTGCCGGAGTTCGGAAAACTTTTCGTTTGGAATAGTTACGTTTTCGCGCCCCTGTTCTCCTTGCGACGATCGCATTCATGAGGCTGACGTAACGCGCAGCTTCTGCCACTGTCGGGCCTGAATAGCCCGTGCTGTCGCTTTCCGTGTCGTCCTCATCACTGTCGCTAGTTGACACTTCGGCAACAGCGGCAACGATGGTGAAAAGTCGAACCTCGTAGCCGACATCTCTTCGCGGTCGCAGCAGCGCTGCCGAGCAACTTCGCATTCCAAATGCCACACACTGTAGTCAACAGCACATCCATGTCGCGGGCCAGCGCCGACTTCTTCGTGTCACGTTCGGTAGCACGGACGATGTCTAATTTTTCTTCTATGCTGAGCACCCGGCGTCTTTTTTATCCTAGCTTCGGCATGACGCGAGTCCTCGCTTGCACGACGCCACAACGCTCTCTGGCACGGCGTCCATGCGGCGTTGAAATGATGTTGATGTTGATGCGGCTTCACGTGCAAACGCACAGGGCGCTTGGAGGCCGTTGTACCGATCTCGGAGGCTTGTTGTTCTGCCGGGCTGCCCGATGGAGACGACGCGCCGCCGTGTTTCCGCGACGAAAAGTGGAAACGCTACGTTTTAACCGATGCGTACGCAATAAGCTGGTACGGTTTATGCGGATACAAAATACATTATGTTCAATGGCCGCTGAGTCGGGGAATTGACTTTACTACTTTTAAACCGAAACTACTGTTTAAGCGGGTACGGTTTAACGAGGTTTTACTGTATGTGGTGGGCATCCAAGATATGCACCATGCCAGCATGCTGATTGGCTGAAGGAATGTGCTGTGGGGAGCGTCACAGGAAGGGCCGTTTCGTAAACGTCAATTTGGTGTTGTGTGACGCTGCACTGGGCTGCCATTGCAGAGATTTTCCGCCATAATTTGTGGTGTGACGAGCCGTGTGAATTATGGTACAGTGGAATCTCGATGATACGATCACGGCTAATACGAATTTCTGGATGATACGAATTTTTCTGTGGTCCTGGTCGAGCCCCATTACTTTCCAACGTGCTAGAGAACGGTTGTTACGAATCAATTTTCGACCCGCATCGGTTGATACAAATATTACCGAAGACACTTTGGAAATTTGAAAGTGTGCTTGGCGAAGGCCAGACGCTGCTGCCGTCTGCGCTCCAATTCATTCGCTTTGGTGTTCGCCGATATCACCTGTCGCTGCTGCCACTTGCGTTCTGCTTCCCTGCCTTTAGTACCCGGCGATCTAATCAGTCGCTGTAGGCGTTTCCGTTCTGCCTCCCTTGCTTGCGCATCTGGTTACATGTTCATTCGTCGCATGCGCATTCGCTCCTTGTTCTTCTGGCGTTTGATGTTGGGGGAATCCGGCGTCCGCTGCAGAACCGCTTGGCGCGCAAACAGTGGGTCGCTTCAGAGCTACGGGTCTCACTCGACTGCAACGAGACGTCTGACGAAGGAGCGGCGGTGCAGCTGCCACCGCCGACGCCTGTGCGCTCGTACTCCCGCTACTGTGTGACGTCACAGTTGCTATGCGCAGCTGCGCCCCCGACCGGCGCGCCAGTTGCTAAGGAGGGGAGGAGGTTGCGCCGCTGCGCGGAGAAGAGGCCACAGTTGGCACCATTCCAGCGCACGGACAGACGCAACTGCGAGCCCCACCGATGGCAGTGAAAGAGAACAGCGCACAGTTACGCGATTTCTCCCTCTCTCTTTTGGTGCGGAGGCGCGAACGTGGCGCCTGACAGCGCGGAGGCCGCGACTGGGCGCGAAGAGTTTGAAGCGGTGGCACTTTTGTTGCTTTTCCTCCTTTTCCGCGTGCCATCGGACGGAGTGGGTGCTGTGCTTCTAGTCGCGTTCTTGTCTTTGACGTGGGCGACGGCGAAGGACCACCACCGGCGGCTGGAACACTGCATGCGCTCGAAGTTCTGAGGCGTGCTATGGCCGCGGATGAAATCAGCGACGACACGTGCACGCGTTTTTATGGATTTGAACAAAGTCTGCTAATTGACCTGACAAAGAAAAAGAAGCAGAACGACATCAGAGACTTTTCCTTCAAGAAATAAATGCTTTTTACGTACGTGTGCCTGAGTGAATTCACCTCTCACTCTTTAATTTAGCTAGATTTAATTGTTTGGATGATACGAATTTCGGCTAATACGAATATTTTTTGTGACCCCGTGAGATTCGTATCATCGAGATTCCACTGTAATGAGCAGCCATATGCAATGGCGGTAGAGAGGAATGCGTATCGCCACATTTTCCCCGTCGTTTTGCACCATGAAAATCTTTTGTTCATAACGCGTGCTCATAGTATTTGCATCGCTCTCGGGTGGTGTTGGCATTTGTGTTTTGGGCCATCATTTTTTTAAGATAACGCGTTTATGTGAAATAGGTACTATTGGTTGAACATAGCAGACTTTGCGCAACATTGTCCGCTTTCCACTGCTGCGTTTGTAATCAAGATTGATGCCTTTTTGCACAATCAAAAGTTATGACAACGGCGTCTTTTTCGTTTATAAAAAGGAATGCACGCAAGGCGGCGCCTTGAAGTTTCCTCCCGCGGTGCGAGTCCAGAATAGCGGCCCCTGTTCGCATTGGGAACCATTATAAGATTCCGGCCCTGGGCTCCCCCACAATGCCTGTCAATCATCCTGAATAGTTAGAGGAATCACTCTCAGAGGCATGGCCAAGGCCGCGAGACACGCTGTTGTTTCCTGCTTTTGTTGGGCTAGTACGTGCATAGCAGCCATGGCGAAAGCACGTGCCAGCCAAGCATGAGAGCCACCTGCGTTGCCGAAGAAGGGAGGAGGCGTCGCCCATTGGTGTGCTAAAATTCCTCTGTGAAACTTCTGTGCAGTCGTCGACCTTGTAGGTGGCGCGATAGTAACACAATAGAGGAATCTTACACAACGCATTGGAGTTGTATTGACACGTGTACTTGTTTATCTTTCACCCGTGACCACTTTTCACCGCACGCAAGACGCGCCTGCATGTATCGGTAGTTTCTTGAACTTTATCGATGCTTCTATCCATTGTCTGTTGCCACTGACGCTTATGTAATCTCATTGTATGAACAACACAAAAAGCACGCACGCTGTAGTACTCAGCGCCCAGTAAGAGGAGACTGTAAAGAACAAATTACACCCCATCCATACCACGTGGCGTTGTCCATTGGCCTGGGCCGGTATTTTGTAGCGATGCCTTTCCGATGATAATGCCTTTTCGTGCTTTTCGCGCTTGGTCAGTGGTTAAAGCAACGGTCCGCTCACGTTATCAACGGGATCAGCCGGCTGTGAGTGGATAAAACTAGCATAGAATAAAGCATAACGCATTGCTACAGAATACCGGCCTTGGTGGGCATTTTTAATTTGTCGAGTGTGCGTAGTGGTTGCCCGTGAAAGTAGCACAGACAACCTTTATGCAAGTCATGGGAAATCGCAAGAAAAATGCTTCACGAAAAAGCAAAAGAGCCGTCGGAGCATCTCGCTGAGCGCGGGCAGCAACTGCGTTTTCACACCACTTGAGGTAAGACCCTTTCTGCTACCGGGGTTTGTGACTACCACAGAATCGGTCATTCGATAAATCAAAGCAAAGCAGTAATTCCAAAAAAGTGCTTTTTCCATTTGCGTTGGAGAGCTGATTCTTTAGTTTAGACGTAATCGTGGTGAAGGAAGGTGAACAACACAACATAAAAAAGGCCATGGCGGGAGCCTTACCACATAATTCTGGCGATGACCAGCTCATTTGTGGCGGTAGGTTTTTAGTATACATGGTAAGGCAGTGAGCTTTGACGTGCTATGAGGTGCCTCTTATTGTCTGGTTATTTCAGGCTTTGTATCATACGCAGCCAGTTTACATCAGCTCACAGATGCATATCAGCTATGGCGGCGTTGTTGGCGTCATATCTGTGCATCTGGTGCAAGTGCATAGACTGCACATATCAGGAGGAGAAAAAGAATTTTGTCAACTGTTGATTGAATTACCCAGACGAAATGGTGAAGTAAGAAGAGCACTGTTCCAATTTTCCAGGAAGGAAGGATCGCAGAAGAGCAGTGAGCCACAGCGAAGTGCAGCCTGCAGTCCTTGGAAGAGAATGGTACTACCATAGAGGATGGCACAACGGTCGAGTACTGGGATAGTTTCGGCATCGATGAAGAGCCTCTGCCAAACCTGATTATTGAATCAAGCTTTGCGTCAACTCTGCCAGAGGAGCCGAACATCTCCGGAAGGCAAATCGTGTCACTGGGTCATGTAGATGCTGTTCAAAGTCTCGACAACCACATGTGCCCCAAGTCGACTGGTCGCTTTGTGCTTTTTCACGCTATTTCATAGTTGTGCAGCTCATACCACCCTCGTTCCGGAACATGTAAATGATGACGGGATCCGAAATACAGCCTTATTAGCTATAGTGCCCCGTTCATGTGCTGTTTTGCACAATACCATACGTGTCGAGAAAGTGTGACAAAGAACATGGTTATGTGCTTCCGTTTTCGTCGCTTTTCTGTACAGCAATTTATTGTAGCGAGTTTTTGATGTAGTAAAAACTCGCTATAATGAAAGCGCCCGTGCGCGCTTTTGTCCACGGCCTGCATGCCGCGCAGAACAAGACAATGCTGGCCACGCAATGCAAAAGTCCGCTGAGTTATTACTTTCCCTCCTGTCTACTATTTACCCTATCCTCCTGCTGACCGATGTTCAGCTCTCAGCCATCCGCACTGTCAGGCCAGCAAAAGCCCCCTCTGCCTTTTGTTCTCACAACCACGAATAAAATCCATGCTTTGTCATCTGCACATGGTAAGTGCGTCGGGATGGTCAGGAAGACGGCCGCAAAGACAAGGAAAGGAGAAAAAGAACACAGGACACGGACACATTCGTCTTTCCGGGCATGTCTCATCATCGCGGAGAGCTGAGGTCGACAGACTACCGTGCTTTTCTTTTTTGTCGCGTTCCTTCATGCTACTGAGATTCCTAAATAGACACTAATCAATGAGCGAGGCAACCTGCAGTAAGCTTCATGATGAGAAGGATTTTGTCATACTATTATTCAGTTTATTCCTGCAAAGGTGTTAGGGGCACACCTCGCAAGTACTATGCAATGGGACGACCATGTAAGCTTTGTACTCCAAAAACTTAGCCGCCCATAGGAGGTGTTTTAAATCACTACAGATATACTTTACCCGTCTCTGTAAAATTATTAATTTATAATGCCTTACATGTGTCTCACATACATTATGGGCATCTTGTATAGGGCACCACAACTGAATGTAACTTGAGTAAATTATTTCTCATGCAGAAGAAAATAATACGTGTCATCGCTAATGTACCGTTTGCCGCCCATACTGAAAACCTGTTCAAGAAATACAACATTGCTACAGCCCATAACATCTATAACTGGAGACTATTACGCGAGTATTATTTAATACCAAATGTAACAACACTTTACTTGTAGAACTTGCAAATCTATCCGTCAATTCATACCGTTATTGAGCTCGTACACCTGAAGTATGGAAGGTTCCGGGCTCTAGAACTACGTTCATCAAATGTTGTGTAACAACCTTCCAAGATTACTGAATTCATATGACAGAGCAGGCTATAATTTTCATGATTTATCACTGTCAGAATTTAAAACTCTATTGCTTTCACCTCTTTAGAGCGAGTATGTTAATGATTAATAATGTATGTTATGTTCTTATTTTGTCTATATTACCAAGTGTATATCATTTATTTATTTCAGTGCCGCAGTGTGTTTTGCATTGTTATTGTGGAAATATTTCACTGGTTTTTTTTCATATATTGCATAACTGCAATGTTTTATGGCCACTATATAAATGTAATTTCTATGGCGCTTGATGTGTTACTCTGTGCAGTCATCTTCTGCCTAAGGGGGTGATGTTACCTCAAGCCGCGTCTGTGCGGCTTTTTTCCCTCATCCACCTCCATTTACCACTCCTCTGTACATGTGGGGGTGTGTGTAAACTGAAATCAATAAATCAAATGAAAATCAAATCAAATCCTATTGTCACGTAGTAGTGACGGTGAAGAAAACAGTCACAAATCTGTGAAAGACGAAACAGACTTTATTGGGCGAACCTGTGCCCACAAAAGCAAGCTGCATTCGAAGCACAACGATAGCGGCGAACACAGTCGGCAATCGTCGAAATCTGATCAGCAGTGAAACGCGTCGGCTTTTATACATGAGTCATCGAAAGTTCCAGAGTAATCCCTGCTTCCCGCGTGTCTTCCAGTAAGTACTAGACAATTCGCGTCGCTCATACAGTCAGATTTCATAAGCGTCGGTGACAACAGACAACGGATGGAAGCATCAACAACGTTTGAGAAAGTTCTGATACATGCAGGCATGTCCTGCTCCGAGCGTCAACGCTGTGCTGCATCGGCAAAGAGCATCCTTCAGTCACGACTCAGTGGCGTCGCGTGGTGGGGGAATATGAACTACTCGCTAGATGGCTGCCGTAGTACCCCCACCTTAACTAAAAGAAACAAACGTCCATCTTCAGAGCATAAGGCTCTGCTGCCATCCCAGACAAGTTGACGGTGCCTGCTATCCAGGCGAATAACGGTCCGACGGCCTCCGTAGTCGAGTACTCTGCCTGGGCACCGGTGTTGATGGGCCAGGTGCTGCCTGAGCCAGCCTCGCTCTGTCCGGAGGGTCAGCAGTGGTCGGCCTTGTGAGTGGTGCCGGACTTGACACTGGCCCAATGGGCACTGCACCAGTGGCAACTCTTGCCGCCTCCGAGGTGGGCGGTGCTCCGCTGGAAGCGACTGGTGTTGCCGCTAGTCCTCCTGCAGGCTGAAATTCTGAAGTGGCAGTCAAGGGTGCTGGCCAGGTCTCGAGGCGAGGCCTGACATGGTCAGCGTGTATGTGCAACGTGGCCCCATCTGGCATGTGGACGAGCAGCGATGAGGCACTGGCAGGAGACACCACCTGTCCGGTGGACCAGGGTGGGCTAGGACAGAAGTTCCTGGTGAAAATTGGAGCTCCCAACTCAGGCAAAAACCCGGGATGGCATCCTCGGACAGTAGCCACCTTCTGCTTCAGCTGCTTCGCAAGCACTGTGGATCGGAGGTGCAGATGCAAGACATCCAAGACATCCTTGACCCCCTGAGAGAGGACTGGGTCCCGGCTGGTCGCTTGTGATACCACAGATGTGGAGAGTACCTCTGGGAACGTGTGCTCCAGCATGAACACTTCCACAGGTTCTGGAACGGAATCAGGAACCTCAGGCAGGGGCAGGCGGCTCAGAGCATTAGCAGGTCCCGGGTCCTTTCCCGGACGGTAAACGAGCTGGTAAGTGTAAGCTGCCAGACTCCAAGGCCCAGCGTACCACTCGAGGTGATGCCTGCATGGGAACTGCCTTGCAAGGCCCCAGCAGCGCCAACAGCGACTTTTGTCCATGACCGCCTTGAACTTCTGGCCCCACTGATACTGGTGGAATCGCTCTACACCGAACATGAGGGCCAGGCCTTCCTTGGGCAGCTGGCTGTAGCGTTGCTCTGCAACAGGAAGCCAATGAGAAGCAAACGACACAGGGCATTCCTGGCCATCCTTGTCTTGGTGCACCAGGACGGCTCCCACGCCATACGGCAACGCATCTACAGTCAGGACGACAGGCTTGACAGGATCGAAGTGTACTAGCACTGGAGCCTTGGTGATTAGCTCCTTGCTGCACTGGAAGGCCCAGTCCTCCTCCTTCTTCCAAACCCATTGCTGACCATCTCGAAGCAGATGGAGCGGCTGTAGATGCACCGACCGGTTCGGCAGAAAACTTCTGTAGCAGTTGATGAGGCCGAGGTAGCTCTGAAGCTCTGTCTTGTTCTGGGGCTTAGGTGCCTTGAGCAAAGCATCAAGTTTGAGGGGTGCTGGGGCTAGGCCAGCCTGGGAAATAACATCTCCCAAGTACTCAAAAGTGGGGGCCAGTAAAATGCACTTTTCCAGCTTGGGCTAGAGGCCAGTGTCCTGCAGTCGTGCCAGGACGTTGTGCAGGTTCTGCAGGTGGTCCCTGTCGTCGCTGCCAGTAACCAGGATGTCATCCAATACACTGCCATGTGCCTCATGCCGCTGAAGAGGTTGTCCATCTCCCTCTGAAATATGGCTGGATCTGAGGCCATGCCAAACGGCAAGTGCGTGTACTGGAAGAGCCCCACCGTTGTAGATATTGTGACATGCTTCCGGGAGGCATCCTGGAGCACCAGCTGCTGGTAAGCATCTTCGAGTTCGAGCTTCGTGAACTTCCGTCCACCGGACAACGCTGACCAGAGATCTTCAAACCGGGGCACCGGGTACCTCCCAACGGTAGCGAAGGGGTTGATGGTAACTTTGAAATCCCTGTAGATCCTGACACTGCCGTCTCGCTTGAGGACTGGTACCATGGGAGCTGCCCATTCAGCGACTTGATGGACACCAGGATGCCCTCTCGCTGTAACCATTGCAGCTCCTGGGTGACCCCGTCCTTCAGGGAAAACGGCAGTGGGCGAGGCTTGAAAAAACGTGGCCGGGCCCCCTCAGGTACATAGATGCCAGCCGTCATGCCAGCCAATGTGCCCACCCCTGGCTAGAACAGGGACTCGAACTCAGCCAGGAAGCTGGGGACGTCTTTCACCACATGCAGGCTGGCTTCTTGGTACTCTGGCAGATGAACACCCTGTGCATGAATCCAGTTTCGGCCCAGCAGCATCGGCGACGAACCCTTAGTTAAGGGGAAGGGTTGGCTCCCTGTCACCAAAGCGAACGTTGACCTGTGCCTGACCATCGACCTGGGAGAGATGCCCGAAGTAGCTGTGCAGCATCACTTCCAAAGCCTCGACAGACGCACCGGGGAAGGTACATTTGAAGAGTTTTGTGGCCATGACCGACATGCTGGCCCCTGTGTCCAGCTCCATGGAAATGGGGTGCCCGCAGATTTCGACGGTCAGCATGTACGGCGGCACAGAAAACGGTACAAGGCCTGTGTGCCACATGTCGAAAATCGGCGGGTCCTCGGCCACGACGTGGAGCGTGGCCATGGAAGAACTCGAGCCTCCTGCCGCCCGCCCCCGCCACGTACCCTTGGAACGGCTACCCTGGCCGCGGGCTTGTGTGGTACCTGGGCTTGAAACACGCTGCTGCTGCTGCTTGCTGTTCGTGCTCCCCCCTTCGCCATATCCGTGCCAGGTGCCCAGTTTTCCAGCACGTGTAGCATTGTGCTTGAGAGAACTGGCACTGTGAGGGGGAGTGGGCACCACCACAGCGACCGCAGGTACTGCCCTTTGTCACCAATTTGTTGACCACCGCTTCCGCCAACGGTGAGCCAGTCGTACGGGCAATCTCGGCGGCGTCCTTGGCGGCAGCTTCCATTGCCAGCGCTGCCTTCACGGCGTCGTTGGCGGGGTTGTTGGTGCCGCTGACGAAACAATCCCGGAGCAGCGAGTCCAGTTGGTCTCCGAAGCCGCAGGCACTTGCTAACCCTCGTAGAGCAGCAACGAATTGCCCAAGGGTCTCTCCTTCCCGGCGGCTCCGGTTGTTGAAGCGGAAATGCTCAATTAGTGTGGACGGTGCTGGGTTGAAATGCGAGTACAGTATGGCGAGCAGCTCACCCAGCGTCTTAACATGCGGCGTGGCTGGCTTGAGAAGGTCGAGCAGGAGACTGAAGACGCGGGTCCCGCAGCTGGCCAGAAAAATGTCCCGCTGTTTGGCCTCGGGTGTGTCGTTTGTCCGGAAGAACACGTGGACTTGTTCCTCGTAAATTGGACAGGCGGACCCATCTCCCTCGAAAGGCTCGAGCCTTCCGGCATGGCGGCCGCAATGGGGGGCGGTGTTTCGCCGCTCGTGGCAGTGTGGGACAATCCGTGGGTACTCGTCGCAAGTGCTCGCCGGTGTTTATTGGTGCGGTGACTAATGTAGCCTACCGAGCCTGGCGGGCCACCGAGCCTGGCAGGCCAATGAAGATTATGCCCGAGGGGGCGTCACATGCTTGTTACAATGTCTTTTTTCCCTTTCATTGCACTCTCTGAGTTTCGTTTTTGACAGGTAAGTGGGCGATCTCATGCTGTTTCGGTTAAGCAGTACTACTGTTTAGTACATACTTTTTTTGAGCTCCGACCAACTACAGTTTAACAAGGTTTCACTGTACTACAAGGGCATAACACAGGCGTAAACTGTGCTCAATGACGCTGTGAAGCAAGGGGGAAAAAAGACAGGAAGGAAACTATAAATCTTGTCACGCAGATACCTTTTCAACCATTCACCACTGTGCACAATTCCAGGATAACCATGTTCTTTATTCGATAGTGATATGGACAGCGTGCTAACACTTTTTTCAGTACCTCACGCCACTTCTGCTGCCTCAACTATCTATTGGGTGTGTTGATCACTGTTTGTGCATAAGACAGCACACCTTTCAAACTCAGGGTTGCAGCCGCAACCCCAGCCCTACGCCCTTCGAGTCCTCTATGCACACATACGATTGCACTCCCTAAGACATGTTGTTAAGATACCTTCCAGTTGGTTGCACATACCTGCTACCTCATGCAGCACTCCATTTTCGCGCAGAAAGTAATCCTGCCACATTACTTACCTGTCTCAGTAGAGGAGCCTTGCCGGACAAGCGCAGGCGGCTTGAAGGGCCCACCCTGGCGAGCCCGAATCACAGCCTTCTTGGACGGTGCCGGACACTGAGCCCCACATTCTACCCCAGATATCACTGCAACAGCACATGCAGCCTCTTCGCTGCTGGTACCACCACCTTCCATATGCAATTGCAATGCCTGCAGGTAGAGCACATTAAAACACATGTAAATAGACTTTAATATAAGTGTGGTATGAACTAACATGCACAGCATGATAAAGTGGTCACAGGAAAATGGAAACTAATTTATTAACCATGGACAAACAAGAGGAGCGTCAGGTTGGGGGGCACGACACCACTGAACGCAGGACGCTCATCGCTTTCCTAAGCTTCCAGATGCTGCCGTACTGGTCTTGTGCTAATACATGCCCTACCCCGGAAGCCCCTCTGCAAACTGAATCACCTTCCCTGAAGCCACCGCAACCCTGGGCTACCCGTCCGCCTTTCGTCACCGAAGCTGTGAAGTCCAGCTTCAGCGGCAGAAGCTTCTTTCACCTGGCAACACTCTACGAAAGCGATGTCACCAGTCACAGGGTCAAGCCAAGCTGTATTTAATCGGCGAGGCAAAGCTGATCAACTGGGGCACAACACCGTTGAACGCAGGATGCTCATCGCTTTCCTAACCCTCCAGGTTAGTTACTTACAAAATACTAAGGAATCTCGTAGCGACAATTGTTGTGTCTTCGCGGTGTCGTGCCCCTGCGACTTGACGTGGTGTAGATTTGTACGTCTGTACTATGAAGCTGTTGCCTTTGCGTTTCTGTCTAATGTAATCCTCTTGCTCTCCGGAGATGTTGAACTTAACCCAGGCCCCGACAGAGACACCGTTTCATCTCTTTCCCAGACGATCAAAGAACTGAAAGAAATAATTTCAGTAATACGTACCATATAAATGAGCTCAGAGAAGCCAACGTTCTCAAAGACAACAAAATTGCTGCACTGACAAAACATATTTCTGGGCTAAAAAACGACCATCAGGACGAAGTAATTGCGACTCGACAGAATGATGCCATCAAACAGATAGCACTGATAAAAGCCTAGAGCACTGACACAGACAACAGAATGCGCCGTAATAACTTTCTTTTCCTTGGACTGGAAGACAATGAAAAAGAAACATGGAAAGAGTCTGAGGAAAAAATAATTTCTGCGCTAGCAAGCTGGAAATGAATCTAGAACCAAGCGCTATTGAACATGCCCATCGCATAGGCAAATACCGTCCGGAAAGATAACGCCCGATAATTATCAAGCTGGCTCATTTCAAATCAAAGGAAAACATTCTGGCCTGTGGGCGGAAACTAAAGGCCACTGACTTTGCTATACGTGAAGATTTCGCTCCTGCTGCTCGCATCACACGTTCGAAATTGTTAGGTTTCATACGACCACAAAAATGTGCGTTCCAACTACATGTAGACAAGTTGCTCGTTAAAAAAAAAATTAAATTATGCGGTTTTACATGCCAAAACCACTTTCTGATTATGAGGCATGCCGTAGTGGAGGACTCTGGAAATTTTGACCACCTGGGGTTCTTTAACGTGCACCGAAATCTAAGTACACGGGTGTTTTCGCATTTCGCCCCCATCGAAATGCGGCCGCCGTGGCCGGGATTCGATCCCGCGACCTCGTGCTCAGCAGCCTAACACCATAGCCACTGAGCAACCGCGGCGGGTGAAGTTGCTCGTCAACAATAAGCGCTATCACTACGACCGTACTTCCGACAGTGTGATTGAGGCTACGAGACCATTCATAAACACGCATGGAAACCGCATCCCAAATAAGACATGAAAAAGTGCAATGGCGGACAACGAAGCCTATCACTTCAACCTCATCTCACAATCGTCCCTCATCTTTACCTCTCCTTAACATAGCCTTCACTAACATGCGCAGTTTGCTACCCAAACGAGAACAACTTCGCAGCTTCACTCACGACATTGATGCCGACATCATAGTACTAACTGAAACGTGGCTAAACAGAGACGTAAGAGATAGCGAAATTTTCCCTCCGAATTCCGGCTATGCTCTGTAGATCGGAGCAACCGGAGAGGCGGAGGTGTTTTATTAGCTATAAGAAACACCTTCTCATCTTCCCTGATCAGTCGGGATGATAATCTTGAACTACTGTGGACTTGCGCTTACAATGGTGCTGGAAAGACAATTTTTGGCGTGTGCTATAGGCCGCCGGACAGCCATCCGTCATTCTGCGATTCACTCTGCAAAGCACTAACCGACATCACTGACAAATGCCCTAACACACCTATTCACCTCTTTGGCGATTTCAATTACCCTAAGATTAACTGGCCTCTGCTTTCTGTAACCAACAGGTCACCGTTATCCGAAGCTAAACAATTTATTGACCTTATTCTAGACTTCAACCTAAATCAGGTGATATCATTTCCTACAAGAGGGGATAACACCCTTGACCTTATGCTCACATCTTGCCCTAATAGCTTAAAGAGCGTTACCACACTACCCAGTCTTAGCGATCACAACCTCATCCATATCTGCATGACAATAGCGCTTAAGAAAAAGTCACCCACAACAAAAATAATAAAATATTACAAAAGAGCGGACTTTGACGCCATAAATAATGAACTCCATAAATTTTTTAATGATTTTCAGCAGCCTTACTTATCAAGAACTGTCGATAGCAACTGGGAACTTTATAAGAATGTATTGCTCAACCTGGAAGCTAGATACATACCAAAAGTTCTCGTGAAATCTGACTCTAACAATGAATCGTTTAATAAACGACTGAAAGCTCCACTTACTAAAAAGAAAAGGCTTTACCGAAAAGCTAAACTTACAAACAACTCAGAAACATGGGGAAAATACGAACTGTGCGCTAACCAATATATTCAGGAGCTGACTATACCCAAAGATAACTTCTTTAATCATGACCTTCTGACAATTCTACAATCAAACCCCAACAAATTCTGGCGCTTACTTTCAGTATAGACACATTCTAGACAGATTGAACTAACAGATCCGGATGGTAATCTCTCTGAGAAATGCGCGTCAGCTCTTAACGACTACTTCACCTCAGTTTTCTCCAACACTAATGACACTCTCATTGAACCAATACCACCACTCCCAGTAAAATTAATGCCACACATCAAGATCAACCCTGATGGCATATGTAGCCTCATTAATTCACTCAAACTAACCACCTCAGCCGGGTGTGATGGAATTAACGCCAAAATACTAGTTAACACTAGTAACATTTCTAGCCAGGTACTACATCTAATATTTACGCAAACCTTAAAGACTGAAAGCTTGCCCGACGACTGGAAAAAGGCCCATGTCGTACCAATCTTCAAGACTTGCGACCGCTCCCGCGCTATAAATTATCGCCCAACTTCTCTCACCAGCATTCCTTCTAAACTTCTAGAACATATAATCTCATCCAACCTAATGTCTCACCTGGAATCTATCAACTTTTTTTACCCTCGCCAGCACGGCTTCAGAAAACTATTTTCATGTGAGACCCAACTCGCCGAGTTCACCCATGACATTCTACACTTCATGGACCTTCATTTGCAGATTGATGCCATTTTCTTGGATTACTCAAAAGCATTCGACCGCGTTTCCCACAATCACCTACTTTAAAAACTCGCATCTATCGGAATCCCAAATAGCTTGCTTACCTGGCTTGAACACTTTTTAAAAGGGCGCACACAGTTTACCTCTGCAAATAACCATAATTCATCTCTTAGCAGCGTAACATCGGGTGTGCCACAGGGCATTGGTTTATCGCCTCTACTTTTCCTCATCTACATCAATGACTTACCTGCTAACATTAAGAATAAATTATGTCTTTTCGCAGATGACTGTGTCCTATATTCCCCAATCAAAGGCTCGAATGAAATCACCGCACTATAACAGAATCTCGATTCCATCACAGTATAGTGCGAGAAATGGTACATGCCGCTTAACCTTACTAAATGCAAAGCTCTGTCATTCACCCGCAACCACAGCTTAACCAGTCACACCTACACAATAAATTCAGCTCCTATCAATCATGCCCCATCTTACAAATATCTCGGCGTTCACATGACATCGACACTATCATGGGCAACTCATATTGACACCATCTGTTCTAATACTTCACGCACCCTTGGATATTTAAAATGCAACCGGAAAGCCGCATCACCAGAAATAAAAACGCTAGCATACCCAACATTCGTAGGTCCGCAGTTAGAATATGCGTCATCTATCTGGCATCCTTCCCAATCATACCTAACCTATGACATAGAAGCAATACAAAATCGCGCTGCTCGGTTTATAACTTCCAATTACTCTCGTGATACCAGCATAACCGCACTAAAACGTACACTTGAACTACCATCACTTGCTTCCCGCCGGATCATCTCTCGTCTCTGCTTGCTTCACACCTTCTATTACCATCCACACTCCAGGCATTCCCTGTTAACTCCACCCTTACGTACGCCCTCTCGCTTAAACCACAGTCGTCCCATAGCAAAAATTAACACCCGATCATCTCCCATGAACACTTCATTCTTCCCTGACACTATAACCCATCGGAACCATCTCCCAGAAGATATCGTGTCATGCACTGACCGTAAAACGTTCCGCGAAATGTTAACCACACTGCTTAATTACCGATCCCACTTACCCTTACTCTAACACGATGTTCCTTTTTTTTTTCACAATTGTTCCTGGCTTGTATTTGTTTATTGTTTCTTTACTGTTCTGTACATTTCTTCTAACATTGTCACAAGGATTAAAGCCCTCCCTTATGTAATGCTTCCGGGCCTTTGAGGTGAAAATAAATGAAATGAAAAGCCAACACTTCATCAAGAGCCCTGGCGAAGGCAAGCCTCCTTGTTAAAACTTTTGTCTCCAGGCTGAGGCTTCCTTCATTGACTGTCAACCATGTGGAACAATATGTTATTCCCAATCCCATATAAATAAATGCACATAGAAAACTACATAAGATATGTTGTTACAATAAATTTGTGGAGATGTGTTTGCACATGGCTCACCCTATAAGCGACGGTCAAGCAAGGGCACAGTGCTCCTCCACTCCGCAACACACAAAGGCACTATGGAAGGGTTCGTCGACTCCGACACAGCGCAGAGAAGGCTCCCGAGTCAGAATGCCAACAAACGCAGGTTTATTCACCCAAGATACAGCACAGTGTGACGGTCACGGCACTTATGGGCAAAGGCTCACCGCAAGACTGATCGAGTACGGGCACTCACTGTGCTAGGGCTAACCGGTCTACCAAGCGCGAGAACGAGGAGTCGCAGGAGCAAAGGTCCCAAGTAGCGAACTCATTGCAGGCCTATGAGCATCTGTCACGGCAATGAAGCGCTCAGCGGAAGAGAGCTCGGGTGGAGGGGGCACCTGGGGGCCACCACTGGAGAGGCCAATCATGGCACATCCCGGTGACACTTGCTCGCGCAGTGATTCAAGCCGGGGAGAGAGAAGCGCGGTTTGCACAGAAAATTAGCTCCAGAGTGCTAGCCGTGTCCGCCGTGTTGCGTTACAGCGGCGGTTCATAGAGATCAAGCCAAGTACAACACGCGAGCTCAGGGATGAGGTGCGGGGAGGCCCCTCGATCCCCACAAATTCCTCAACCCCTTACTGCTGTAGGCCAATTTTCGAACATGCATCAGTCATTCTGCACCGCACTAATCTTAATGCACTAACGGCACTAACATCAGTGATGTATTTAAATCAGTCAAAAGTTAAGCAACGAGGCTCTTCTTGTGGCCCCACAAACGCCATCAAAGTGAGTCAGTACCAAAAAAATGGTGGGAAAGGCCTAATTTCTTAACTATAGGTGAAAATTTAACAGGGACCTCTTTTCATCTGAACCTTTGCAGTTTAGCTCAAGTCAAGTTAGACAATACACAAAAATGCTCATCCTAAACAAGATGACCGAGTGACCACCAGTGGCCTTACTGAGGCTGAGAGAAGCATTTCAAAAGCATGGATGGTGCAAGAAATGGAGGTTAGCAGACACCAATGCCTTATCATAACCATTTAGTTAACGCCACAAAATGGTTGTTTTTTATAGGTCTTGGAAAAAGATTATTTACCACTACAAATAATATTCCAGCACACATTGCACCATAGAATATTGTGTGTAATGAAAGGAGTCTTCCAAAAACATACGTTGCCAAACAAAAACAAAAATAGTTATTAGGTAAAAAAATATTAATATCGAAGGAAATTCAGAGCAGATTTCAAAAATAAATAACCCAGGAATAGTACCTGAAAAAACAGGTGCTCAGTACACCGCCATTCTTCGGATACAAGAAAGAAACTAAGACCAGTTCGTCGTTCATGCCGTGCAGTGAAGCAGTTGCTGGATTTTGTGAAGCATATGTGCATATGTGCATAGGTATTTTGCCCTCGCCAGCAGCAGTACTTCTGGCGGCTAGCTATTCTGGACATCAGTCCCTTTCCACATAAGTATGGGGCTCGGAGCAGGAGCTATGGTGCTTGAAAGTAACCGGTGGCTCGACAAACCAACCGATTGAGCTACCTTTCCGGGAAACATTGAAGGGTCACGAGTTCAAATCACATGTTATGTTCCTTTTTTTTCTTTTATTTTAATGTCTTTTCCTTCATTTTATTACTGTACGGAAACCCTCCTAAAAAAAAAAAAAAAATAATATATCCTCAAATATGTGTGGCCACACATGTGCAGGTCATAAATACCGGGTTCTCTAGCCGAGTGCCATCCAGGCAGTATAACCGAGCTCAGATTCGTCCACTTTGATCAAATAGGGCACCACTGTAGGTTAAATGAGGCGTGCAACTCCTGCCGGACCCACCGTGGTTGCTCAGTGGCTATGGTGTTAGACTGCTGAGCACGAGGTCACGGGAACGGACCCCGGCCACGGCGGCCGCATTTCGATGGGGGCGAAATGCGAAAACACCCGTGTACTTAGAATTAGGTGCACGTTAAAGAACCCCAGGTGGTCGAAATTTTCGGAGTCCTCCACTACGGCGTGCATAATCAGAAAGTGGTTTTGTCACGTAAAACCCCATAATTTAATTTTTAATATAACTCTTGCGGGGACGGTAGAGTATCCGTCGCCAGTGCAAAAGGACCGTGATTCAAATCCCGGTGCCGCGCAATTCTCCACCGGAAAATACAAAAAAAAAAAACCGTGTGTTGAGAAAATTGCACAAACAGGCCTGGAGTGCGGCCTGATCCCGGTGACCAGAACCGGTAACGCACTCTCTCACCAGAGCAGGATTGGCCACCCTGGTGCAGTACTTGGCCACAACCTCCTATATGAATACAATAATCAAACCCCGGCCCTCAGTCCCCAGCAGCCGCGAAGCAACTGACCACGGCGGCGGTCAGATCTGTGACGCTGCAGAGGGTGGTAAGAATACCTGGCTCCGGACAGGCCGCCATTGGAATATGAACATGGCAATGTTTAACGCTTGAACGTTATACAGTGAGGCGAGTCTAGCAGTGCTATTGGAAGAATCAGAGGGCAGTAAATGGGACATAATAGGGCTCAGTGAAGTTAGGAGGCCGAAAGCAGCATATACAGTGCTGAAAAGCGGGCACGTCCTGTGCTACCGGGGCTTAGCGGAGAGACGAGAACTAGGAGTCGGATTCCTGATTAATAAGGAAATAGCTGGTAACATCCAGGAATTCTATAGCATTAACGAGAGGGTGGCAGGTCTTGTTGTGAAACTTAAGAGGTACAAATTGAAGGTGGTACAAGTCTATGCCCCTACATGCAGTCATGATGACCAGGAAGTCGAAAGCTTTTATGAAGATGTAGAATCGGCGATGGGTAAAGTCAAAACAAAATACACTATACTGATGGGCGACTTCAATGCCAGGGTAGGCAAGAAGCAGGCTGGAGACAAGTCAGTGGGGGAATATGGCATAGGCTCTAGGAATAGCAGAGGAGAATTATTAGTAGAGTTTGCAGAACAGAATAATATGCGGATAATGAATACCTTTTTCCGCAAGCGGATAGCCGAAAGTGGACGTGGAGGAGCCCGAATGGTGAGATTAGAAATGAAATCGACTTCATACTCTGCGCGAACCCTGGCATCATACAAGATGTAGACGTGCTCGGCAAGGTACGCTGCAGTGACCATAGGATGGTAAGAACTCGAAATAGCCTAGACTTGAGGAGGGAACGGAAGAAACTGGTGCACAAGAAGCCAATCAATGAGTTAGCGGTAAGAGGGAAACTAGAGGAATTCCGGATCAAGCTACAGAACAGGTATTCGGCTTTAACTCAGGAAGAGGACCTTAGTGTTGAAGCAATGAACGACAATCTCATGGGCATCATTAAGGAGTGCGCAATAGAAGTCGGTGGTAGCGCCGTTAGACAGGAAACGAGTAAGCTATCGCAAGAGACGAAAGATCTGATCAAGAAACGCCAATGTATGAAAGCCTCTAACCCTACAGCTAGAATAGAACTGGCAGAACTTTCTAAGTTAATCAACAAGCGTAAGACAGCGGACATCAGGAACTATAATATGGATAGAATTGAACAGGCTCTCAGGAACGGAGGAAGCCTAAAAACAGTGAAGAAGAAACTAGGAATAGGCAAGAATCAGATGTGTGCGTTAAGAGACAAAGCCGGCAATATCGTTACTAATACGGATAAGATAGTTCAAGTGGCTGAGGATTTCTATAGAGATTTATACAGTACCAGTGGCACCCATTACGATAGTGGAAGAGAGAATAGCCTAGAGGAATTCGAAATCCCACAGGTAACGCCAGAAGAAGTAAAGAAAGCCTTAGGAGCTATGCAAAGGGGGAAGGCAGCTGGGGAAGATCAGGTAACAGCAGATTTGTTGAAGGATGGTGGTCAGATTGTTCTAGAGAAACTGGCCACCCTGTATACGCAATGCCTCATAACCTCGAGCGTACCGGAATCTTGGAAGAACGCTAACATAATCCTAATCCATAAGAAAGGGGACGCCAAAGACTTGAAAAATTATAGACCGATCAGCTTACTATCCGTTGCCTACAAAGTATTTACTAAGGTAATCGCAAATAGAATCAGGAACACCTTAGACTTCTGTCAACCAAAGGACCAGGCAGGATTCCGTAAAGGCTACTCAACAATAGACCATATTCACACTATCAATCAAGTGATAGAGAAATGTGCAGAATATAACCAACCCTTATATATAGCTTTCATTGATTACGAGAAAGCGTTTGATTCAGTCGAAACCTCAGCAGTCATGGAGGCATTACGGAATCAGGGTGTAGATGAGCCATATGTAAAAATACTGGAAGATATCTATAGCGGCTCCACAGCCACCGTAGTCCTCCACAAATAAAGCAACAAAATCCCTATAAAGAAAGGCGTCAGGCAGGGAGATACGATATCCCCAATGCTATTCACAGCATGTTTACAGGAGGTATTCAGAGGCCTGGAGTGGGAAGAATTGGGCATAAAAGTTGATGGAGAATACCTCAGCAACTTGAGATTCGCTGATGATATTGCCTTGCTTAGTAACTCAGGAGACCAATTGCAATGCATGCTCACTGACCTGGAGAGGCAAAGCAGAAGGGTGGGTCTGAAAATTAATCTGCAGAAAACTAAAGTATTGTTTAACAGTCTCGGAAGAGAACAGCAGTTTACGATAGGCAGCGAAGCACTGGAAGTGGTAAGGGAATACATCTACTTAGGGCAGGTAGTGGCCACGGATCCGGATCATGAGACTGAAATAGCCAGAAGAATAAGAATGGGTTGGGGTGCGTTTGGCAGGCATTCTCAAATAATGAACAGCAGGTTGCCATTATCCCTCAAGAGAAAAGTGTATAATAGCTGTGTCTTACCAGTGCTCACCTACGGGGCAGAAACCTGGAGGCTTACGAAAAGGGTTCTGCTGAAATTGAGGACGACGCAACGAGCTATGGAAAGAAGAATGATGGGTGTAACGTTAAGGGATAAGAAAAGAGCAGATTGGGTGAGGCAACAAACGCGGATAAACGACATCTTAGTTGAAATCAAGAAAAAGAAATGGGCATGGGCCGGACATGTCATGAGGAGGGAAGATAACCGATGGTCACTAAGGGTTACGAACTGGATTCCAAGGGAAGGGAAGCGTAGCAGGGGGCGGCAGAAAGTTAGGTGGGCGGATGACATTAAGACGTTTGCAGGGACAACATGGCCACAATTAGTACATGACCGGGGTAGTTGGAGAAGTATGGGAGAGGCCTTTGCCCTGCAGTGGGCGTAACTAGGCTGATGATGATGATGATGATGATGATGATGTGCACTCGGCACATTTCCCAGAAAATGTCTCGTTTTTGTTCAACTTTGCGGCCCTCGTAACACGTTTTGCAGTTCCACCACTTCGGCATCTTCTGAGGATGGTCCGATGACAAGTCCAAGGAATGTACGTCTAGTCATGCACTTCTTCCAGGACCGATCACTCTCAGTGCAGCTGGGCAACTACAAGATTAGGCATCCAAGCAAATCTGTTTGCATTTCTGCAGATTTTCTTTATCACCTCTGCAAAGAAGAATAGTAGAAAGAAATATCATGCTGTGTAAACTGTCTTGCGCTGATCCATAGTGCTGGGCCGAGATGTGCTGCGGGTGGCCTTCTTGGCGTGAATGGAAGTTTCTTTGCTGCTGATGGCAGCACATCACAACCAAGCAAAGCAAGATAATCAGTAGAGCTCTCAGGTGGCCGTAAAGGAAACTCGTCAGTGAACAGCTGCAGGTGTCCCATGCTGACTCAAAACACTGTCGCCGTCAGAACTTGAATCTGCTTTGTTGTCACCTTTGGAATCATAACTTGAGTCCTCATCAATAAGTTGAAGTGCGGGTGCAGCATAGTTTCGAGCACGACCCTTTTCTCGCGACGCAACCATGCGGGACGACGTCATGGGACCAACTTTCAATAACTGCACAGGGACACCGGCAGCGCGCCTTGCCTGGATTTTACAAGAGAAGCAAAACCAAAACTCTTGGAAACTGTTTCAAAACTTGGAGGACACTTAAGGGGGGAGGCTACACTTGAATTACAACTTTTTTATTTGTGGACAGATCTCAACGAAATTTTCACACATTGTGTATTTTAATATGCAGATTCTAAAAATATAATTAATTTTGCCATAGGATAAGTAGTTTCTGATATACTCCAAATGCATTGTATAAGCTGAGTCCTTTGTTTGGAGGAAAATTAGCTTCTAAACAGAAAACCCTAACACAGTAATTTGAGTATAAAGACTATCTAGGATGTTCAGGGAGTGCCATAAGGTATTACTCAATGTTCTAGGCTAATCTGAGCAAGAGTTAGAGCTCATCAAAGTTGTGAGAAAAAAATGCCATCTTGACATGTCAAGCATGTGACCCATTTCAAAAACGTTTTGAGAAGAGTGCTGCTTTGAAAAGGTGCATATTGCTTACTGCATACATTTATCTTTCTGGCAAAAAAAAAATTATGTTGATAGCTGAAATAGGACAGAAGCTATTTTACCTCCAAAACTGGGAGTCTGTCGGAATTGTTGTTTTGAGAAATCAAGGAAAAACATTCTGCAACATTTTTATTGAGAAAATACCAATAAAATCTCAAGGAAATTCACTAGGGGCATAATCTGGATACATCCTATCTTTTTGCCGCTTTTTGGCCAGCTTCCTTGCGCTCAATTAGGCTTCTCGCTTCTTGATGGAGTTAGCACTTCGAAGGTCCGGCGCTCCGGACGTTTTCCGGCGCTCGCTGCGCGCTCGCTACTTTCTTCAGTCGTGAAGGAAACGGTGCCTGCACGATCTGTGCCAACACGCGTGGCGTGGGCGGACGAAGTGTTGACGCTATACGCGCCAGTTTGCAGCTCGGAACTCGATCCGGTAGAATGTCCCGGCAGACCAGCAACCGGCAACTCCGCGAGTATGACAGGCCTAGCCGCCTTCCGTCGCGCATTGCACAGCCGCTTGACGCGTAGTAGCGTTGAGACGACAATCTTTTCCAGCCATCCGGGCAGCGAAATGAGCATCTTATCAAACGTCGCGAAGCAAGCGGCTGAACAAACGTAGACAGCGGCGCGATGAAACCAGAGATAAACAAACGTAGCGAGACGCGAGAGCGGTCGAGCGCGCGCCGACGAGCACCGGACCAATGGGAGCGAGGCGCGCGGGGGTGTGCGCGCTTTGGCCAATCGGCGGCACGGACGCATCCTCCAGAAATGACGCGATAGCGTCGGTTTCCCTTCACCGACGCCATTTTGAACTGGTGCAAAATGCGCACAAAGAAAACAGCTTCAAAACAAGCGCAAGATGGCGGCCATCGGCCACCGCGTTCGCAAATGGTGACGGCGCGAAGTTTGAACATTTTTGACCAAATTTTGCTGATTTCGCGTTCACCCTGGCCCCTTTAAGCGCGATTTTTTATTATTTTCCGGTTAAATTTAGCTTCTAGATTTCGCGGAGGGATTCTTGAATGTATAAACGTAGCGAAAATGCACTTTTCCGAAAATCGACTTTTTTGTGATTTTTTGCCGTTTCAAGACCCGCGTCCCCCCTTAAGCTTTGCCTTAAAGAGTGGAACGCGATAGCATGCAAAAATCCCCGACTGCTCACCTTTCCCGGCAACTGGAGCATATGTAACCGATATGTTTACCTGGAAACACTTGGCGCAAACGCTATACACGAAGGCAAGCTTTGTGGTGGAACCACGGCCTCTTGCGTGGGCCGCGATGTGGCGGAGGCGAGCGCCAGCTGGAGTTACTGTAAGGAACCGGGCGTGGCGCTCGGTGGCTGCAAGACACCCATCGCGCCGGCGCACGCAAAATGGCAAGCACTGCGGCTGGTCTGTGAATGCCGTGGCTGGTTTGTGTGTGTGAAGGGGTTTCTTTGAGTTTTTGCATGCCAGAATTATGCTTTCTCATATACTCAAATTACAATTCGAGAGCTATCATGTCTGTAGGTCATGTGCAAGTCGTAGTTTATGATTTTTCAATGTATTTTAGCTTGAGAAATCCAATTAGTTCAGTCAATTCCTTGCATCATATGGAAGGCCTAGGTATACGTGGTTTGAAAATCTTTTTGCCGATACGATGTCTGGTGCGGAATGCCGGCGCCGGATTTTCTGCGACACGGCCTCCCTAACGCTATTGCCTTAAAATGCCAGATCCACAGGTTGGGCAGGTGGAAGACCTTCAGAAATACACTTTGGCGGAATAAAATGGCTCGGACTCCAAACCAAGGCTCATTAGTGAACAGCTGGCATCATTTTCGGTTAATTATCACTGCTCAGCACTGTCAGACGGCAAAGCCAGCAATATAATTTAATTCTTGACTTGCTCGGAGTCATTTGATTACAAAATATTGATGCTAGCGCAGCGTAATCATGAGCGACATGTTTTTTTTTCTCAAGCGCAGCGGAAGGTGACAGCTACACCTCTTTTCGCTACAACATATGCACATTAGTTCGCCAGGAGGCCCATCAAAAATCGCATCACCGAAGCGAGAAAAATTTAAATTCTGAAAGTTCAGTGCCTGTACTAACTACTGGATGGCTTAAGTGGATAAGAAACGGTTCCAACATGTCTAAATCGGCAATCTAAAGCATCGGCGATCGATTTGAATAGGCATGGTAACAAAAAAGTTATTTACAATTCTAGTCTGAGGTACGCCAGCTTGGTTCAAGGGTGGAAGTGTTTTACGGCAGCTCTAGGAGCGAGACGGCCGCTTTGGAACAGCTTGGCAATGCTTAAGGCAAGTCAAATACATGATTTGAATAAGGCAGGGGGAAAGATGCTCTTTCAAGTAAATTAAGCAGTGGAATTTTCCATGCCAAAACCAAAATCTGGTCAAGCACACTGCAGCAGGAAACTCCAGATTAATTCTGACAAGCTGGGGTTTTTCAACGGCCATGTAAATCTAAGCACTACATGAGCGTTCTTGCATTTCACCCCCACCGCAATGTGGCCGCCATAGCCAGGGTCGAACCCATGACGTCACGCTAAGCAGCACAACGCTATAGCTACTAAGCTACTGCAGTAGGTAAAAAGGGTACCCTTTATCTTATGGAACTACGTCAAGCAAATTACCCATCAAAATATTGTTTAACATGACGCCCTAAAAAGATGTCACGTAACCTATGGCAGATGCTGTTGACTGGCAAGTGCATGAAAATTCACACGGCTTTCCACTCAGTATCTACCACTTAAGATACCGGAGTAATAATGACCTTTCCTGGGTCATAAACTTCTAAGCATTGCTTTCCTTCACGGTGGAAGGCAAGAATTTCATGTCCCATTAACTTCGTTAGAGCATTGCGAATTAAATGTAAGAAAATAATGACAACTCACCTCTTGCGGCTCTGGCCTCAACACTGAATCTGGAACTTCCTGGTTTACAGACTCTGTCAGAGGGACAAAAAAAAGAATAAAAATGCAATAGTTAGTTATTTTATATCACATACTGAACAAATATAAAGATGGACCATAGCTTTGCTTAAATGGAAGCTGCCATGCTGCCAGGAATGTACCAAAAAAATGCCAAGAGGCAGTTCTCTTCAGAAGCTTCTACAGAAATTCATTCCTTATTGAAACTGAAGCAATATATAGTTAAAGGGAAGCTGAAAGCTTTTCCAGAAAAAATGAGTGAAGAGCAGTATGTCATGGTTTTCAACCGTCTGAATTCGTATATCGCATCGAAATTGAGCAAAAGAAAGCGCAAACACATTTTATTTCAACGAAAAGTGCAGCAGCAGACACACCCAGCTCACGTGCCTTGTTTCCGCCTGTGATTGGTCGGGCGCTTCGTGACGTCAACAATGGTGTTCGTCCGGACCGACTGCTGCCGCTACACACGAAGCACAGTGCAAGGTAGTTTGGTGCTGTTTTGCCGAGACGGTCATGGAAAATTTGGAGAGCTTGCGTTTCTCTGAGAAGTTCAGCGTGAAGTCCAAATTCCACGAGAGCGATTTTGCCCGCGACAGTGACGGGCGACGGCTTCGAGCCGTTGCTCGAAGCCGTCGCCCAAAGCTGTCGGCAATCTACACAGCTGGTTTAAACGCAGGAAAAGTTTACCGGCTGTTGTAGCACATGTAGTATAGAACCTTCATCAGCGCGCCATTCCGTCGGCTACTCGGCTACTCTGTCGGCTACACGGATGGTCGGTTTCTCTATGTGTGCGAGAGAAGGGGAAGCGCAGCGTCCTGGCGTGAGCAGGCTTTCCAACACAGGCAAACTTTACGCTTGCACTACAAAATGGTAGCTGCATGCAGGCTGTTTCACAACACACGTGCGAATAGAAAATTTGCGGCGCTTGGCAATGAAACCTGCGTCAAGGGTGGGAGATAATCATGCACCTTCCGTTCAGCGTGCTAACACGAAGGATAAACCAAAGCACGCATTATTGATAAACTCCGGTAGTAATCGTCACGGAAGTGGTTAGAGCACAACACTGTTGTTCTTGAGCGCTTGAAGTTGTTTCGCTTCGCAGCAGCCGCCACTTAGCTGACAGCTTCTTGTCTTGCAGGAACTAATGGAACATCGGAACATCGTCGCGGCCGCTGGTGTCTGCGCAAGCGTAGGCTCCACAGAACACCGGCATATCGGCCTACAAGTTCAATTGATGCTGCGCACGTCAACTACCACTCCTATGTACACATAAACAAAGGAATGTAGGGTCGAGCGAAGCAGATTAGGACGCCACGCATGCAGAAATAAGCCCAGTCAGGCACGGTCGTGGAGACTGCGAAGGAACGGAACACCAGTGCTGACGTCACTACGCCGCTGTTTCCGGTCTCCGCTCGCATGGTCAGCGTCGGCAGCAGCGTGCGGCGCTCGATGGAGGGCAGAGCTACAGCGCAATATTAACCGATGATTGCGTTGCTCCTAAGTGAAAAATCCCCCCCAAAATTTTACCTCCATGGTTTATAATGTTCCCGCATCTGTATATGAGCATCTTATTGAATTAAACAGACTCTTCGGCTTCCATTTAATAGAGTTTCATGCCATGTTGACGATGTGTTCATTGGCGGTGTGAATTAAGCGAAGCCAGCCATGCTTTTGCGTGCACTCCCCCCCCCCCCCCCCCCCCCGGTTCATAGCATTGCCTGCACTGGGACGATGCTATCAAAGCACCAGCAGCGGGGACCACATGCTTTGTCCGCCTCTTGCTCTTAACAATTCAGTGAAACTCAGGATTACGCAGCCTCCAACACGAAGCCCGCGGGAATACAGGTTACATGATGCCACGCTGTTTTGGCATGTACACTCCACATATGCGGCAAGTTACCTCTAAAGCAGGGTGCACAGCTGCGTATGCACTTAGTTGCGCTTAGTTACGCTAAGCCGCACTTACAGAAATATGCAGCCACAACAGAGACGCACACCAGAAATCACGATATGCGCCAACTTACCCCTTCCCCCGCTCGCTCCTCTTTCCTTTTGCTCGCGCGGGAAGGCGGCGCTCGTGAAGCCATCATCTTTGTCTCACCCTCGCACTCACTCGCATCTAAAGCACAAAGTGCGCAGGGCACAACAAGATCTTATTGCACTTGGCTTTTATGCGGAACATGATGTGGCTCCACTATGGCAGTCGCTCTGGTTGTTCGCCGCGGCATGCGCGATCTGAGAGGTACGTATGCAAGCAGCTGCTTGTAATTCTAACATTTGACTATCGGCATCCGCGTAAGTTTCAATTTATTGTCTTGGCATTCTTTTGCAGTGGACGCAAAATTTCGTTACATTGAAATCGCATACAAACACACTTCATTATATTGAGGTTCTAAATACATGGTGTTATATGGACAAGAGGTAAAGAGAAGTGAAATACTTCGTTATATTGAAGTTCGTTATATCGAGGTTTAACTGCATTTGTTAGAAAGCACATGACATTACCCTGAACGTGTCCAATTCATATCATACAAAGGCACAGAAGTGCTTCAGCTAAGCGACCCTGAGTATGGATTTGGAAGCCAGAGAAGACACTCAAATAAAAGCAGTGCCAAAACAAAATTATCTGTTCACGCCACACCCATCACTTGCAGCCACAGACGTACACACACATTAACTGCTCAAAGAGGTTCATCGAGATGTGCAGCGTGTCCTGCACATCTCACCAAACAATACTGAGTAGCACTTGCCAATGTTTCTCACTAAGAGATAGACAGAAGAGATATTCCCAGTATTATATATTTGCCAAAATAATCTCCAATAGAATAAAGGCAAGACTGGACTTTAGTCAACCAAGGGAACAGGCTGGCTTCAGGAAGGGATGCTCTACGGATGGATCACATACATGCCATTAATCAGGTTATGGAGAAATCCGCAGAGTATAGTAAGCCTCTCTATATTTCTTTGATAGATTACAAAAAGGCATTTGATTCAGTAGAGATACTAGCAGTCATAGAGGCATTGTGTAATCAAAGAGTACAGACCACTTACGTAAATACCTTGGAAAATATCTACAGAGGTTCTACAGCTACCTTAATTCTACACAAAAAAAGCAGGAAGATACCTATAAAGTAAGGGGTCAGACAGGGAGACACAATCTCTTCAATGCTATTTTTACTGCATGCTTCGAAGTATTCAAGCTATTCAACTGGGAAAGCTTAGGAGTAAAGATCGATTAGAAAGGAGCGGTGGCGTAGAGGTAGAACACCCGCCTCGCGTGCAAGAGGTCTGTGGTTCGAATCCCGGTGCCGCGCAATTTTTCACCGGACTAAAAAAAAATCCGCGTGTTGATAAAATTGCATAAACAGGCCTGGAGTGTGGCCTGATCCCGGTGACCAGAACCGGTAATGCACTCCCTCACCAGAGCAGGATTAGCCACCCTGGTGCAGTACTTGGCCACAACCTCCTATATGAACACAACAACCAAACCCCGGCCCTCAGTCCCCAGCAGCTGCAAAGCAACTGACCACGGCGGCGGTCAGACCTGCAACGCAGCAAAGGTTGATAAGAATCTCTGGCTCCGGACAGGCCGCCATTGGAATATGAACATGGCAATGTTTAACGCTAGAACGTTATATAGTGAGGCGAGTCTAGCAGTGCTATTGGAAGAATCAGAGGGCAGTAAATGGGACATAATAGGGCTCAGTGAAGTTAGGAGGCCGAAAGAAGCATATACAGTGCTGAAAAGCGGGCACGTCCTGTGCTACCGGGGCTTAGCGGAGAGACGAGAACTAGGAGTCGGATTTCTGATTGCTGGTAACATACAGGAATTCTATAGCATTAACGAGAGGGTAGCAGGTCTTGTTGTGAAACTTAACAAGAGGTACAAAATGAAGGCTGTACAGGTCTACGCCCCTACATCCACTCATGATGACCAGGAAGTCGAAAGCTTCTATGAAGACGTGAAATCGGCAATGGGTAGAGTGAAAACAAAATACACTATACTGATGGGCGGCTTCAATGCCAGGGTAGGCAAGGAGCAGGCTGGAGACAAGGCAGTGGGGGAATATGGCACAGGCACTAGGAATAGCAGGGGAGAGTTATTAGTAGAGTTTGCAGAACAGAATAATATGCGGATAATGAATACATTCTTCAGCAAGCGGATAGCCGAAAGTGGACGTGGAGGAGCCTGAACGGCGAGACTAGAAATGAAACAGACTTCATACTCCGCGCTAACACTGGCATCATACAAGATGTGGACGTGCTCAGCAAGGTGAGCTGCAGTGACCACAGAATGGTAAGAACTCGAATTAGCCTAGACCTGAGGAGGGAACGGAAGAAACTGGTACATAAGAAGCCGATCAATGAGTTAGCGGTAAGAGGGAAAATAGACGAATTCCAGATCAAGCTACAGAACAGGTATTCCGCTTTAACTCAGGAAGAGGACTTTAGTGTTGAAGCAATAAAAGACAATCTTGTGGGCATCATTAAGGAGTGTGCAATACAAGTCGGTGGTAACTCCGTTAGACAGGATACCAGTAAGCTATCGCAGGAGACGAAAGATCTGATCCAGAAACGCCAATGTATGAAAGCCTCTAACCCTACAGCTAGAATAGAACTGGCAGAACTTTCGAAGTTAATCAACAAGCGTAAGACAGCTGACATAAGGAAGTATAATACGGATAGATTTGAACATTCTCTCAGGAACGGAGGAAGCCTAAAAGCAGCGAAGAAGAAACTAGGAATCGGCAAGAATCAGATGTATGCGTTAAAGGGAAGCTGAAACGGTTTTCAATTTCCATGAATTGCTGGGATTGGGAAGAACAGACTAAATAATTTACGGTTCCGAAATTTTTTTCTTCGTTTTTTTAATATAAGGGGCAGAAATCGCTTTCTAAATCACCCCCGTGGACACTCCCCCATCGCTTCCCGGAGCGCCGGGTGAGGTGGTTGCCAGAGGAGAGAACCGGCGAGAGTGACGTCATTTGCGGGGACCGAGCTGCCGGACCGGCGTGCTGGCATGCCTCTTTCCATCCTGCGCTTTACTGAACGACGCTACGAGAGATCTGCCGCTGCCGCC